>NC_090923.1:589510524-589813554 GCF_040938575.1 Ambystoma mexicanum | reverse complement strand
CAGGCATTTGGGAGGTTTTTTTTTGCAACAAAGTAAATGTCATTTACAGGCAAATTTTGAAGTTTCACTTGCAAAGTGTTGCTTTTCCCTCTGTACTCTATGTTTGCTTGTCATGGAGCCCACTGGCACATTTTCTGCAGTGTGTTCTCTATCCCACCACACTTGCACCATGGGTGGCAGGTTGTGCATCCATCTTCTTGTGTGTTGAGGAACGCGATTTTGGAGGTTTTTGACGCGCACAAGAGTTTTTCCACTATTGTTGCTGTTTCTTGCATCATAAGTAGCAGAGTGATGCCGCACAGTATAGCAGAGTGGGTCAATACATCCCACAGCATTGAGGCCTTGTTCAGGATCGTTGGCCAGCTGAAACACTTCCCACTGTACAATCTGAAGCCACTTGGCATTTGCAGCGGTCTGCACCCCTGGTAGCAACAGCGATTTAAAAAAAGGTTTCTTCATTGCTGTTTAGTCAGTATTGATCTGGTATTTCTTTGAGTAATTGTGAGGAATCTTGCAATAGATAATCCAATCTTCAACTCCTCTGCAAATTTCTTTTCCACTTCTCTGGCAAGATACTAAATATGGGCTTCTGCATTAGCACTGTGGCAAGGATGCCGGACCCTGGTGTAGTTGTTGGAACCGACAAGCCACCTGATCCCACTATCAAATGTTCTTATGGGCCTACCAGGAGCGCTGAGTGCAACGAGGCCAGCGAGCAAGTGCCCCCTTGAATGCTGGCGGGAGGTGCAGAAATGCCTGCTAGCCGCACACCCAATAGTTATCCATCATGGCTGCTGTCCTTTTGTTGAGATCTGGAATGTATAATGTCTTGTTGCACCTACTATTGGTGCCCACAAAGACACTCCCTTCATTGTAAAAGCACATTTCATATTCTTCCTGCTTTTGCACTTTCACTTCATTTCTCCATTGCCTTGATCCATGTGAGTTTTGCCACTTGCTTATTCCAGTACCCGCTGCATTCGCTGTTCACTTTATCACTTCTTCTCCGAATCCTACTAGTCCCCCTACCATGCAGCTCATGGTAGTTTCTTGCTATCTGCTTTCCACAAACCTTACGACTTGCAACTTTAGATATGGTCTCTGCAGGCACTGCAAACTTTTGGGGTTTTGAGAAAATTGCAGTTGATCAGGATCCATTACTTCTAGTCGCACGATTCGTGCCTGGAAAATGCTTTGCAATCTGCACAAGGTCAGTTGGAGTAAACATTGAGTCTCCACAAGAGTTTCCTGTGGCATTAATACCTTGGGGGCTCCCGATGCGTGTGGAATCAAGGAACAAACATAACAGCATCCATTAGCTTTTGTTTCCCCCACTGAGCTCATGTCTGCATACCAACTATTACTTAACTCTGTATGGAGTCATTAGTAAAAGATCTGTTAGTACTAGTTGTGTTTCTTATCCCCCCTTTTTATATGACTACCCCATATAAAATGGCACCCTAAATACACACTTAATCCAAACATAGAAATAGCAAATATACCAGCTACCCAATATATAACGCACATGTAGGTGGGGGAAAAAAACTGTTGTAAGAGTCTTTTTTTTAAAGAAATGTTGCATTTTATGAAAATGGAATTGTTGGACCCATGTACATCCATTGCGAGGCAAACAGAGAGAAAAAAGGAAGAGAGAAAAAAAGAGAAAAAAATACAGAAAGAGAGAAAGAGAAAGGAAGAGAGGTCTCCCAGTGCAAACAATGCGTAGAAGTGTTTATGTATCACAGAGTTATGTTTGTTGTAAAACTTTGAGAACAAAGTCAAAAACACATCAGGAAGGAAACGACAGTTATTCTGCAGCTACACATGTTTTTTCATAATTATTACCAGGAGGAGAGTTCTTACTTAAAGCACTTAATCTGTACAGTTAGTACTTTGCTGAGTTTGGGCGGGAGGGGGACGAGGGGTATGGCCTGGGGTGCCTTGAGAACATCAGATAAATACACCCAGTACCGCAACTCACAAGCCTTTACCGCAAGGTGAGTAGCATAGACAATCTCAAAGGGGCCGATAAATCTAGGCACACTCCACCAGCGGACAAAGTTCTTTACAGAAACATGGCCGCCAGGGAAAAGATGGAAAGGAGGAGACGTGGGTGAAGAATCGAATCAGATGCAGCACTGGTTGTCTCTTCAATCCTTGGTGCCATCTGTTAAGAGATGCATTTTATGGCTTTTGTTAGGGCACACAAGTAGCTACAAAATACATCCCCAAAAATAGACGCAGCCCTGTGAGCATCAGATGCTCTCCTGATTGGAGATAGGGGTGTGTGCATGCGTCACCCCATCACCAGCTCGTGGGGGATAAGTGACGATCCTTACATGGCTGGGTGTGCATCCTAAATAGAGAAAGGGATCAGCAGTGCACCCAGTTTTTCTTGAATGTGGTGCAAAGCTTGGACAATTTGCTTTTCAGAAGACTATTTATCCTCTCCACAACCCTGTTGGCCAGAGGGAGGTAAATGGTACACATTCAATGCTTGATGGCCAATAATGCTGTGATCTCTTTGAAGAGCACATTGAAAAAGTGAGTGCTGTTGTCAGACCTTAATACTTCGCACACGGCCCACCGAGGGAAAAACTCTCTGACCAAGAACTTGGCCACACATTTTGCATCAGGGTGTGCACAAGGACCAGCCTCCACACACCGTGAAAAAAGAACACACTACCACTATGAGATAATGGGACCCATTACAACTTTCCCCCATATCCGTGTAGTCCATATGCAACTCGTGGCATTGCCCAGTAGGGTGGGGCAGTGTACCTCTAACTGTCTGCAGGGTGAGACCAGTGCTGTAAGTCTGGCAAGTAGTACAGTTGATAACCATTTTAGTTATTGCCTTCTGCAGATTGGGGACAGACCAGTCCTTCTGAATATCTGCAGCAATATGCTATTTTGATACATGGTATGGATGATGCACCTAGACGAATGAGACCAGCAGCAACTCGTGAGGCATACTGCTTTGCCTGAAGTTTCTTGTCACCACAATAAATCTGTAGGGGACTGCTTGCATCCCCTTTTCAACCACACATTCTTTCTCTTCCTGTGGGGCCCATCCCTGCAACTCAATTAGTTGTGCAATTGGTAAGGAATTGTAGGAGTCTGGCAGCTGTTCTCTGCTCTGCGCTACCACTGGGTACTCAGAAACACTTGGCACCAGTAAATACGCTGCCTGCTTGGCCACCATGTCCACGGAAGCATAACCGAGTGAGACTATCTGTGTTGTGGGTATGGGCAGTGTATTTCACCACCGCTGTCAAGGAGGGTTGAGATAGTGCGTTGATTAGCTTATCTACCAGTGCTGCATGTTGTACCGGGGACCTGTCAGCCCTCCTAAATAACCTCCTCTTCCAACGTGCTAGTCCTGCATGCACCGTAGCGGTGACGTAGGCAGAGTCCGTATAGATGGTGATACGGCACCCTTGAGATGCCAGGAGCGCCTCAATGAGCGCTATAAATTCTGCTGCTTGAGCCGAATAGTGCATGGGTAATCTCATTTGCACCAATTATGACTATTTTTCTTTATTGAAAGTGTTTAGTTTATTGCAAACTTTTCCTGAAAACAACATATTTCATCTATTTAGTGACATCATCTAGTTAGTGACATTTAGATATTATAAAGTTAGTTATCGGACTCAAGCGTACGTTGAGCAAGTTGAATTGAAGAAGTTGAAACAGGTTGCAATGTTTCTTTAAAAAAGTTAGTTACAGCAAAAATCAGCTTAAAATCATGTCCTTCATGACATCGTTCCCACCATTCTTCTGCAGACAGGTGGGGATGTTCCACGATTAAGTCACCCATGTGTTTGGTTGTTTTGGATCTTGAACTACGACAAAGCAGCGTCAGAATTTCTGCAAAATCTACAGCAAGCTGTTAGGCAGAATCCTGTGCAGTGCCCTTAGGGACCACTACACACAATTAAGACTACGGGTGGCAATAAAAGTTCACCTTTGGTACAAGCCAGTACTACACTGTTAAAGTGGTAGCAGTAGCGGAGCAGCCAGACTTATCTCAAGAGTAAATGAGCAGTAGTAGAGATTACACAAAGGACCACAATTACTGTGACAAGCAAACACTGACTCAAGTTTACAGGTAAAAAATATAAGTACATTTATTTTTAAACCATCTGTTATAAAACACTACACTTCTATAAATTCGAAACCACACGTAAAATACAGTACACACAACCAATTCCATTTGTTCCAGCAAATTCAAGGTAAGTACATTAGGATTTGACAGACCGGTGTTGCGATACTAACGCGTACCCGCGAATAGAAATGCTCACGAAGTTAAAACATACTTTGTACTTTAGAATTTCAAAACAAAGGAAAAGTGAATAAAAATCATAGGCAATACTTTTCAAGGCAAGGAGACTCGAGGACTTATTCAAAGATACAGATTAAAGTCAATAGGCCTGCGCCAGTGTCAATGGAGCAGATGCTCAGTTGCCGAGGATCACACGTTGAACAGTTTGAGATTCGAGATGCCAAGAGTTCGTAAAGATTGTCAAATGGAAGGAAAAGTTATAAGAGGGAGGGAAGAAAGAACAAATCTTCGTGGAGGAAAAGGGTTCACCCCGATTCCGGTTGGTCAGACAGAGAGAATTTCTTCTATTTTTCTATTTCTATGTGTTTATAACAGGCCGGCAGCCCGCAGGCATCAGGGCGCGGAGATAACCTGAGAAGAAAGTAGCACAGAGAAACGGTAAAAACCGAGGACAGTTCAAGGAGGACAGGTAATTATATGTATACCTAGGGAAGACCCTGGAATGTCAGGAGGCTATTGAAATAGGTGAGTTTTTGCTATAATTTCCTTCGAGTCTTAGATTCCCGGGGAGGCTATTCCAAAAGTTAGCTGCTGTGAACGGAAAAGCTCTGCCACCACCTGCTGCTCGTTTCACCCTAGGGATAACCAGGAGGCCTATGTCGGCTGATCTCAGGTTTCTCCTAGGTATATAGAGTGAGAATTTCTCTTTAAAGTATCTTGGCGCCTTGCCATGTAGGCATCTGTGGACGATCGTCATGGCCTTGAAATAGACTCTCTCTTCAATTCTGAGCCAATGAAGATCTTTCCTTGCAGCGGATATGTGTTGTCCATATTTAATTTTCTTAACAATGCGAACGGCCTCATTTTGCATGACCTGGCATCGTTGCAACTCTTTCTTGGTGGCACCCACCAGTAACGCATTGCCGTAATCCAGACGGGATAAGATGATCGCTTTTGCGATGTTTGCAGAGTTTGTTTCACTTATATAAGGTCTGATGGCTCTCAACAAGCGCAAGTAGTATGTGTTGTTTTTATGTAGATAATTTACTTGTGCTTCGGCCCCCACTGATGCTTCTACCAACATCCCTAGTGTTTTGACTTGGGGTAGGACTTTGGCTTCTTTTATCATGAAATCCCTATATTGATCTCCTAGTTTAGATCTTGGATACTGAGATCCAAAGATCATGAGCTCAGTCTTGCTATTGTTGACACATCCAGTGCTTCTGCATACAGATGTCAATGATTTTATAGACTTCTACTATTTTCGCACTATCTATAGTGTAGTCTCCCGTCATTTCAAAAACCAGCTGAGTATCATCGGCGTAGTTAGTGAAAAACACACCGATGCTTTCCAATAGTTCACATAGGCTACGCATGTAAATGTTGAAAAGCAGAGGAGACAGGCTGGCTCTCTGCGGTACTCCAAATAGGATGAGAGCTTCTTCTGAGAATGTATCTCCCCAATGGATACGTACCTTCCTATCACTTAGGAAGGACGCTATCCAAGCCAGTGCTGTAGGAGAGCAGCCTATGTTTTTATCTAGAGCCTCGTGTAGTAGTTGATGGTCCACTAAATCAAACGCTGCACTAAGATCCAGCAGCATAAGCATCCCTGACTTGCCCTGTTCTATCAGCTCTAGCATGTGGGATTGTAGGTCAAGCATAGCTGACTCCGTACTATGGGCTGTTCTAAAGCCCAATTGCTGTGTGTGCAACATTTCCAACCTTTCCATGTGTTGTTGTAGCTGATTTGTGGCAATTTTGTCCAGAATCTTCAGTACAAAATTGGAGTTTGTTATTGGGCGTAGGTTGCTGGGGTCTTTCGGATCTAAGCCCGGCTTTTTGACCAGAGGAGGTATAGTTACAATACCTGGCAGAAATCATCCTCTGTTATGGCTTTGAAATGGAAGCTATCTATATTTCCTGGTCTGCGCTCTTCTGTGGTACAAGTTTCTACACTGGTGGACTCCCTTGCCTGTATTATATTAGTTCTGGCTTTTAAAATTTTAGCAGCAAAGGCTTCTTGTACTCTCTCGCAATCATCTTTAGAAGGGTTATGTGGTAGTGCCTTTAAGTTTACTCGTTGAGTTAGCAGCTGACTCTATTTCTCTGTTATAATAATTAAGTTTGTTTGTGTTGAGCTATACCTTCGTAGTGCACCGAAAAATAATGGAATAGGCAAGTAGTTATGATCAGAGTTATAAATTCCTTTTATTTTTGTGATATTAGAGCTTTTCTGTTCACTTCTTTGTCCAGGAGGGATTCATCCCTGTGAACATCAGCTTCTTCATGCATTATGCAGTGACCTATGAGCTAACCATATAGCCTGGATTTGAAAAAGGCAGCTCTGCCGAAACACGTGTCCATGCATTATGCAGTGACCTATGAGCTAACCATATAGCCTGGATTTGAAAAAGGCAGCTCTGCCGAAAAACGTGTCATCCACAAAGGCTCTAATATCACAAAAATAAAAGGAATTTATAACTCTGATCATAACTACTTGCCTATTCCATTATTTTTCGGCGCACTACGAAGGTATAGCTCAACACAACCAATACATATTGTCACATACGGAGTGGAGGGGCTCTAAGTCTCCGTAGTAGCTAAACCTGGTGCGACGCAAGATCTCTAATGTCACCTTAACTCTCAAGGACAAATCCTTCTAATTCAACGGGGCGCATAGGTACCGCACTGGTGTCATCACAAACAGTCCCTCACTAGCAATGCAGTAATTAAGTTTGGCTTCTTTAACTGTCTTTCTGTACTCTAAGTCCTTGCGAATGACCAAGTGTGCACAGTACCTTATTCCACTGGAGAAAATCTGGTGTTCCTGGTAGTTCCTGCAGACTCACGGTTCCTGCAGCTTCAGTCGTGAGGACAAGAAGGATGACGTCTGGAGCGATCTGCACTATCCAGGGATGAGACCAGCAGCAGCGAAAAAGACAACGATGAATAAAAGGTGCGAACCTTTAAATCAGGAGAGGGCTCTTTTGATGGCTATCCGGACCACTACAGCACAGCAGTGATTTCGACCCAGGAGAGGATTCTCTGACTGAAGAAAAGACGAGCTGGTTAATCCCACCGGGCTCAAGGGAAGAAGACTCCGGACTGGATCTTCTCTTAGTCGTCGAAGGGGTAGATAGCTCAGGACTGCAGCAGGGCTTCACCGGGACTCAGGTTGCAGCAGCCGTCTTCTTCTCCGCTTCTCTTCGGTTCCTTGCAGTTCCAGTGGCGACTCTGCCTTCTAGCCCAAGAGTCCTGCCTTTTATGCCAAAATCCCCCATTCACAGAGCCTGGCTGTCATTCACACAGCTTGGCTGTCAAACCACCTCAGCCAATCAATACACAGTGCGACTTGGGTCTCCAAGGAGACCCTGTGCAAGGGGTGACTACACCCCTCCCTCACATTCAGCCTACCTAGACGCCAAAGGAGGGCTTCTGGTCAGAATCTCGCCAAAGGTCGGAGCACAAAGGAGGCAAACCTGGTTTGCCGCGCAAAGAAAGACCCAAGAAGGATGTTAAGAAAAAGAAATGGCGATTAAACCCAAACGGAGCCGAAATAAAAAGTATTTGGGCTAGCGGTTTAAAGTTCGAGGCTACTAAAATATCCTAAAACACTACCACGTTATGTAATATAATCGCGGTAGGAAAATTAGGGTAGGTACCACTGCCATCAGGCAAGTCAATGTTAAGGGAGCAAAACAATGCTCCAAGAGGTACAGATAAAAAGGGCTAAGAATTAACCCTTTCCAATACTCCATGTAAGATGGGGTGTACTGAATCTGTGGTTAAATGACTATGTAAAGTTAATGGTAACTTTACCCTTTTCTGGGGGGACAGTAGTCAGCCCCAGAAATGGAGTCAGTGGGAAGTCTAAAAGACAACCCTGTGTTACTGCACGGAAGGTGCTGTGTAACACACAAAAGAGTGGGGCTACTGAAGTGGTGTACTCCAGAGTCCATAATCACAAAAACAGATGAAATACACATGGCAAAACACAGGTAAGAGTGGGGGAAAAGCTCACACTCTTACCCAGTGGAAAAAATAAACTCCAGAAATCCAGCAAAGCTGCTGAGAGACTCAGTAGGTAAGGGAAATTAGCCATAGAATGAGAATTCTCCCTAACACTAGCCTCATTTGTTTCTGGGCTGTGTCTTGTAAAAAGAATCTCTTTTGCTGGAATAATGTTTAGCCTTAGTATTAGAAACAAGTTCTTTTGATGTAAGCTTAGACATCTTATGAGGTGCTTGTGAACAGTGTTCAAGAACCTTATGGTTTAAGTTGATGCTGTGTTTAGATGCCTTTTTTTTCTTTTTCCTCCCAGTCATGGCACCATAGCTTTTTTTTTTGTTTACCTCGTCTGGATTATTCACAAGGCACTGTTCATTTGTGTTGATGTTTACTAACACCTCTTTGGATCTTGTAATCCATGATTGCACTGTCTCATATGTAGATCATTTCTTGTATTCTTTCAAGATATTTAACTGCGTAGGGCTATTGTCCATGATTAGATTCCTAGAGAAAGCCAATGAGTTTGCATCAATACCTCCTAGATTCCATACACTAGGCAGACCACTGCTGCCCTAGTATGCCTCAGACCTGTGCCCTGGTCGATAGTTGCTGTACCGTCAATGAAAAGCAGCTCCGCCCCCATCGGGTGGGCTATCTCTGGACTACAGGATGTCATCCTCCTCCCCCTCAAATGTTACACAATGATGTGCTACAAGGTCTTCTTCGGTACACTGCTTGGTCAAAAAGGTGGCAGGATGTACAGTTTTACAGCTCATGATATGAATGTTGGGGCTGTACAGGATCATCACATATGCCGACGCCTGCTGCGTGGTCAAAGTTGATTTGGAACGCTACAGAATGGCGAACACCACAGGTTACACATACAGTGTTACAGAGCACCCTATGCAAATTGTGGAGCTTTTCTCAATTGCAAATGCAGCTGCAGCAAGCGCTTGTTTGCATGGGAACTAGCCCTGCATCACAGAATCTAGCAGTCTGCTTTAGTAGGCCAATGTCTTGTGGGCCATTGTGCTCTTTTGTGTCAGTACTGTAGTCATCAATTGGCCATTTGAATGGGAAAATAGATACAACTCTTGTGTGTAATCAGGGGTAGCCAGCACTGGGGCAGTGGAGATCACTTCTTTTAGGGCGTTGAGCATGTCCTCCGTCCATGCAATCGTACAGTCATTCTTTTGAGCCTCTTTAAGGCCCTGTACCAGGGGCCTAGTGTATGCCGCATAGGTTAGAATCCATGCCCTAGAGTAATTATACAATCGTAGAAATGTTTGCATCTCTTTGACAGTTTAGGACTGGGGAGTGCTGAGAACTGATACAGCACAATCAGGTATAATTTTCTTCCCATGAACAGATATCAAGTGGCCTATATAGAACACTTCTTGGAGGCAATATTGCAGCTTTGTCTTATCTACCTTGTATGCCAGCAGCTGTGCATGAAGATGATGGAAACCTCCTGGAACTGCTGTTCACTGTCGCTACATACCAGCAAATCGTCAACATACTAAATGATGGTGGTACTGGGAATTTGGATATTCCTTAAATCAGCATGTAGAATCCTGTTGAAGATGCTGAGGGGACTCAAAGTACCCCTGAGGCAATCTTGTGTGCTCGAAAGGGTTTCCCCCACGCGTAAACACAGTGAGGTACTGCGAATCGGGGTACAGGTGTATGGAGAAGAAGGTGTTTTTAAGGTCCACCACAGTGTAGTGGGTTGCCTCTTTCGGGATGCAGCACAATATCGTCGGTTTTGGAACTATGGGAAGTTTTGCCTGGACAATGTCATTTAGAGGGCAAAGTTCCTGTTCATCCTCCAACTCCGATCTTTTGCCTTTTTAATCGGATAGATAGCCATGTTGCATGGGGAGGTAGATAGCATTATTATTCCCTGATTGAGATGTGTCACAATGGTGTCCTGTATGCCCTCTTCCACCTCTTTGGACAAACTGGTACTGTTTAGCTCGGGGTAACATAGCGCCTAGCTTGAGTGTTATTTGGACCAACGCCACTCCCTGCAAGAGCCCTATATCTTGAGCATTAGTTGTCCATAATCTCTCTGGGACCTGCTACAAGTCACTGTCAATGAAGGGGGCGGGGGTGACAAGGGTCATCAAGGAACATTGCACCTTTCGAATCTTAAAACAATTCTGCATCTGTCACTTCTTTGAGGGGCACAATTGGATCAATACACAATACAGTATGCCACTCGCACCCATCAAAGTCTGTGTCCACCACAACAATTCTTTTAGCCGACACAACACCCTGTAAATCTAGGGAAAGTATCGTATCTGTCACAAGCTCTGGGGTCACCACGGGTCGGAAGATGAAATCTGAAGTTACCCGCCAACATGGCTTGCCAATCTGGAGCACCGCATCAAGTAATATTGTAATCCCGTACCCAAACATGTCTGTTTGTGTACTGGATTACAATATTACTTGATGCGGATTGCTGCAAACCACCACTTCCACCTCCTCTGGCCTGTATGATGACCATAGCCCTTGAGGCACACATGTATAGGGTGGCACATACCACCCCATGGTCCATAAAGGAAATGGTCACGTTCAGTTTGCTCAACAAATCTCGTCCCAACAAATTTATCGGGGAGGGTTTGGAATACAGTAAGGGTGCACAAACCCTTTTTCCTCCTATTTTGATAGCTACCTCTTCTGTGTAGGGAACCGTTGCGACAGCACCAAAGAATTCCTGCGTGTCAAGAATTTCACCTGATAATGGAAAGTCTACCTCACTGATGCATGATTTAGTGGCACCTGTGCCAACCATAAAGATGAATTGCTTATTACCTGTCTCAGCACCCACACCAAGGGATACTCATCAGGGCGGGTAGTCATGGACAGGACTGGGCACGCAAGAGCTTTCTGTGGGCTGTCCTAATCAGGATACGTATTAGTACTTGGGAACGTTAAGTGGTTTCCTCCTATGACAGTGACCCCTCTGTAAGGTGCTACCGTCCCATTCGGCACTGCTTTGGATGTGGGCATTTGACCTCCATACAAGGTGTTCTGCTGAGCCACTTGCAGTTGCATATTAGGCAGTGCTTGGGCCTGCATGTGAGCGGGGTTTGGTGGCAGCCGAGTGTAGGCCTGGTGTATTTTATAAGGTATAGAGATGAACCTGTGTGGCTGTGGAAGTGCTGGGGCAGGTTAATTCTATGCGTTATAACCCACCCCCTGCCAGCTTCTACACTATCTTGCAAAACGTCCCCACCTCCCAGAGCTCCAACACTGAGATGGCCCCATATCCCATTCCGCTAAACCCTCCTCTGCTCCCTCTGCCCCTTGAACCTCTCCTCTTCCCCGCTGCTGACCTCCTTCGTACCACTAAGGATACTGATGCGGGGCTCTGCTGCACCACTGCCCCCGTTATCCGCCTGGCCAAAACGCTGCTATCGATAAGTCTGCGCGAGCTGCAGCTTGCTCCACTGAATTTGTCTCAATGTTCGCTGCCACTGCCCCTTCCACTACTATTTTAGCTAACTTCTTCTGCACTAGTTTCGCTTCCTCTGCCTGCACCCTTTGAGTCGTTTCTTTTTCTCGTTCTTTAATCCGTTTGCAATGGTATATTTTTATAGCCTGAATCTCGGCCACCCCTTTGCTTCAATGCCCACTATCTTGTCAAGCTTTTTCTGAACTTCCTTGGGCAATCCCACCTTGATAACAAAATAGAAAAGAGGAACTGATCAGTCCCACTGGTCACCCGTCTCCGCTTGCCACAGCTCCTGCACTTTTAAAATGTACTGAGCGGCATCTTCATTGTCCCTCGGTGTACTGCATTTTGGACTGCAAGCCCGGTGGTGTCAGGGTACATCCATCGCAGTGCACCCCACACCTGGGCTCTAACAATGTTAAATGAGGCCTGATTCTGTGCATCATCATGTAACTTCACACCTGGATACCCTGCTTTATCCACACTTCCTCGACCGGGTCCCCCACAATTGCAACAAGTAAACTCTTCATGTCTCCCACCGCCAAAGCTATTCCTGCGGTCTGCTTCTCAAATGCCTATATCCACTTCCCAGCCCCGACAGTAAGGGGCAGGAGCATTTTGATAAATGTATTCTTATCCATCTGGGCCCACAGCAAATAATGTGCCCTCCGGGTCCCTTATGCAATAGCGGCAGTTCTGTGCCCACTCCATGCCTTGCTTTCCGTCCATCACTTCCCTTTTTCCTTGCTACTGCTACCCACCCAAACGCTAACCCCACAAGCTTTCTACCCTTGGTGTAATTTCTGGAGCCCCTGGTGCCTCACATTCCTAAAATTCTTCCACACTGTCCCATTCTCCTTCCTACACCTCTTGATGTGCTTCCTTGTCCGACCTCACTGTCCCATAGCCTGTGCTTTCTGCCCTTCGATCGCCACTACCGTGCTTTTCAACATGCACATCCCTAACAGCAGTGCTATCCAGTGTAAACAAAATGGCTGCAACCCTCCACTTGTCCAACTCACACCACGGTTTGCTCTCCCCTTCTTTTATTGCTCTGAAACAGGCCAACTCCGCTTGTGTTGCCTCTAATGCCTACTCTAGCTCTTTCTGTGATTTGGTCTCCCGCTGTGTAATGTTGTTTGGGGTTTGTCGATACAGGGGTGGAGCGGTGGCAGGCGGGGGCACATATGTTGGGTAGGTGTATCCTGCCTGTGGCTGGGAGGGAGTAACTGAATAAAGCCCCCCTCTAGGCGCGGGTTGAGGCGCTTCCTCTGGTGCTGTTGTGTTTACTATAGGTGGCACTATCTTCGGGTCGGGCATACACCCGGCAGAATCCTCAACATCCCCCACCATTTTCCACAAATCTAAAATCTCTTTTCGCTTCTGCAGTTGTTTACCTTTATACTAGCAGTTAGGAACGTACTCAGGTGCACTAATATCACTCTGTTATTAGTATCATGCTCTGGCCAGGGGCAGGACATTCCCCCTTGGGTCTCTACCATCCATTGTTTGTGGTACTTCTCTATCTTATTCTTGTACAATGGCAACACACTATACAGGTACTCAAGCAGCGTCATCACCCCGATATTGACAATTCTATATTCAAAAACTCTTCACACTCGCAACACTGTACATGCCCTCCCTCGGCCTCCACTAAATTCACAATAATTCAAAACACTAAAACAACAAACTAAAATAATAGGGTAAAACAACAAACACTACTCTGCCTCCTTCCCCAACCCAAAAATATTGGGCACAGGAATCCAAGCTCTCTATACACAGCTCCTACTTTGGTATATTCCTTACCACAATAAAAAATGGCACCACCTTCTCCCCTTACTCGTGAAGGATCCCACACTCCTGTTTTCCTCTTTGTTATCTCCTCAATAATCATATTTTTTTTTAAAACCACAAAATCCGCCACATGGCTCTTCACGCTCTCTTGTCACCGTCACACACCCTTCTCCTCTTAGCCCTGATGTTGTCGCCCACAATGGCTTCCTCCCTTTTGCTAAACCCCGTCTCATTCTAATGCACACCTGCATCCCTTCTCACATCCTCCCTTGAATCCATGTGCTCTTCCCTTGTACCCTCGTGCCTATAAATGCGAAATGCAAAAAAAGCAGTAAATGCCAAAAAGCAGTAAATGCCAAAACTGTTTGCTTTGCCAATGCTTGTTAAATGCTGATTTTTATATTGTTATAAACTTGTCTATTTTAACTGATTTTAATTCCAAACTCGTTTTAATCTTGTAATCGCCCTCTCTTGTCCTGCATTTGCAATTTACTCAAAATTATAACTCAAATCTTTAAATCCAGTGCTTCCCACCTCTCCCAGTGGTTTTGTTGGGAAGTTATTCTATTACTCTTCCTCTCACAATCAAACTAAGTGGGAATTACACACCCTGTTGCTCCTCTCTTTACTATTGCTTGTGGCATAATTATTGGGCACCCCAAGACTTAAGACTTGATTCATTAGACAAAACCTATTTAGGCCTGTTAAGGCCGGGTCAGCATGCAGTTCAGTGCTCGCTGCACCTCCTTTGATCACAGGATAAGGCTCTCCCCTCTGATCACCCCTTTTTTCACTGCCTGCCTTCTGGCTTCCGTAAGGGTGTAGAAGTACAAGTCTGACACAGTGGTGGCATGCTTGTTGGCAAAGACATATTTATATATACAAATAAAGAAAAAAAGAAAACCTAGCTCGCTCTATTTCTAAGAGGGGTTGTTCTACCTAAAAAAAAAACAAAAAAAAAAAAGACTGAATCTGTCAGGATGTCCAATAAAGTAAAATCGGTGTCTCCTTGACCCAGAAGGAGGCTTCACTCGTTTTGGATGCCAATTTCAATGTCCAGTTCATGGTGAGGAAACAATTAGTTGTTATCCTGTTTAACTTAAAAGTCCTTGGTTGCTCCTCCAAAAGTCTAAAAAAAAAAAAACCAGGATGGATGGGGAATGGTCTTCGATCATCTTTTCTTTCTCATTCTATTTCACAAAAACACAGTTCCCAAGTATCGAGGGGGAGCCTCTTCCTCCTGCTCTTTCTCTGGTTAACAAATGAAACATCAAGTTTGGTTCACTACCCTGCCAGACCCGACTGTAGATCTTAGTGTTGCAGAAAATGTCCCTTCTTTAAGCAATGGGTCCTCGACCCCCCCTATCTTCACTCGACGTATCTCTCTCTCTCTCTCTTTTGTGTGGGTCTTAGACCCCTCTATGTTGTCTTGGGCCTCCACGACTTGCTGTAGGCCTCAACCCCTCGGTTGCATGCTTCTTCTGACAGATATGGGTCAGGTGCTGTTCATGCACGGCTTACCCGACTTCATCTGGGTCCCAGAGCCTGGTGTGATGTTCTTGCAGGACCTCCCTGACTATGTATGAGTCCCAAACCCTGTTGTACTGCTCTTGCGGGGGTTCCCACACTTGGTATGGCTCCCAGGCCCTTCACTCAGGTTTATAGCATGTCGTACTCAGGCCTGGTTCACTAACCTGCCAGGCACTGTCTTCATACGTCTCTTTCTTGGCTCGTTCCACATACTGGTACGAGGGAGATTGGGTTCTTCAGCCTTCCCCCAACTGCCTCCTTCATTCTCTTTTATCGCTACCACCTGCCACGGTAACCCAAGTACCTTTTGTGGCGTTACTGGCATGCTCTGGTGGCTATGTTGATCTGCTTCTTCCTGCTGCGGCCTTCTGCATGCCTTCCAGTGGTCTCTGCGTGTCTCCGTAGCCTTCCCAGGTCTGGTCCTCTCAGTGTATGCTTCTCTGTCTGACCGGGTGGGGCGACTCGCGGGCCTCCGATTCTCCAGCATGGACAAAGGGGAGCACAGTGTGTTCGGCGAGACTCAGTCAGCCTTTCCTGTTCTCCGCAGCGATCCTCCAGCCAGCTCTCGGTTCCTCCAGGGAGGATCAGGCAAAGTACATAGTCCTTCTTTCCATTTTATCTTTGGCTCTAATTGACTGTACCACATATGTTAGTTACGCAGAGTTGACAGAGTCAACACAGCGAGAGCATTGCAGTAGCATTTCACTGCCATTGGATAGAGGAGCCTGTACCATAAAACGTTCCCCAGACTGTGGAGCGGAGTTGGAGCAGAGTTGACACAGTCAACCCAGTCGACGGTCTTGGCGGTGTGGCAGCTTGGTTACGAGATTATCCCGGGTGCTCCTCTGGTTAGAGACGGCGGGCCGTAACTTGCATTAATCTTTGGATTTCTGATCTCTATTAACCTCTAGCGTTAACCTTGCACTTAGATATTCGTACATTCTTGTACTTGCTCTACAGGGTTCCGCTTTATTCTGAAAAGCCAATTTTCAGTGCGGGAGTGTGCCATTGCTACTATGGTCCCTATCAACGTAATAGCCTGCGGATTTTGACTTGAATGACAAACGTCTGACTTTGCCTGGCAGTTTTTTTCCCTCTTTTTCTCTTAAAACATTATAATATTGCGGGAGTGTGGCATTTCTATTCTAGCCCACCTGCAACGTCATAGGCTGTGTGTTTCACAGTCATTGACGGATCTTTGCCTTGGAAACTTGAATTGGAGCTGGGACTTTCAGAAACTTTCAATAAACCAGGGTGGGAGTGTGACGTTGTGATCCATCTTGTTATGCAATGCCATAGCCTGCCGATCTTTTAGTGATCTTTACTGGGCCATGTTTTATCTGGAATAGAAATAATGTGGCAGTGTAGCCGGGGAAGCTATAGCCCGCCAGCCCTTGATCCAGCACTACCAGTATTCTTACTCTTTAAGAACACTTGTGAAGGAACAAGTTACTTACCTGTAACTGTTCTCCAGCATGGGTCTGGCATGGATTCACATGCTCATGAATATTCCCCGTCGTCAGGCTGGGAATCCTCGGTAAAGAAAAAACCAGTATCAGTTTCGTTTCTGATCTGTCTTTCGTAGTAATAACCAATCACTGGTCTCTGCGTCATACTGACCACAGCCAATGACTGCCCTCTACCTAAGCACCGCCTCTGGCAGCCATCTTCAGATTTGGAAGCACGTGAAGTGGCAGTATGACCAAGTGAAGAGCCGCAGAGGGGTAGGCGGGAGGGTTCGCATGTGAATCCATGCCAGACCCATGCTGGAGAACAACAGTTACAGGTAAGTAACTTGTTCCTTCTCCAGCATGGGGTCTGGCATGGATTCACATGCTCATGAATAAAGAATACATAGCAGTACACACATGCACAACCACGGGAGGTGGCAAAGGCTCAACATTAAGCATCACATCAACTCAACATTAAGCATCTTACCTCCTCACCAGGCTCACCTCAGGCGAACAGGTTGCGCAGCACTGCTTGGCCGACCCTGGACTCCTCCCTGGAATCCCGGTCGACGCAGTAGAATTTCGTAAAGGTGTGCGTCGACCTCCACGTAGCAGCCCTGCATATGTCCAGCAGGGGCACAACAGATAGGAACGCCGTGGTAGCTGCGATCGCTCTGGTGGAATGGGCTCTCGGACGGCCAGGCAGCGGTCGGTTTGCCAACCGGTGACAGCACATGATACAGCCGGAGAGCCATCTGGAGATGGAAGCCTTCGAGAGAGCCTTCCCCTGATTGACAGGTCCAAAGTTCACAAAGAGTTGTGACGTCTTCCGAAAACCCTTCGTGCGGTCCACGTAGAACTTCAGCGCTCTAGCTACATCCAGCGAGTGCAAAGTCCTCTCAGCCGGCGACGAAGGCGACGGGAAGAACACAGGTAACACCAAGGGTTCGTTGAGATGGAAGTCCGACGGTACCTTGGGCATGAAGGAGGGGTGCGTCCTGAGCACTACCCTCGTGTCGTGGAAAGTCAAGTACGGGGCCTTGCAGGAAAGGGCCTGGATCTCTCCCACTCGTCGTGCGGAGGTGATGGCCACAAGAAAAGCTGTTTTCCACGATAGAAACTTCAACGGGGCCGAGTGCAGAGGCTCAAACGGAGGTCCCATGAGCTTGGTCAGCACCACGTTGAGCTCCCACGCCGGGGCCGGAGCCTTCACCGGCGGGAACGATCTGAACAGTCCCTTCATGAACTCTTTCACCAGACGATGAGACCACAAGGACGTCCGCCCCGTGGTTCTGGTGTATCGGGAGATCGCAGCAAGATGAATCTTGATGGACGCGTGTGCCAGACCAGCTTTGGCCAGCGTCAGCAGGTACGGCAGTACTTGGGGAGCCGTAATCCGTAGAGGGTTAATCTTCTGAGCGTGGCACCAGACAGAGAACCTCTTCCATTTGTGTCCGTAGCATTTAAGAGTCGAGGACGCCCTGGCCTTTGCAAGAACCTCTCTGCAATCGGCCGGTATGTCGTATCCTCCAAACTCTAGCGCTGCAGGAGCCAGGCCTGCAAGTTCAGCGACTTCGGGTCGTGGTGGAGGATGGCGCCTCCTTCCCTGGAGAGTAGATCCGCGTCCGCCGGCAGCTTGATCGGCGGGGACGCTGACAAGTCCAGCAAGTCCGGGAACCATATCTGCCTCGGCCACGCAGGTGCGACGAGGATCATCCTGCACCGTGACCTCTTGAGCTGGTTGACGAGCCGGATTAGCAGAGGCAAGGGAGGGAACGCGTAGAGGAACAGGCCCTCCCAGGGGAACGAGAAAGCATCGCCCATGCTCCTCGTCTGGGGAAACCTGCTGGCGAACCTCCGGCACTTGGTGTTCGTCGCCGTCGTGAACAGGTCGATCTGGGGTGTGCCCCACCGTCGGAAGAGGCGATCCACCAGATCCTGCCGTAGTTCCCACTCGTGGCACGAGCGCAGCTCCCTGCTGAGTGAGTCGGCGATGGTGTTTTTTATCCCTGCCAGATGAAACGGCACCAGAAAAATCCCTTGGGCGACGGCCCAATGCCACAGGTCCTGCGCCTCCTTGGACAGCGCTGGGGACCTGGTTCCGCCCTGTTTCCTGATGTAAAACATGGTGGTGGTGTTGTCGGTGAAGATCCTCACCACCTTGCCCTTGAGGGACGGAAGGAAGGACCTGAGGGCCCAAAACACAGCACGGAGCTCCAGGACGTTGATATGCAGGGACTTCTCCGTCGGGAGCCAGAGTCCCCTTGCGTGCAGATTTTCGGTGAGCGCTCCCCACCCTTCCAGGGAGGCATCCGTGGTCACAGTCTCCTGGTGGGCTGGGGTCTGGAAGTCCATGCCCGCCGTCAGATGCGCGCGGGTGCCCCACCACCGTATCGCTCGTCGGAAACTCTCGTCGAGCTTGATCCTTTCCTCGAAGCTGCCTGTCGTCTGGATCCAGCGCGCATCCAGGAATTCTTGCAACGGGCGCATCCGGAGCCTGCACATGGGAATGAGGTAGATGCAGGAAGACATCATCCCGAGGAGGGACTTGATGGACCTCACTTTGGCCGCGTCGGCCACCAACATCCGTTGCACCTTGCCCAAGATGGTCCTGGTCCTCTCCTCCGACAGGGAGGCCAGAAGGGACACTGTGTCGAGCCTCGCTCCCAGAAACAGTGCGACTTGCGCGGGCACCAGGTGGGATTTGGCGTAGTTCACGGAGAATCCCAGGTCCGTGAGGAGTTGGACGGTCCTTGCCGTGTGGACCACGGCGAGCTCCCTCGTCTTGGCGCGGATGAGCCAGTCGTCCAGGTAGGGGTAGACGTGAATCCCCTTGCGGCGCAGCTGCGCCGCCACCGGTGCGAGGCACTTGGTGAATACCCTGGGTGCCGACCGTAGTCCGAAGGGAAGGGCTTTGAACTGGTAATGACGCCCCTGGACCACGAACCTGAGGAATTTTCGGTGCCCCTTTAGGATGGGAATGTGGAAGTAGGCATCCTCCAAATCCAACGACGATAGGAAGTCTCCTTCCTCCAGCTGACCCAGGACGTGCTGGAGGGTGACCATCCGGAACTTCTGCGCCTTGATGAACTTGTTCAGACGTCGCAGGTCTAGGATGGGGCGCCATCCTCCCGTCTTCTTCTTCACGAGGAAGTATCTCGAGTAGACTCCGGAGCCCCGAAGCCTCTTTGGGACGAGTTCGATGGCGCCCTTTCTGAGCATCGCCTTTACCTCCAGGAGAAGTTGAGGGACGTGAAGTTCTTTCCTGGCCACGGGGGGGACGCGCGGGCACCTTCTTTGAAACTCGAGCGCGTGGCCCCGGGCCAGGGCGTCCAGCACCCAACGGTCGGTGGAGATGGACTCCCACACGCTGACGAAGCCCGCCAGCCGGCCTCCCACCGGGGTGCTTCGGTGGGGGCCCGACCCCACGGCCGGTTCAATCCTGCTTGGACGCGGCCTTGCCGCCTTGACCTCCTTGGCAACGACGGCGGGGTCCGCTAGACTTGCCTCGTCCTCTGTAGGCCTCTTGCGACGACGAGCGGGCCGCTTGACGGTAGGAAGCGAAACCGCCTCCGGAACCTTTGGAGGTGCCCTTGCCTCCGCCGCTCCGAAAGGGCGTCCGTCGTTGCTGCAGAACTCCAAGGGCCCGGGCCGTCTCAGTATCCGCCTTGATGGCCTGAAGGGAATCGTCCACTGTCTTCCCAAACAGGTTGTTCCCGTCGAAGGGCATGTCCAGGACTCTGGTCTGGACGTCCTGCCGGAAGTCCGTAGCTTTGAGCCATCCACGACGTCGAAGGCAAACGCCGTTGCCCAGCTGGCGGAACCCAGTGTCGGCGATGTCCGTCGCCACGGTGATGGCGTGGTCCGAGGCCACCTCACCTTCCTGCAGGATCTCCAGGGCCTCCGCCCTCTTGTCGTCCGGCAGAAAATCCAGCAGGGGAGCTATCTTGTACCAGAGCTCCCTGTCGTAGCGAGCCACGATAGCCAAGGCGTTGGCCGCTTTAATCGTCGTCGCTGCCGACGAGATGACTCTACGTCCCATAGCATCCAATTTCTTTCCCTCGCCGTCCGGCGGGGAAGTCGATGTGGAGGCCGCACCCCCCCCCGCTTTCTTCCTGGCTGCCGCGGAGACGACGGAATCCGGGGTAGGCTGCGCCCGGAGGCATAGGGGGGCCGTGTCCGGGACCCGGTACTTTTTCTCGTACCGGTCTCTTCTAGCTGGCGTCGTGGAAGGGTTCTTGAGGAGGGAAAGGCCCTCATCCCAAATGTCGTCCAACAGAGGCACTGCGAGGACCGTCTTCCTCTTGGCCTCGCGCCACTGATAAAGGAAGCCTTCCTTTTTCTTCTCCTCAGGGCAGAGTTGGAAAAGCTCGGAAGCCCTGGAGATCATGGAGTGGAAAGATCCGATCTCGTCGGGCGGAGAAGCCCTGGTGGGAGGCGACGACGGAATATCCTCGTCGTATGCCTCGTCGTCCGTACCCGTCGCTGCCGTGTCAGTCCCCGTATCATCCCCTCGGGTGGACGGGGAGGAGGGCTGGACGGGGCGCGACGGTTGAAAAGGAGGTGGTGGATGGATCCTTCTTTTCTTGGTAGGGGGAACACCAGAAGGTCCCGGTTCTGGATCCCCCGACGGGAGAGGTTCCTCCGTCGGTAACGGTAGCCTCGTCCTTATCTCGGAGCATAAGGACTGTATGGCCAACAAAATGGCCGCCGAGTTGTCTTGCGGCGCTGGCAGAGGGGAATCCGACGGGCGAGCAGGGGCCCCGTCGGTATCCTCGACGATGTCGTCGTCGTCACCTGCGTCGGGGTCCATTCCGACGGGCTGGCCTTCTTCCACGCCTAGGCCGTGGCTTAAGACCTCGATCAGCTCCTCTTCTGAGGTTGAGGCCGAATCTACGACGACGCCCTGCCCCCCCTTCTTCCCCACGGAGGGTTTCACGGGGGTCCTATCGATGGGCACAAAAGAAGACTCCCTCCGAGGAGGCAGGGAGATTCTGGGCCCTGAGGTCGCCACCACTGGTGCAGCCTCCACAGGCTGAGCCAGGGCCGCCGCGACCGTTTCGATAGAGGGCTTGGTCGGATGGATCAAGGCCTTCACCACCTTAGGTGCGCTCACCGCCTTATCCTTGAGGGAGGGGGCACTGCCACGCTCCTCCTCTGCCTTAGAGCTCGACCGGGGCCTCTCCAGGAGCTTCGCCGGGTGCTCGGCCTTCCTCTTACCCGACCCAGAGCGTTGGCTCGTGGTTGATGGTGCCGGGGAGGGTGCGCCCTGCCTGGCGCCCGTAGAGCCCGACCGTTCGGCGCTCCCGGTGCCAGCGGACTCACGGTGCTTGGCCTTATGTTGGGCCCCCGTCGCCGGGGCGCCCTCAAAGGTCTTAGAAGACCGCTCGGATTTCTTCTTCTTCTCGCCAGACGGGCTCTTACCCTCCAGCCAGTTGGCGAGACGTTGATGGCGGTCCTTCATGGTCCGTTCCGACATGTTGCCGCAAAACGCACAGTCCTTCTCCACGTGCGTCTTGTCCTCATGAAGGCAGTAAAGGCAGAAAGAGTGTTCGTCCTCCTTAAAGACGTTCTGCAGCTGGCATCCAGGGCAGACCCTGAACAGCTTTCCGGGCGTCGAGCTTCCCTTCTCCTGGGCCATCTCCGAGACCGGGCCTGAGAAGCTTCTGGAGTCCTCCGAAGTGTAGCTCGACGAAATCTTCACCCTTGAGGGGCACAGACGAATCCGACACGGGTCCCCGTTGATCGGATGTAGGATCAGTGGAGCTTGAGGCTCTTTTGACCGAAAGAATCGAAGTTTTTTGTGAAAAAGCGCGAAAAATAGCACTAACGCTCGAGAGCAATAGCACGAGGATCCCAACACATGAACGTGCGGTAAAAATCTGAAGATGGCTGCCAGAGGCGGTGCTTAGGTAGAGGGCAGTCATTGGCTGTGGTCAGTATGACGCAGAGACCAGTGATTGGTTATTACTACGAAAGACAGATCAGAAACGAAACTGATACTGGTTTTTTCTTTACCGAGGATTCCCAGCCTGACGACGGGGAATATTCATGAGCATGTGAATCCATGCCAGACCCCATGCTGGAGAAACTGATAACTTAATAGTGTGTTCTCTCAACTCCGATTTGAACAGTGTGTGCTACTTTCAATTGATATTTTCACAAAGCATAAAATAGCGTGTTTTTTTAATCAATGATTGATTTTTTTTTAATTTCCATCAAAGAGTCGTTGTTTTTAATACGGTGTGGCCTTTTCCTTCAGATTTACATCAAGCATAAAATAGCGCACTTTTTATTCACATGATAGATTGTTTCTTTATTTCCATTATATAGTGTGTTTGTTTGTGGCATTTTATTGCACATTCATCATAGTTTGCACATCTTGCATTTTTCCACACCACCTCTCTTTGTTGAAAACCCCTACTTGGGGAAGCCAATAAGGATTAGTACATTTCTTGCACATTTTTCTGTATACCTTGTATTTTGCACATCCCCTCCCGCTGCCCTTAACCCCATTCTGATTGCCTCCATTCGGGGAACTGTTAGGAAAGATTTTTATTTATGTGTAATTTTCCCACCAGTTGGGATCCCCCCAACTTTTTATTGCTGTCCGACCATCCTAGCCTGACTTTTGGCAGTGGAGCCCAGCCTTATGCTGTGCTCACTGGGATTTCGCTCACTTTGTTATGGGGAAACTGACATGCCCTTAAAGACAGTCAGTACTGGGAGACTTTGTTTCCCTTAGTCTTTCAATGTGTTGCTAGTTGTTAGCAACATGTTAACAGTGCACAAAGTACCTTACAGTACAGTGCGCTGGGGTCTTCTTTTAATTCTAAAGGCCCTAGACACTCTCAAAGGATTTTTCGGTAGAAGTACAAATGCGCCTTGGACAGAGCTGGTGGCAGCTGTTATTTTTCAGATATTTGTAACCCTTCTGTGTGGTCCATACAGCATTTACCGCTTTTGGCCCAGGACAGTGGCTTGGCCCCAAAATGGTTATTACACGGGGTCCTTTGTTTTGTCCTTTGGCCATCTTGTCCATTTGCCTTCCCCAGGTCGAGCAGACACGGGAAAACCCTTATTTGGTAATGCAGATGCCAGCGTAAACCGAAGCTTTTGCAGGCTTCTGTATGCTTTGTGTGTGTGCCTCCAGGATGTGGGCTGGACTGTCTAGTTCCAATACACATCCTGGGTGCCAGGATGTCTAGTGTGCTGGGAATGACTGGGACCACCGTGGTCCATGATTGGTCCACATCTGGGATGGCTGTATGTGAGAGCAGACCTCTCAGAGGGTCCTCTTCGTTAAGGCGCCTTAATCCAATACAAGGTTGATCTCTTGAGTTTTCACCAAACTTAGAATAGGAGCCAAGTATCCTGAAACCAAGAAGCAGAGCCAAGGAACCGCAGTGGTCCCGGGGGAAGGTTTGTCACACTAAGCCCGCTGTCATCCCGTTGGACCACCTGTTTCTGATCGAACTTGGAAGATTTGCAAAGGCGCTTCGCCCCTTTGGAATAGTGGGACTAACTATTCTCGGCACCTCCACCTTAACCTGTAAGCAAGCCTTCTCAGAGTGTTCCTGGACCGCCCAGTGAACTGACCAGTTTGCACTGGACCTTTGCTCTGGAACCGCTGCCGTCTCGAGTTGACACTTGAGCATTTGGAGACTGCAAGCTCTGGGTATAAGGCACTCTCCCGCCGAGTTTTGTACACCTAGCAGTCTGGAATTAGGAGACTATGCCTGAACCTGAGCATATTGTCGCCGAGTCACCCAGCTGTGGTGATGAACTTTGTGGGTGCCTTGCTGCTGTGCCCCATGTGCACTCTCACGTGCTGCAGTGGAATTGGCCTGGTCCCTTCACCAGGAGCTGAGAAATCGCCACAGAATCATCCCTGGAACGCAGCCCCAGAAAACCGCAGAACCACAAAACTGCAGGATTTGAACCCGAAGTGGACTCGACTAATGAAGTTTGGTACGGAATGCGCCGAGGGTTGGGGAGTACTTGCAACCCTTACCGGTGCCCCCTGGCGCATCCATCCATTTTTATGCACGAGCGTCCCCTGAGGGCCACTCTCCTTTATCGAGGTAGCCTGTGGTACCGAGCTATTCCCAACTCTGGGATCCTGCTCTGCCCTAATGGGGAGACCATCCTCGAATAGTGGGAACTTATTCTTCACTGACTCAGCTGCCTTCCTGAGCTGCTGCAGCCCCTGCAAGAGACCCCGTTTTTGCCCAACCGCACGATCGCGTGCAGCAGCACCAAAAGTACTTTTGAGCGCAAGGCTCCTCGCATTGTAGGGATTGCACTGCTTCTCAGTTAGGGTTTGATACGTGAAGAACTTCCTAAATAATATTCACACTGTATGCTTCCTTTCTTCACAGGTTGTGGACCCTTACTGTATACTATTCCTTTAGGGCATTGGTTACTGTATATGTTTAATAGTGGAGTTGTGTTGGTTTAGTTATTACTGCTATTTGCTTTGTGTTTGATTTAAAAGGCCTTTAATAAATGTATATTTTTTTTGATATATACACCTGACAGAGTTATTTGTAGTGTTGTTTACTGTGTGTGCTCATTGTGGGCTTTCAATCACTCACTCCTCCTGAGACCTAGTCTTAACCGCCACCAATGCTACCTTGATCGGTCTGCCTTGTCCAGAAGGTTACCCTGTTCCAAGAAACTAGGATGGCCTTCTGAACCTCTGAGCACCAAGTCAGAGTTCAGAAATCTACCTCAACAGGAACCAATTAGGATTAGCACAAGCGAAAGAAGGCTAATTGAAAGTCACTGTTTGTGCTAAAATCCAGAAGAGTTTGAGGAGCCAAATGGTGCCCCAAGGCTCCTCTCCTTTTGATTACCTGGAGTTGTCGGGTACTAGAGCCCTCGGTAAAATAGGGAAAGGACTAAAATAGGGACAGGAAAAGAAAAAAAAGAAAAATGATCCCACAGGTGCCCGGTAACACACTGGTTGGCACGGTCGCTTGCAGTATTATTTTAGACTTCTCCTCGACAAAGGTCAATAAGGGATTGGATCTGGAATCTAATGACCTGCCCAGTGTGGATTTCCGTGAGGCCTATGCATGTAGTGGTAATCGTGGTGATTTAATTGGCCTGAAAACTCCTAATCGGCCTTGCAATCGGATATGAACCATGGCAAATCAAACATGTATCCAGTCCCCGATAGCGGGGCAAAGAATTATTGATACCTACACTTTGATAAAAAGGTTGGAACTAGCACGGATATAAAATAAATTGCCCCAACCAAAGCCATGGCATTTATTGACCACTCGCTACTGACTAATGTAATTGTAAGGCTGATTTTAGGGAGATTCAGGACTTAAGCATCATTGAATTTGCTCAATTAGAGATGGGAGGCATGGAGGGAGTCGGGCGGTGGTTAACACTATGAGTGCCTAATTCACCGACTGCTTTGACTAATCTCATTGAAAATAATGACCAAATGGTTGAACATGCTATTCAATCCTCCCAGGTTGAGGACTCACATTCATTAAGGGAGATGAGGGATGCATTATACATTGAGAGAGGTTGATAAACGAATTTGCTTAACCCATCCAATGGTATCAGCCCTGAATATGGTATTGAGCTTGTTTGTTAACATGTATGATATTTGGCATGAACTCAAAGAACAAAGTCTGTTATTGATGCTACTTGGTGACAAAGTTGAGAATCTGAGTAGAATGAATGTTCCTACTCCCTCAGACCCTTGCCCTAACACAGATGCTCCTCAGACAATTGTAGGGGAGGAAACATCTCCTCGCAAGAGGGTAGTTATCTCTGATCCTATATTAATTAGTGACGACTCAATTAAGGTAATTGTTAACGACTCTGTTGTAGGTAGATCAGCATTGAGTAATTTGAAAGATGGTATTATAAAGACTAAAGTGCCTCTAAAGTTGGAGGTGGAAGTCAACCATTCTGTAAACCTCTGGAGGTGGCCTCGTTTGCTGAAACTTTGAGGGGAAACCAAAAAAGGGGGAAAGTAAGGGGTTTTAAGCCCCAAAAAACGGATCCATTTTGTTTTAAAGCCAAGCAGCCCTGAAAAAGAAAGTTAACAAGGAAAAATAACCCTGTGCCTATTGGCAAACCTTCCCAAGTTTGGCCTTATCTGGATACTGTAAGATCTACCCAGGTGGGCAAAATAAAATTATGTTCTATTCAGACATCTCCAGGGGTAAATGAATTGGTACTGAATGGGTTGGAAAAGTTTAAATGTTCATTGTCCCCACCCCTATCGGTTCCAAATGGGGGCAAAAAGTTACCTATTACCAACTCTACCGCCCAAACCGATTTACAAACTAATGAAGTTTCCCATAGACTGGGAGTGGTTAGAGGTATTAGCCTGAACTTGAGTTTGTCATCTGAAGGGTGCACTAAAAAGTTGAAAATGCAGCCTTCCAGAAATAGTACAACTCAAACTGAGCCCGTACTCCCGGGTGATCAGAGTAAAAGTGATCTAGGGGTCTATACTAATAGGGTACCGTCCATTGGGCTCAATGAATGATGGGTTGGGAAGCAAAATGAGTTAAAAGGAAGAGGGGAGTGACATTCAACATTTTGGATCTGTCAAAGAAGGCTAAAACAGAGGAAGTACTGAGAGCCTTATTACCCAACTGCTTCAAAGATGCCCCCGATACCTTTGGGATTATGGCTACTTCAACAACCAACATTTTGATCAATGGTTCTAGACCTTCCATGCAGAGAGAAAGCAGATCTCAATTATCCTAATTAGGTCCTAACTCTGCTCAGCAGGGAAAACATACCGACTTCGTAACCTCACGACTAGTAAACATGGTTCATGGAGGACAGAAGCTGACACAGGGGACTCCCAATACTAACTCCGAGGAGTGGAGCCAACAAAAACAATGCACTCAGAATTTACCCCAGAGCCTATACCCGAGGTTGCATTCAGGGGTTGGCCATTTGTTAGATAAACTATATAGATGCAATCCAGTGAACAATGACATTGAGCGTGTTGAGACTCGGGTGTTTTTGAAATTGAAAACTTATAGTGTATTAAGACAGGCTAAGGAGGGTGAGGGCTAATCAGCTGTTGATAACTGATAGCAAGTATGGGCGTTTTTCAATCAAACCAGTTCTTATTTTTTACGAGGGTAAGATTATCCCAAAATTAATCTATGGCCTGGAGCTGATAGATGACGCTATCATTAAGGTTCTTGACCTTATTGAAGCAAACATTTGGCATAAAATATTGAAAGTGCCAAATGCAAGACCGTTAACGGCTATCAGATTTAAGATGGGGATTGTCTCTATGAGGGAACATGTGCAGTGGCAAATACTTGCCTTAAATCTCAAAACTAATCGACCCTATTCCTCATTCCCTTTATGAGCTATTAGGAAATCAACTCTTCTAGTTAAAGAATAATAGTGACTTCCTTTACCAGTTGGAAGCACAGTAATTACCAAATTTTGGAATTGGCGATGGATAGGGCCATTTTGTTGGCTAACCCAGACAGAGTAAAGAAAGCTTTGTATGACTATGGCTGGGTTTGCACGACTGACTCATTTAACTTGTATCCATCCCTGCATAATTAGGTATTTGATCATAGAAGGCGGGGGACCCTATCTATGATCTTCTCACAGTTCCCAAAATAATTATTACAGAATGATTTTACCAAGATTAAGATTGAATTTTTTTTACTAAAGAGAGCTTGTTGAGAAGAGGAAGAATTTCTGAGTTGGAAACCAATTGCAGATTTTGTAACTAGGGCCCTACTGAGACATCGGGTCTTAGAATGCGAAGCTTCAACTACAAGTACGATGAAATATTTTCCAACTATTTCTGAGCAGGTCCACAATTTAAGCTTACTGAATTGCGACTATATTTGGAAAAGATGTCTTAATATTAACTCTATTAAAGAGGGCTTTTAGCAGGTGTTAAAATCCATGGCGCTAAGGGACCTTGATGTTAATTACGCCACCGTAATTTACGGTGGCGTAATTAACGCCTTCCCCACTCCCATTATGCCCTATGGGGCAAAAATGGGAATGGGGAAGGGTAAATGGGGATTGGGGACTTACCGCCCCGCCAACCTCGGAATGGGGCTGTAAGTCCAACAAACCACCATGGCGTAAGGAACAAGTTACTTACCTGTAACTGTTGTTCTCCAGCATGGGTCTGGCATGGATTCACATGCTCATGAATATTCCCCGTCGTCAGGCTGGGAATCCTCGGTAAAGAAAAAACCAGTATCAGTTTCGTTTCTGATCTGTCTTTCGTAGTAATAACCAATCACTGGTCTCTGCGTCATACTGACCACAGCCAATGACTGCCCTCTACCTAAGCACCGCCTCTGGCAGCCATCTTCAGATTTGGAAGCACGTGAAGTGGCAGTATGACCAAGTGAAGAGCCGCAGAGGGGTAGGCGGGAGGGTTCGCATGTGAATCCATGCCAGACCCATGCTGGAGAACAACAGTTACAGGTAAGTAACTTGTTCCTTCTCCAGCATGGGGTCTGGCATGGATTCACATGCTCATGAATAAAGAATACATAGCAGTACACACATGCACAACCACGGGAGGTGGCAAAGGCTCAACATTAAGCATTGCATCAAACTCAACATTAAGCATCTTACCTCCCCACCAGGCTCACCTCAGGCGAACAGGTTGCGCAGCACTCCTTGGCCGACCCTGGACTCCTCCCTGGAATCCCGATCGACGCAGTAGAACTTCGTGAAGGTGTGCGGCGACCTCCACGTAGCAGCCCTGCATATGTCCAGCAGGGGCACACCAGAAAGGAACGCCGTGGTAGCTGCGATCGCTCTGGTGGAATGGGCTCTCGGACGGCCAGGCAGCGGTCGGTTTGCCAACCGATGACAGTACATGATACAGCCGGAGAGCCATCTGGAAATGGAAGCCTTCGAGAGAGCCTTCCCCTGATTGACAGGTCCAAAGTTCACAAAGAGTTGTGACGTCTTCCGAAAACACTTTGTGCGGTCCACGTAGAACTTCAGCGCTCTAGCCACATCCAGCGAGTGCAAAGTTCTCTCAGCCGGCGACAAAGGCGACGGGAAGAATACAGGCAACACCAAGGGTTCGTTGAGGTGGAAGTCCGACGGTACCTTGGGCATGAAGGAGGGGTGCGTCCTGAGCACTACCCTCGTGTCGTGAAAAGTCAAGTACGGGGCCTTGCAGCAAAGGGCCTGGATCTCTCCCACCCGTCGTGCGGAGGTGATGGCCACAAGAAACGCTGTTTTCCACGACAGAAACTTCAACGGGGCCGAGTGCAGAGGCTCGAACGGAGGTCCCATGAGCTTGGTCAGCACCACGTTGAGCTCCCACGCTGGGGCCAGAGCCTTCACCGGCGGGAACGATCTGAACAGTCCCTTCATGAACTCTTTCACCAGACGATGAGACCACAAGGACGTCCGCCCCGTGGTTCTGGTGTATCGGGAGATCGCAGCAAGATGAATCTTGATGGACGCGTGTGCCAGTCCAGCTTTGGCCAGCGTCAGCAGGTACGGCAGTACATGGGGAGCCGTAATCCGTAGAGGGTTAATCGTCTGTGCGTGGCACCAGACAGAGAACCTATTCCATTTTTGTCCGTAGCATTTAAGAGTCGAGGACGCCCTGGCCTTTGCAAGAATCTCTCTGCAGTCGGCCGGTATATCGTATCCTCCAAACTCTAGCGCTGCAGGAGCCAGGCCTGCAAGTTCAGCGATTTCGGGTCGTGGTGGAGGATGGCGCCTCCTTCCCTGGAGAGCAGATCCGCGTCCACCGGCAGCTTGATTGGCGGGGACGCTGACAAGTCCAGAAGGTCCGGGAACCATATCTGCCTCGGCCACGCAGGTGCGACGAGGATCATCCTGCACCGTGACCTCTTGAGCTGGTTGACGAGCCGGATTAGCAGTGGCAAAGGAGGGAACGCGTAGAGGAACAGGCCCTCCCAGGGGAACGAGAAAGCATCGCCCATGCTCCTCGCCTGGGGAAACCTGCTGGCGAACCTCCGGCACTTGGAGTTTGTCGCCGTCGCGAACAGGTCGATCTGGGGTGTGCCCCACCGTCGGAAGAGGCGATCCACTAGATCCTGCCGTAGTTCCCACTCGTGGCACGAGCGCAGCTCCCTGCTGAGTGAGTCGGCGATGGTGTTTTTTATCCCTGCCAGATGAAACGGCACCAGAAACATCCCTTGGGCGACTGCCCAATGCCACAGGTCCTGCGCCTCCTTGGACAGTGCTGGGGACCTGGTTCCGCCCTGTTTCCTGATGTAAAACATGGTGGTGGTGTTGTCGGTGAAGATCCTCACCACCTTGCCCTTGAGGGACGGAATGAAGGACCTGAGGGCCCAAAACACTGCACGGAGCTCCAGGACATTGATATGTAAGGATTTCTCCGTCGGGAGCCAAAGGCCTCTTGCGTGCAGATTTTCGGTGTGCGCTCCCCACCCTTCCAGGGAGGCATCCGTGGTCACTGTCTCCTGGTGGGCTGGGGTCTGGAAGTCCATGCCCGCCGTCAGATGCGCGCGGGTGCCCCACCACTGGATCGCTCGTCGGAAACTCTCGTCGAGTGTGATCCTTTCCTCGAAGCTGCCCGTCGTTTGGATCCAGCGCGCGTCCAGGAACTCCTGCAACAGGCGCATCCGGAGCCTGCACATGGGAATGAGGTAGATGCAGGAAGACATCATTCCGAGGAGGGACTTGATGGACCTCACCTTGGCCGCGTCGGCCACCAACATCCGCTGCACCTTGCCCAGGATGGTCCTGGTCCTCTCCTCCGACGGGGAGGCCAGAAGGGACACTGTGTTGAGCCTCGCTCCCAGAAACAGAGCGTCTTGCGCGGGTACCAGGTGGGATTTGGCGTAGTTCACGGAGAATCCCAGGTCCGTGAGAAGTTGGACGGTCCTTGCCGTGTGAACCACGGCGAGCTCCCTTGTCTTGGCTCGGATGAGCCAGTCGTCCAGGTAGGGGTAGACGTGGATCCCTTCGCGGCGCAGCTGCGCCGCCACCGGTGCGAGGCACTTGGTGAACACCCTGGGTGCCGACCGTAGTCCGAAGGGGAGGGCTTTGAACTGGTAATGACGCCCTTGGACCACAAACCTGAGGAATTTTCGGTGCCCCTTCAGGATGGGAATATGGAAGTAGGCATCCTCCAAATCCAACGACGACAGGAAGTCTCCTTCCTCCAGCTGACCCAGGACGTGCTGGAGGGTGACCATCCGGAACTTTTGCGCCTTGATGAACTTGTTCAGACGTCGCAGGTCCAGGATGGGGCGCCATCCCCCCCGTCTTCTTCTTCACGAGGAAGTATCTCGAGTAAACTCCGGAGCCCCGAAGCCTCTTTGGGACGAGTTCGATGGTGTCCTTCCTGAGCATCGCCTTTACCTCCAGAAGTTGAGGGACGTGAAGTTCTTTCCTGGCCACGGGGGGGACGCGCGGACACTTTCTTTGAAACTCGAGCACGTGGCCCCGGGCCAAGGCGTCCAGCACCCAACGGTCGGTGGAGATGGACTCCCACACGCTGACGAAGCTCGCCAGCCGGCCTCCCACCGGGGTGCTTCGGTGGGGGCCCGACCCCACGGCCGGTTCAATCCTGCTTCGACGAGGCTTTGCCGCCTTGTCCTTGGCGACGACGGCGGGGTCCGCCAGACTTGCCTCGTCCTCTGTAGGCCTCCTGAGACGACGAGCGGGCCGCTTGACGGTAGGAGGAGAATCCGCCGCCGGAACCTTTGGAGGCGCCCTTGCCTCTGCTGCTCCGAAAGGGCGTCCGTCATTGTTGCAGAACTCCAAGGGCCCGGGCCGTCTCGGTGTCCGCTTTAATGGCCTGAAGGGAATCGTCCACTGTTTTCCCAAACAGGTTGTTCCCATCGAAGGGCATGTCCAGGACTCTGGTCTGAACGTCTTGACGGAAGTCCGTAGCCTTGAGCCATCCACACCGCCTAAGGCAAACGCCGTTGCCCAACTGGCGGAACCCAGTGTCGGCGATGTCGCAACGGTAATGGCGTGGTCCGAAGCCACCTCACCTTCCTGCAGGATCTCCAGGGCCTCTGCCCTCTTGTTGTCCGGCAAGAAGTCCAGCAGGGGAGCCAGTTTGTACCAGAGCTCCCTGTTGTATCGGGCCACGCTAGCCAAGGCGTTGGCAGCTTTAATCGTCGTCGCTGCAGACGAGATGACTCTGCGTCCCATAGCGTCCAATTTCTTTCCCTCGCCGTCCGGTGGGGAAGTCGATGTGGAGGCCGCACCCCCCCCGCTTTTTTCCTGGCCGCCGCGGAGACGACGGAGTCCGGGGTAGGCTGCGCCTGGAGGCACAGGGGGGCCGTGTCCGGGACCCGGTACTTTTTCTCGTACCGGTCTCTTCTAGCTGGCGTCGTGGAAGGGTTCTTGAGGAGGGTGAGGCCCTCATCCCAAATGTCGTCCAATAGAGGCACTGCGAGGACCGTCTTCCTCTTGGCCTCGCGCCGCTGATAAAGGAAACCTTCCTTCTTCTTCTCCTCAGGGCAGAGTTGGAAAAGCTCGGATGCCCTGGCGATCATGGAGTGGAACGATCCAATCTCGTCGGGCGGAGAAGCCCTGGTGGGAGGCGACGACGGTACATCCTCGTCGTATACCTCGTCGTCCGTACCCGTCGCTGCCGTGTCAGTCCCCGTATCATCCCCTCGGGTGGACGGGGAGGAGGGCTGGAAGGGGCGCGACGGCTGAAAAGGAGGAGGAGGGTGGATCCTTCTTTTCTTGGTAGGGGGAACCCCAGAAGGTCCCGGTTCTGGGTCCCCCGACGGGAGAGGTTCCGTCGGCAACGGTAGTCTCGTCCTTATCTCTGAGCATAAGGACTGTATAGCCAACAAAATGGCCGCCGAGCTGTCTCGCGGCGCTGGCAGAGGGGAATCCGACGGGCGATCAGGGGCCCCGTCGGTACCCTCGACGATGTCGTCGTCACCTGCGTCGGGATCCATCCCGACGGGCCGGTCTTCTTCCACGCCGAGGCCGTGGCTTAAGACTTCGACCAGCTCCTCCTCCGAGGTTGAGGCCGAATCTACGACGACGCCCTGCCCCCCCTTTTTCTTCCCCACGGGGGATTTCACGGGGGTCCTATCGATGGGCACAAAAGAGGACTCCCTCCGAGGAGGCAGGGAGACTCTGAGCCCCGAGGTCGCCACCACTGGCGTAGCCTCCACAGGCTGAGCCAGGGCCGCCGCGACAGACTCGATAGAGGGCTTGGCCGGATGGATTAAGGCCTTCACCACCTTATCCTTGAGGGGGGGGGGACAGTGCCTCGCTCCCCCTCCGCCTTCGAGCTCGACCGGGGCCTCTCTAGGAGCCTCACCGGGTGCTCGGCCTTCCTCTTACCCGACCCAGAGCGTTGGCTCGTGGTTGATGGTGCCGGGGAGGGTGCGCCCAGCCTGGCGCCCGTAGAGCCCGACCGTTCGGCGCTCCCGGTGCCAGCGGACTCGCGGTGCTTGGCCTTATGTTGGACCCCCGTCGCCGGGGCGTCCTCAAAGGTCTTAGAAGACCGCTCGGATTTCTTCCTCTTCTTCTCGCCGGACGGGCTCTTCCCTTCCAGCCAGTTGGCGAGACGTTGATGGCGGTCCTTCATGGTCCGCTCCGACATGTTGCCGCAAAACGCACAGTCCTTCTCCACGTGCGTCTTGTCCTCATGTAGGCAGTAAAGACAAAAAGAGTGTTCGTCCTCCTTGAAGACGTTCTGCAGCTGGCATCCAGGGCAGACCCTGAACAGCTTTCCGGGCGTCGAGCTTCCCTTCTCCTGGGCCATGACCGAGCCTGAGAAACTTCTGGAGTCCTCCAAAAGCGTAGCTCGATGAAATCTTCACCCTTGAGGGGCGCAGACGAATCCGACACGGGTCCCCGTTGATCGGATGGAGAGTCGGTGGAGCTTGAGGCTCTTTTGACCAAAAAAATGAAGTTTTTGAGAAAAAACGTGAAAAAATAGCACTAACGCTCGAGAGCAATAGCACGAGGATCCCAACACATGAACGTGCGGTAAAAATCTGAAGATGGCTGCCAGAGGCGGTGCTTAGGTAGAGGGCAGTCGTTGGCTGTGGTCAGTATGACGCAGAGACCAGTGATTGGTTATTACTACGAAAGACAGATCAAAAACGAAACTGATACTGGTTTTTTCTTTACCGAGGATTCCCAGCCTGATGACGGGGAATATTCATGAGCATGTGAATCCATGCCAGACCCCATGCTGGAGAAACGTAGTTTACGCCATGGTGGTAAAGGTACGACCCAGGCGGTAACTTACCGCCTGGGTCGTAATGAGGCCCATTGACTTTTAGAGCTCTAAATAAGATTGGAATTTGTGACATTCAACGCGCTCTCACCTCAGCCGTGGTATCTACAACACTGGAAGCTGGAATGGCCCCAAATAACCTCTCAATGCAAGATCTGCTGTAATTAATACCCTGGTTGTGGCAGATGCGATCAGACTAAATGGTCTGGACATTTTATTTCTTACTAAAAAATCTGGTTCCCTCAGGGATCCCCCCCACTATCTTCCATCTGAGGGTGGCCCACAATTTCCAGATTAAATGGATTAACTGCAATACCCACAGGCAGAAGGGAGGGGGGGCTTTGCAATGGTTTATAAATCATGTTGAACTATAACCAACTTCGTTACACTGGATTGGGATGGTTCTTCCAAATTTGTTTTCTCAACCTGTGCTTCTACTTGGTTTGCTTATTTAAAGTCATCTTATGTTATTGTCCTCCCGGTTCTGGCCATAAATTCCTGGATAACTTAACTTATTTTCTTGCCAACAATGCACTTTGCTATTCCAGAATCATCCTCCTTGGTGATTTTAACATTTGGCATGATGTCCCTGATAATCCAGATACTATAACATTAATCCAGATACTTCAGGCTCATGACATAGCCTGTAGAGTTTCCTCCCCCTACTTTCCTGCTGGTCACTACCTTTATTTAATTGTTCATGACAGATGACCAAAAAAACATTCTAATTACTGGTACTCTGGCTCAATTTGAAACTTGAAATAACATTAGCACAGAAATGAAAATGCTTAGCATAAGGAAAGAGATGCCTTCTCCCTCGATTTAATTAAGACCACCCAACAAACTTACAAGATGGTACTCTTTACTGCAAAAAAATGACATCTTAAGAACTTCCTTAATAATGCTATCAGTAAACCAAAGGAGCTATTGGACACTATAAAACGTTTCTGTAATGCTCCTTGTGCCGTATATCACAGATGGCACAGAAAACTCAGAGTCTCAAGAGCAGTACAAGGGTTATTGATGTTTTTGTGGGGCCTATCGCTGTCTGTCCCTCCCTCTCACGCTCATCTGTTTCACACTCCTCACTTGCTCAGGTGTCCTTAACTCCAGGTTAGTGCCATCAACTGTTTCACCCTCAATATACTAAAAGCTAGAACCATGCTGCTGTGTCGACCTAAAGCTCTTGCCCGATCTCTCCAAAGCTCACTCAGGGACCTCCTAACTCTCTGTACACTAATCGCAGATTAGCGTTCGAAAGGAATCGGGAGAGTGCCTTGAAAGTACTCTTTCGGATTCAACCTAGTTCGGCCAATCTCACTGACGTCTTCTCTCGTACTCTTACCACCACTCCCTACAACTTACTCCTCCCACCAATGCTCCGTCCCGGAAATGTTTCACTTCTACTACTCGGCTCAACCCTTTTGTTATAATCACTCCTCCCCCTCCACTTCACTAATCCCCTTTTCCTATGACGACTCCTCCCACTACTGCACTCCAGGAGCATAGCAGTGAAAGAAAGTGTGATAGTAGCAGGAGGAATGGTAATAATAGGCAGACCGAGTGTAGTAGGAGGAGTGTAGTAGTGAGAGAAGTGTAGTAGTGGGTGAAGGATTCTAGTAGTTGGAGGACAAGTGTAGCAGTGGGAAGAGGAGCTTGCCTGAAACATTTGCTGAACAACTATTTGTGCATGTCATCTCCTACTTGCTGTTCAGCCTTGCCTGCTCTTTCGCATCCAAGACAAAATCTACGATGCTCAGGGCAAGCCAACCTTGGATGTGAAATTCAGGTAGGCGAGATTGTCAAATCAACTAATCAGCTCCTTTATTCAGATTTACCATTTATCCCTGCTGATGACCAAACTACAGTGGTAGAGGCATTGGTTAATTCTAAATTAGAACATTCCACAGGCATTTCTGAGAAACCACTCTCGGGCCTATGATTCGCCTAAGAAGCAGCAGTTAAATTACTTTGTAAGGTGCCAAAATCATCTAGCTCCCAATGGTGTACCTCTATCCATTTGACTACCGGCCAGGCAAAGGGTTGTTTTTAGGTACTTTGTTTGGTTTTCTAAAGTATTTATGGGCTAGCTCTACCGTATGTAGCGGACAGGATGCAATCCGACAGCTCTACTCATTGTCTTCAATCCACCCACTAACTTCTCCTGGGTTGTGCCTTCCCTCCTGCCACACCGTCAAAAGGCGAAAGGCGTTCATCAGTGGCTAAACGCTCTCCCAATGTCTCTTAGATCTATAGATTCCTTAACCCTTGCCTGTAATAAACTGAAGATCAACCCTCTTTGCCTAAATTTACCTGACCGTGAAGTACATTTATCCATGTAACACCTGCACCGAGATGCAGTGAAGTCTGCTTGGTTTAACGTTATAGCAATATGAATATATCAAATAAATCCCCATTTTAATCTGTTAAAACACAGTTTTAGTTCCTGCTCCAAGGTGCCAGAAAGATTACAAGCATTGTGATAGAATGTGCATTCTGGATGGAAGAGTAGACACTTATTTCATAACATGTTCATATTAAACAATGTGTGTTTGGTTCCACCTTTTTTGTTTAATAATTATTAGAGCGCTGTTTAATATGAAAGTGATCATACCATCACTTGGGGATTCAAATGTCCAATCTGCACCAAGTTGGCTAGTTCATCGTAGTACAGACCTGCAGCTTCCGGAGATTGCTCACTACATGTACGCACCAGCTCCAGCAAGGCTGTCACCTGAATAAATATAGGTACGAAATGGAAACAGGTTCACAGAGTGACATATCATTGAAGGAGAATCTAGCAGAACACTATTGGGTAAAGGGGGCAAATCATGCTGCACCATTTAGTCATAGTAAGAAAAGACAAATATGAAAGAACACACAATTATGAACACATTATTCAGCAGTCATGATTTTACTCCTAAACCCATATGTACTCACAATGTGTGGACACACTACAATTCTGTGGGCAACAAAGGGACTTGCTACAAAACAATGAGAACATTTAAAAAAAAAAAAAAGCTTTTTTGTTCTGCACTGGATTGACTATTTTGTTGCACGTTAGTTATCTCTTTACCATATAATATTTCAACTGTGCATGTACTCTGCACCCCCATTACAACTAGCCTGCTGTCTTGAAATCATAATCGGGGCCCTAATGCCCTCTTGAGGACATACGTCTGGGCTTTTTAAATATCAATAATATAACTGTCATTTATAAACAATAGATAATACTACATTAATGCATACTCCCCAGTCCAGCTCCTCTGAGGTAGTTTCACACCTTCATGTCCATTCAAAATGTCAAACCATTAGTATAGTATTATACTATGATTCCATTAATGAAAATGTGGGGGTTTTAAGACTAAGGATAAAACAAAATCAAAATGTATGGATAGAGGAGGATTAAAACGAACAGGTGGCATGGACGTGGCAACAGATCTATGTCAATCAGTTAAACGTGACCAGGTAAATCAATACTCGTGTATAATTTTCTCCAACATTCGCTCTGTCTGGGAAGTAGTGTTCAAAGGATAGTACCTGCTGAAACAAGCAGAGGATAGGCTAATGCCCTAAACGTATGTTAACAGATGCACATGATGCTACTTGGCTTTGAGAGAGGTAATATAACGGTCTTCTAAAAAGGAGATGCCTGGTTAACTGGCTATGCCCATAAAATCAGACAGACGCATAAAAGTGCAGCAAAATGGCCCTTGAGTTTGAGGATATTGCGAGGGGAGCCGACACTCAGAAACTTTGTTTCCTAGCATGTAACACATTTTTGTCTTTTCACTTAATCTTTCTTGAATTTGGGCTCGGATTGAGACTGATTATCAGAGTGCATCAAATCGTTCACCTAGCTCTCTCTATCATCATACGGGAAGAACTCGAGACTAGTCCTGAAAAAATGGACCTTCACTCTATTAAGAGTATCGAAAATACATCAATTCTTATATACAATTCATAACACGCTTCAAAAAAGACATTAAGTGATATGTAAAAAACAGTACAGTACATGCATACCACCTGCAGTGCCGTATTGTACATTCCTAAACATCACCCACATTTCATATGTCCATGATTGCACTATTCGGTGCCATTTTCATTCCTGGATCATGAGCAAGGATCAGAGGTTCACACTTTCCAATACTCTTATCGAAGCCCTACTTGTACAAGTTTCTGTCCTAAAGGCCTCAAATGAGCCGGACATTCACAAGGTACCGTACATTTCTATGTATAGGTAATATACTTCAAGGCATACATGAGTTTTCAAAAACTGATTAGCAGTAGCAGAGTTTGCTAATTAAAGTGTTCTTGATTAGAAAACAAACCCATTTGATTAGCAATATTGTGCTAATATTTTTATTGGAACCAGAGGTTATTTGTACTCAAGACATAAAATGAGCAACAATTCAGCAGTTTTGTGTACCACTCAAGTAAGACATTAGTTGTTGTTTAACTTTATTCAGCCCTAAGGCCATCAAAGCACAGACAAATACATCAAAACATAATATATGAATGAAACACAATAAAATAATAAACTGAACCCACATATCAAGGAAAGTGACTAACGGTATCTACCACCCCAGGGAAATTCTGATGTTAACTGTCCCTAAGGGATTAAGATTCTGCATAAACTTCCAGAGGTGGCATCCTCAGACCTTTTCCCCAAAGGGTGTGCTCCAGTGAGCGGTTGGTGGAGGGACCTCTTCCCCTTTGGGGACGTAATTTCTATGGGGTTGGCATTCTCACAAAAGGAGAGGCACTGATAACGATTGAGCTACTTGACGATGGACCGCATGTTATTCCAATACCTAGTAAACCCATAGCCAGTCTTGGGTCCCTTAATTCAATGCGGATAGTATCTTGATGTCGAATGCAAAGAACCGAGGAAAGACATTTCTTCCGAGAACTGTAAACCTTGTCTGTAAAGAAAACCTTTTGTTGGATTTTGAACTGTTGATCTCTGACCACTTTTGAATACTTGAAGAACAGGAATATTGCCCTTTGAACCTTATAGTTGTTTTAGTGTGTGAGGGCCAGAATAAGATTACGGACACAGGACTTACTTCATCTTGACAATGACAGTCTCATTAGCCTTTGGTTGAGATCCAGTAGGTGTAGAAAGGCTGAGGCCGAAACCATCTTCTGGTATCTAAGGACATGATCCATATGGAAGATGTTTGTCACCTAGTCCTCGGATGTGCCTAATCCTTGTCCTGGGAGTGGGCTCAGACTACCCAGTGGTACAGGTAGGGGAAGATATGTATGTTTTCCCTCCTGACCCGAGCCGCAAATACTGTCGGCAGTTTGGTTAAGACCCAGGATGCCAAAGAAAGGCTGAACATCCTGAAGGTCCAGAGATACCAACCAGTCCTGCAGATCAAGGGCTCGTAGGAGCTTGGTTAGATTAATAACCTGGAACTTTTCCTTGTGCAGTTACTTGTCCTAGAGCCTCAGTTCCATAATAGGATGAAAGCCCCCGTCTTTCTTTGGAGCCAGACAGTAAATATAACACCAATGCATACCTGATTTTGAACAGTGCACCCGCTCTACCGCACCCTTCTTTCAAAGCGGACGGATCTCCTAAAACAGGAAAGGGTCTGGAGGCAAAGAGGGGCTGGGCGAAGGATGGTCTGGACGGCTTTAAACAAAAGGGAAGCAATGATTAAGTCACAACCTGCAAAGCCCAAACATCAGACGTGGTGTGATACCATTCTTTACTGAACAACAAGATCCTCCCCCACACTGGAGTATGATGTTTGAAGTCTTATTTACAGGGGCTTCATCCCTGGGGTTGAGAGGGTACTGCCGAGGCAGCAAAGCCCCCTCTCCGAGATCCCCAACCTCTTACATGGCTCACGGTGGGGGTTTGGCATGGCTGCCGCTTGCCTAAAGATGCCTAAACATTGCGAGAATAACGGGAGAAGGGCCGAAACCACCTTCCCCTTGGTGCATAAGCTGAGAGCTGCTGACCAGCTCAGCCCAGGGATTTAGCTGTGGCTTTGGATGACACACTTTTGAAAGGGGGGGGAGGTCGCCTTTGGTTTCAAAGAAGTTGCACCCATCAAAGGGCATGTACAGGAGCTTTGCCTAAATATCTGGAGTGAACCCAGAGGTCCTCCTCCAAGAGTGCCTCCTGACGACTGTACCAGTGGCCAGAGCATGTGCAACTGAGTCAATGCCTGACTGCAAGATCTGGCATGCTGGAATCTCTGCCATCCTGCCCTAAGGCATTGGAGCCCTCCATCATGTCTACCCCTTGGCGATTTTCAGTCAATTCTGACACTATAGTCCAGTGGCCAAAGGAATATTTGGCCAAGACCATTGACAGCCTTGAAGGCAAGGCTGCTCGAGGGGCACAACTTGCACTCGCCACCAATGTACTTTCCAATGTGACTTGTATCATATAAAAATATATCAGTTGCGAACAATCAGGAAATCAACCTTTGAAGAATGATGCATTGTAGACACAAAAAAGAAATCCATCTCCAGAAAATGTTCACTCTAGGGATTTGATTTTTTGAGAACATTTTCGAGAAAATCGGGAACTTGGAGAAACGAGACAAATCTCAAATACGCAAGAAGAAAACGGGAGGCCATCTTGTGACCCACTTATGTCCAATAATAAACACATATGTAGCGTGGGACCACGAAATAGTAGCAATATTAATCCTTGTAGAAGAAATAAAAAGAAGAAACCAGTTACTCATCCGGAAACACAACTGATGAACAATAATAGAAATGCAACAAAAAAAACAAGAGGCTAAACAGAGTATTAATTCTATCATGTGAGTCTGGAAATTGAACGCGATAGAAGGTAAACTATTACAGAAAAGAAGTCTAACAGGAAAAAAATGGTATCAAAAGCAAAATTGAGAAGCAAAAAGAAAGGAGTAAGGTAGAATCGATGAACGTGAGTAAACGGCTGTTATCGAACACAGAGTTCAAAACCAACAAGTGTGGTGGGCCGCAAACTAGATCCGCGGCTGAACCAAACTGACATTGAAGGATTTTTTCTGATGCCGACCACAGCCTTTCGGCACTCTGTTAACCAATTGGTTGATAAAACAATCAAAGATTCAACTCTTTTAGAGGCAATTAGTTTGTTGTTTGAAGAATCAAAGGAAGAACGGACTTGTGATTTGCTTACGGGCAAGCTCACTCAGAGGAGCCCATTCAAAGAAGCAGAGATTTCAAAGCATACCCTGATAAGAATGACCACGCTGAATAAAAGGAACCCCGGAATCACAAGACAGCGATTTGACTGGGAACATTCAGCTTATGAGGAATGGGACCTGACTATTGGAGTACAAATTATAAGCATGTTTTGCCCCGCTAATCTTTCCAATCTTAATCCCAGGGCAATCTACCCTGGTTTCTGTTGTGTGGTCTTATCATTTAATGGTTCCTTTCTCTATTCCCCTAAAAAGTTCTCCTACTGTGATTGAAAAACCTGCTATTTTTAAACGCAGTTGGACTGGGCTACCCAAACCGGAGTTGATCAATTTACTACAAACTCATTGTAGCAGTGAATCTTGCACTCTGACAACACTGGAAGCAGCTTTTCTAATCACTGCAAATACATTGGCACCTATCAAGCTATGTAAACAGCGCAACTGCCCTTCTGAACCATGGTTTTCACAGGGTTTAAGGGAAAGCAAACTTTGCTGTAGACAAGCTGAAAGAAAATGGCATGTATGCTATTCCCCGAAATCTAAATCTCTTTATCGGAGTATGTTTACCGCATATCACACCAATATAATAAATGCCAAACGATCTTATTTTGGGCAGTCGGTTGACAGGGCTATTAATAAGCCCAAAGCCTTATTGGACTTTGTTCAATCTTTGTCCACTCCAAAGACAGAACATAAAACAGCTCCTCCTTCTCAGGAGCTATGCAACTCCTTCTCTACCTTCTTTGTGACTCAATTTTTGACTATCGACAACATAAAAACTGACTACCAGTCGGGTATGAAGATTCTGGCCCCTGTGATACTTCCTCCTACGACAAGGTCCTGGTCTACCGTTCCTCTTTTTTCAAACACTGATGTACTTTATGCTATTCAGAAATTAAAATCAGCCTCCACGACCGATGCCATAGCCCTGGTCCTTTTGCAGGTAACATCTATTGATATAATTGAATCTATTACTGTAACGCTCACCTGGTATCCACGGGGACGCCACACAGCCTGTCTGGACCTCCTACGACCTTGACCCTTCCCTGGAATCTGTTCCACTGAAGACGGGGCCTGAAACACAGGATTGCTAGAGTTTAACTCTCTATTGACTCCACTTGCTTGACCCCCCCTCTTCCCTGGGGACCAAACTTTCCCCTTTGTCCACTCCACACCTTGTTTTCTTGTGTAGCGCACTCTCCGTCCTGCCTTCGGTGCAGGGGTGCGTCGAATGATGCAGGCTCGATGCTGCCTAGTTGCTTCACTGGCTTGGGCCCGACGGTCGGCGCTTGCTGTAACTTCAGCCGACCAGTAAGTAGAATGAGTCTTATGAACTGTTCTTTTGACTCTTGTCTCTTCTTTAATGTGTCTTTCCTTCCTTAGGTGTTGGAGGGTTTCGGAGATGGCGTCGTGCTGCCGAGATGAGCCGAGCACAAACAGTGAGTGACAACACGGTGTGAGATGCTGCCCGCTCTTCCTTGTATTAACCAACGTTTGTCTCTGTGTCCCTTTCAGGTGCCGCAATATCCCAGCGTGGCTGTCAGCTGAGAGGATGAAGTGCGGTGAGTAAGCACAATGTGTGGCGCCTCCTAATGCCTTCTGAGCTAACCTGGTATGTCTTTTCCCCTTGCAGGTCGATGGGACGCTCCAGAGCTGAAGTTACCCCGAGCGACTTGAATTCAGCTAAGTGTTTGACTCTTTGCAGAATGCTTACTAATGTCTTTTCTTCTGTTTGTTTATCCTTTCTTAGAATGCGGCGTGCCGAGATGGAGCTGACACTGCCGTAGCAGCCCACAGAACTGGGGGAGCGATGGATGGACGCTGGAAGCTCTTCAAGGTAAGTCTATTATTAATGCTGTTCTTGTTCTTGCAGGAGCGCTGGATGCGGAGAAAAGGAGAAGGCCTTCTGGAGACCGATACTAGCATGGTGAGTGTCACGCTGCAGGTGCAGAGAAACGCAAAGCCTTTAGGTATCCCAGGTATCCCTGGGTTGAACCACACCCAAAAGGCTAGACTGCATGCTCAGTTCAAGGAACTGGATTATGTGGGGGCATCCATTTTGCCCACAATACATTGCAAGTCCAATGCCAAGTGAATCTTAGGGTTGTGTGTGATGGAAGCCCTTAGGGGCCATATAGGTGATCGTGGCCTGGCTCCAGCCTGATATCTTGGAGGGCTGGGGGCAGAAATCACGACAGCTACTTCCGCTGTCAATTTCTGGTTTGCGACAGGTGACATACCATGCTCCTTTAAACACGCCTTGGTCATCCTTTTGCTGAAAAAGCCCTCACTCGACCCCAAGGTGCTGGCCAACTATCGCCCAATTTCCCCTCTTACCATTTCTGATTAAGGTTTTGGAGGCGCTGGTATCTCCTCTTCTTTCTGCATTTTTAGAATCCTCACACTTTCTCGACCTTTTTCAATCAGGTTTTCAGCCTGGTAGAGGCACTGAGTCGGTCCTGAATTCAGTTATGGACAACCTGATGTGTATGGTTGATCAGGGCGGTCTAGGGGCAGTTCGGTTATTAGATCTTTCGGCTGCCTTCGACACTGTTGACCATGCTCTTCTTATTTACCGGCTCTCTGAGGCTGGGATTGCTGGCCAAGTGCTGCACTGGTTTACTGCGTTCCTTGCGGATCATTCTCAATCAGTTTCTCTTCCTCCTTTTCGCTCCGCTCCTGCTTTTCTATCTTGTGGAGTCCCCGAGTCCCTCAGGGATCAGCATTATCATCTATCTTATTTAAAATCTATATAAGGTATCTCCTGCTCCTCATGGCTGCTCATGGGTTCAATTTCTATTCTTACGCGGATGATACCCAGATCTCGGTTCGCCTCAATCTAACTAAAACTGAAACGGCGTCTTGTCTCAAACTTTGCCGTGAGGAATTAGGCATATGGAAGTCTCAGAATTGGCTGAAACTAAATGGAAGTAAAACCGAGGTTCCTGTCCACAACTATTTTGGACGGCTGATTTCTGGCCCTCATCCCTCGGTCCTCTTCAAATACCTGTATCGTCCGTACGGAACCTTGGTGTGTGGTTTTCGGCCACACCGACCATGGAGGAACAGGTCAGTTAGGTATGTAAATCCGGTCATTTTTAACTCCAGATCCTCCGAAGGTTCTCCCTTTTATTCTGGCTGTAAACCAGGCACATGATTGCGGCTTTGGTCCTGAGTGTATTGAATTATTGTAACTCACTTTATCTGGCCCAACCTGCCCACCTGACGGGGCGGTTGCAATTACAGAATGCCATCGCCAGATCTATTATCCACCCTCGTTTTGACACACACACGACTCCTCTGCTATGTCAACTGCATTGGCTTCCCGTTGCTCAGCGGATTATGTTCAAATCCATGCGCTTGGCGCACAGGGCCTTTCTATGGCACTGGAGCTGAATACCTGCTGTTAGGGAGAATTCTCTGTAAAGGCTAATTTCCCAAACCTAGTGAATCCCCCAGCAGCTTTGCTGGATTTTTGGGGTTTATTTTTTTCTCCTGCTAAGAGTGAGACTCTTCTACTCCCACTCTTAGACATGATTTGAGGTGTTCCTTTAACTTTCCATGTGTTTTATGGGCTATGGGGTCTTTTACTCCATAGGGTCTCATGTGTTTTTGATGTGGGTTACACAGCAACCTCCGTGCCGTGACCCAGGGGTGTCGTAGCGATCCCCCAACATAGACTCCATACCCTAGGACTGACTACTGTCTCCCAGGGCATGTAAAGTCACCATTGGCTTTACTAGTCCCAAATTATGAACATAAACCAGTACAAACCATCATGTTGTGGACGTATTGGTCGGGGCAATTCGATTGCCCCGAGGTCTGTTGTTCGAGGCGGCACGTCTCCGTCCCCCCTGATCGAGTTTTGGCTGGTGGCAGTGGATACTACTTTTTATATTCGACCACAAATATATCTCTATGGGAATTTCCCATTGTTCGAGGCTACCAACTTTAATTATTTAATTCTTATAGCCTCGAACATACCGCCGGTTTAATTAATATTAATTCACTGGTTGGTATTTTTTGCCAGAACTCAATTCAAAAAGGCGTTTGTGTTCTCTTCTGTGACTCCAACCTAAGTCGAGCCCTTTGTTCCACTTTTTGGCGGGCTTCTCCACAGAAGCCTCCAAAAGTGGTGCCACTCTGTCTGGGTACCACAGGGGGTGTGGGAGGGGTTTAGGCACCCTGGACTGAGTTGCCTTGGCAACTCAAGTCGCACTCTTGTGTGATTGGCCCAAGTGGTGGGCCGGCCAGCTCACCACTTAGCATGTTTGATTGACAGCTAGGCTGAATGAATGGGGGTTTGCTGCATAAAAGCAGGGCTTTGGGGACTGGAACTTCAGAAGTCGCCACAGGACCTAAGAATCCGAGGAGGGACAAGCTGAGCCGACCTGCTACGACGACACCACCGGTGGAGCCCTGCTGAACCGTCTCAACACTTTTCCCGACGACAGAGGAGATCTCCAGTCCGGGGAGTCTTCTTCCTGTGACTGGTGGGGATAACCAGTTTTGCCTTCTTTTCACCTTCCTGGAGCATCTCGTGGCCACCCTGCCCGTGCCAAGCACCCCAGAAACCGGAATACCATGGCTTACCACTACCGCAAAGAGAAGGGTAGTACCTTTTAACCGAAGAACTCCGCGGCTGGTTTCTTCCCTGGCAGTGCAACGACCTTCATCTTTCCTCCACGGCGAGACCTCCTCTTCCTCTGGACAGAACACTGACTTGCATCCGCTGCCAGGAACAACTGCCCCGGCTGGAGATTCCTTCACACTTAAGGTACTGTGTCCCGCCTGGCTTCCCTTGCGACAGATCGTTCGGGGTGACAGTAAAGCCTCGACTTTCTAACCTGGGCTGGCCTGGGACAACCTAGCTAACTTTTTCTGACTTTAATTTCATCCTTTTTGTGTGAACTATCTACAAGACTCTTTGGGCATACCCCACTGTGTGAACCTGGACCCCTTCTGCTTGCTCTCTCCAAGAGCTGGGCCTTGCAATTGACTTCCTTGCTCTCCAGTAGAACTCTGCCTATCCTGCCTTACTGTGGTTCTTTTAAAAGTATTCAAACTTGTGTGCTTCCATAACTCAACATTTACAAGTGTGTCTTTAAATAAATAATTATATACTTTTACACCAAAGCTCTGGTCAGTGTTTGCTTGTGCTACTGTGTCTCTGTACCTATTGTGTATACTCTATATACTGCCTAACTCTTCTTGAGGGAAGTCTGACTGCTCAGCCACAGCTACCAAGTGAATCTGTGTGGTACAGACTGCTACCAAGTGGGTTTACCGCCAAACACCTGTAGTTCTAAATATTTTGCAGTGGTCCCTAAGGGAACTGCACAGGTTTCTGCCTAACACCTGTAAGCCAAATTCCCCCGTTACCTGCCTATTCGCGCCCTCCGTTCTCAACGGACTTGTGTGGCGGTACCTCGCTTTAGGCTCACTCGCAAAGGTGGTCGCTCGTTCTCAGTAGCGGCCTCAAAAGGGTGGAACAACCTGCCTCTTCGTGAGACGATAGATCATCTCACTTTCCGGCATAAGTTGAAAAAACTGTTGTTTTAATATTGGCGTCTTGTCTTTTTACAGGCACTCCCTCTCTGTAGCGCCATGATGCCCTCGGGTGAATGTGCGCTTGATAACAATAACATAACATAACAAACATAACAATCTTGAACTTATTACATCTTATTTTGTCACTTGGCTTGATTGAGTCTAGAGACATTTTAGAGTAATTAAAATAGTAGTCCAAATGGAAGGGCAGACTTTTTCGGGGGCGCAAGTCAACTTTCACAGCCACTCAATGAGATACGTGACATCATGGTGTTTGGTCTGGGTCAGAGACCTTCGGAGCTGGGGCTCAGCCCATAGACATGAGCTCACAATCTTACGAGGGGTCCTTGCTCGCTCCTTCAAGCATTGTGCACTGGGTTAACACCAGTGCAGAGACCAAAGTCATCAGCCCTGGAGTTTTGCCAAAGATGTCGAAAATCTTTAGCTGCAAGTTCCCATTCCTCTGGAGGGAGGATTGGGTTGGAAACTGTACTTGGAGGAAGGGATAAATCCTCCAAGGAGTCAAGGGATCTGTGGCTCCACTTCTTCTATGGTGAAAAATGGAGGATCGAAGAGTCGCTTGGTGAGCAGGTCCTCTTGTGGTACTTCGCCTTCTTGTTGGGAATCGAACTTCCTCTCTCTTACGCTCTGCAACTGGCAACTTCTATAGACTCCTTTTGTCACATCTGTCGCAAAAGGTAAAGAGTTTGGCAGCAATCTCCCGGAAGGTCTTTGAGTGCATGGGCTGAAACACCTGCAATCCTGTGTCTTGTATTCTCCCCCCAGGCAGTATAGACAAATCCTCTGGGTATAGGAACGAGGCATCTATCTCCTACAATCGGTTATCAGCTTGAAGCCTGAGGACTTGCCACATTTGGCATGATGCAGTCAAAAGCAAAAAAAAAATAGCAGCATTCCCCAAAGTGTACAGAGTGCGTGAAAAAAAATGAGAAGAGGACATGCCGAACAGCGCCTCCATATATAACGGTCTCAAACTCACATCCGGAACAGAGCATGTAGAGCTGAGTGAAGCTAATGCGGCTAACCACTGCTCCTCCCGGTAGGCAAAAAAAAGATTCTGAAAGCAGCTGGCACTGGAGAAAGAATATCACAGATGAAAATTATGTGGGATGAAGGAATCCATTAGGATGTAATCTCACTTCCTCTACCCCAAGCATTTTGGTGAATTGTACCCCCGGAAACAGCCATGCAATGCATTGGCATAAAGAGACACAACAACACATCTGCAACTTTGCAATGGCATTCAAGACATGCTGCACCTTACAACGAGCCTTCTGGAACAAAATCCCCAGTACAGTTGCTCTTTGGAAACAAAATACCAGTTACTCAGAACCCTGAGACACAGCCACTTATTTATTTTCACTCAAGCCCACTTCAATCAAGCCAAACAAAGATAAATCGTGAAAAAGGTGTCTGCCTCTGTGACTATCCTGATCCTTCCAAGAGAGCCCTACAGAAAGAAGCACAAAGTTTCCAAGAAGCGATTGAGGCCTAGAAGCTGAAACGGCTTCTTTCAGACAATTTAGCAAAAATAACATTTGTCAGATCGCTGTACGAATGGACACATTTGGCCACTACAAATCTGTTCGGCATTTGTCATCAATTGAAACAGCCCAAGGCTGTCACAGTGTTCTGAAGTGGCCACCAGGTGACATGTGAGTACACAAAATACGTAAATATATAAATTTAGATAACAAAAAACATACCTGTCTATATGTTTCATTGCTAAGTTGGATTTTTTCTGATGTCATTCCCTGTATATTTCTGTAATAAGTAACAAATTAGTTAAGAACATCAAATGATTTTGTGGATACAAGCAGCATAGATTATTTTAACTATGACAAAATGACACTGCTCAGTACTGTGAGAACCTTGTTATAAAACTATGGAATACTTTGACACTGTGCTTACATCCTATTTACTGTAATTGCCAAGGCAATCAATGGAGCAGAATAAACAAATAAGGCACTATCACGATAAAGCTCTACTGCATGCAATGCGGATATGCACTGCGGCAGGCTTCGCAGGATTACACAGGTACAGGCAACACAGGCACGCATAACTGTAGGAGTAATAGGACTGCAATGCTGCAAACATCATGAGAATTAACAGGAGGAGGTATTACAGGTATACCTATTACTAAAGCACCACAGGAAAGCATTGATTGATTTGCCATATTTGTAATGTGCAAAACAGTTATTTACATGGAAGTACAAGCTGTATCTGGGCAAAGCTGTTCATTAAATACATAGAGAAGGGAGAAAAGCGAATTTAATGAAAATATGGGCTTTCAACCTTTGACCAAAAGGCAACTAAGATTTCAGCCATCCAGATATTTAGAGGGAGGTTGTTCCACAGCAAGGTACCAAAGACACAGAATTTCTGTCTACTCTAGTCTTGCAATGTGAGGGGGAAATAAGGAACAAGTTACTTGCCTGTAACTCCTGTTCTCCAGCATGAATATTACCAGTCATCAGGCTGGGTCTCCCCGGTAAATGAAAAAACTGTTTCACTTTCACTTTAACACTGTATTTCTCCTCTAAACCAATCATTGTTCTCTGGGACGTACTGCCCCGATCCAATGACAGTCCTCTCCTTAAGTTCCACCCCTGGTGGCAATCTTCAGATTTGGTAAGCATGTAAAGAAGCAGAATGAACCGAGAAGACCAACGTAGAGAAATGTGAGAATCTGACAGTGTCTCACCCGCTAGTCCTCGGGGATCTGTCATCCAGGTGGCCAGGACACAGCCATCGCTTTTGGATCCAGTTCATGGGGGTGGACAAGTGCAGGACGATCACCTGGATGAGTGGTCTGCGGGGAGTGGAAGTGGGACACCGGATTGTGAAACGCAGTATCCCCTTTGCTGTAACACCTTTTCCCCATCCTACCAGGTAGGATACCTAGGAATTCAACCCCCCCCTTTCCCGAAACACTAGCACAAACACTTTCTAATGGACAGCTCACGGTGATCGAAAAACGGACCTACACCAGAGCCGTATACCCGACATGTCCCAATACAATGGTCAGGCAATTACTGATCATTACACAAACCTGACTTCCATCAAACTTCCCCACACAGATAAAAAGTGGAGCACGAAAGCACAAGGCCAAACACACGAGGAAACAGCAGTTCCAGGATGGCAGTTTAATACGAGGAGAAAGATGGTGAGACCAGAGTGGGTTGCAAGGAGGGAAGTGCCCTTGACCTTTAAAGACTGTCACTTTCGTGAACCTTGGAATGTAAGAAACCTAAGACCAGGAACTAAAGCTGATCAAACCTGCACGGTGTGTCGGAGGTAACCGAGGCTCTCCCGCGTCGAAAACCAAGGAGGGGAGGAGCGACTGCCGCTGTGGTACTGTCCTCCGCTCCTACAACAAAGCAGGGTCAGTTAGACAGAGTGGTCCAGTGCCACGTGGGTGCTCATTTGAAAGTCTCGGTTAGGTATCCAACGGATGCCAAGTGTGAGAAAAGGGAATCTTGAGATCGAAGTGGTCCTGCAAAAGGTCAAGGTAAACCCTGTGCATATTCAAAAGTCTTAATGGTTTAATGCTGCAAATGGTCTGAGCCTGGCTGATGGAGACTAATTGGGTAAAAGAAAGGGATCTAAGCCTGGATGAGGGGGATCCGGAATGAACTGTGAGTCTCCTGAGAAAGAATATTCTATGAACATTGTAATAAGGGGATCTGAGTCCGGCTGAGGGGGATCCATGGTGAACACCCAAATAACTTTTCCATCTTGTTTTTGTACATCAGGCCCTCTGAATCAAGAGACTTTTTAAGAAGTAAAGAGACTTGGATACAGAAGGTCCTGATGCTGGTAATGGAACTGTATCCTCATGCTGCAGAAGCCAGAGTGTGTGCTTTGCTCAATTGAACCGCCTTGCCTCGTGCTGTATGTTAGGCAGAAACCTGTGCAGTTCCCTTTGGGAACACTGCAAAAGATTTAGGACTACAGGTGTTAGCAGTAAACCCACTTGGTAGCAGTCTGTACCACCCAGATGTACCTGGTAGCTGTGGCTGAGCAGTCAGACTTCCCTCAAGAAGAGTTAGGCAGTATGCAAAGTATACACAATAGGCACTCAGATACAATAGCACAAGCACACACTGACCAGAGCTTTGGTATCAAAGTATATAATTATTTATTTAAAAACACACTGTTTGAAACACTCCAGCACTCTTATTTGTAAAACACTCTAAACACAGTTACTATTATGATATATACAACCCTTATTCCTTATCAGACAAGTCTTAGTTAACACCACTTATTTCCAGACAGAGGTGAGCACTTAACTATAGATGGCACTCCTAATAAATTCATGAAAAAGGGAGGGAAAAAGGCAGAATATGTGAAGATGCACCACTCTAAGATTTAGGAACACTTTTAGCAAGGCAGAAGAACAAAAGTCACTTGTGAGCCAAAGTCCATAGGCTGGGCCCACTCTTAGAGAGAGCAGAGCACAAATGCGCCCAAGATCACAGTTACGCTAGGCTTTGAAAGCCTTGCAGAGAGTTCGAAAAGAGTTTAGAGGCTCAGAAAAGTTTATCCAGGGTGTCCCAGGCTAACCCAGGTTTGAAAGCCAGGGGCTAAATCTACCCCGTACAGTCGGTGGCAAGGGAAGCCAGGCGGAACACGGTACCTTAAGTGGGAAGGATCCTCCAGCGTTGGCAGTGGTTCCTGGCAGCGGGTGCAATTCTCGGCGTCGTCCAGGGGAAGAGAAGATCTCGACTTGGAGGAAAGCTGAAGGTCGTTGCACTGCCAGGGAAGAAACCAGCCGCAGAGTTTTCCGGTTAAAGGTATTACCCTTTATTTCGCAGTCGTGGTAAAACGTGGTATTCCGGTTGCCGGGGTGCTTGGCACAGGCAAGGCTGCCACGAGATGCGTCGGGAAGGCGAAAAGACGGTGAAACTGGTTATCCCCACCAGTCAAAGGAAGAAGACTCTCCAGCGGGAGATCTCCTCTGTCGTTGGGAAAAGTGGTGAGACGGTTCAGCAGGGCTCCACCGGTGGTGTCGTCGTAGCAGGTCGGCTCAGCTTCTCCCTCGTCGGATTCTTATGTCCTGTGGCGACTTCTGAAGTTCCAGTCCCCAAAGCCCTGCTTTTATGCAGAAAACCCCCATTCACTCAGCCTAGCTGTCACTCAAACATGCTAAGTGGTGAGCCGGCCGGCTCACCACTTGGGCCAATCAGGACGGAGTGCGACTTGAGTTGCCTAGGCAACTCAGTCCAGGGTGCCTAAATCCCCCTCCACCCCTCTTAAGTACCCCAGACAGAGTGGCACCACTTTGGAGGGCTTCTGTGGAGAAGCCCACCAAAAAGTGGAGCAAAGGGCTCGACTTGGGTTGAAGTCACAGAAGAGAACACAAACGCCATTTTAGAACCGAGTTTTGGCAAAAAATACCAACCGGAGAATTAATAATAAATAAATAAACCGGCGGTATGTTCGAGGCTATCGTAATTAAATAAATAAAGATAGTAGCCTCGAACAATGGGAAAATCCCATAGAGAAATATTCGCGGTTGAATATAAAAAGTAGTATCCACTGCCACCAGCCAAAACTCGATCAGGGGGGACGGAGACGTGCCCCCTCGACTAACAGACCCCGGGGCAATCGAATTGCCCCGGCCAGTACGTCCACAATATGATGGGTTGTACTGGTTCTGTTCAGAATTCAAGACTAGTAAAGTCAATGGTGACTTTACATGCCCTGGGAGACAGTAGTCAGTCCCAGGGTATGGAGTCTATACTGGGGGGTCACTATGACCCCTGTGTTACTGCACTGAGGGTGCTGTGTAACACACATCACAAAAACACATGAAGCCCTATGGAGTAAAAGACCCCATAGCCCATTAGACACATCTAGAGTCAAAGGAACACACTCAAATCATGTCCAAGAGTGAGGGTAAAAAAGTCTCACTCTTGGCAGGAGAAAAAAATAAACCCCAAAAATCCAGCAAAGCTGCTGGAGGACTCACTAGGTTAGGAAATTCAGCCTAAACAGAGAATTCTCCCTAACACTGCAAACGTGGGCAAGGGAGAACAACATCCCGAACATCCAGACACATCATTTTAAGAACACTTCTTTCTTTTTCATGAAGACTACCCACACATTATTTCTAAATTAGCGGTAAAGATTGGCAATAGGTTTTTTAGAATAGGCCCTTTTATTTTGACAAGACACCAATAGGACTGCATCATTATTATTTGATGGTTGTAGCTTGCTCCCACCTATAGAGTTAGGTTTAGAAAGGCGTTTATCACACCCTTGTGAAGGTTCAATAAACACCCTTGAACTGTGGTCACTTATGTCCGTCATACTGTTGATACCATGCCCTCCTTACAGCAGGGAGGGTTTGCATGTGAATCCAGCTATGGATTCTTATCCCGCAGATTCCTCATCTTGATAGATATCCATAAATCAGCTCTATTGCTCAGAAACTTTTCGCCAGGGGGCCTAGAGCACATCAACTTGGCTGTCGATCCGTCTTGCTCGGCTCGATTGTTGGGCCTAGAAGTGACATCAGGTGTTGTGTATATATAGCACATCACTACAACCCATGCTTCAGTTCCTCCCTCTACCCCCGCGCATGAACACTGCAGAAGGAAAAACCACAGAAGGAGGCTAATCAGCTGGTAAAAAGTGTAACAAGAATACATCCCAAGGGTGATCCCACACAACAATTACTTTTTTAAATGAGACAGAAGCGGTCATCTAAGAGCCATCACCAGATGCCTTCTCAGAAGCGACAAGCCACAGAATTTTCTGAGCGGGGATGGATCTTCAGGAGAAGAATCCATTGAAAGATCATTACAGTGAGTAATTTCTCCTTCAATGGATTGTTTTTGTCCTCTTGATAAGACTCCCCAAGCAGTTAGAATAACAGAGCAGGGCAGAAGTTTTAAACAAGTAGATTCTGTAGTACCACCCTACCAAACTGTGCATCAACTCCCTGTGCAACATCCAATGCATAGTGGTTGGTGAATGTATGTAATGATGACCAAGTGTCTGCCCGGCATAAGTCCCTAACAGAAACCCCTCTCTGGAGGGCCATAGAGGCTGAAACCCCTCTGGTTGAGTGAGCCCTGATGTCCGCTGAAAGCTCCCTGCCTGCCGATTGGTAATGCTCGGATATGCTCAAGATAATCCAAGGAGACAGGGTGTGTCTCACTTCGAAACCCGAGTGAGTGCAATTTAGAAGCTTAACGCTCTCTTGGGGTCAAGGCAGTGAAACTGCTGTTCCTCTTTCGAGGGATGTGGACGAGGATAAAAAATAGGCAAATCAATAGACGGGGACAGGAGAAACTCAGAAACCACCTTATGAAGGAACCCGAGCCTGACTTTGAGAGAGACTTTCTTACGAAAGAACCTTAGAAAAGGAGGTTTGCAGCACAAAGTTTGCAGCTCGCTAACCCTCCTGGCAGATGTGATTGCAACAAAGAAGGCTGTCTTAAGGGATAACAGCCGTAAAGAACATGAGCGGATAGGCTCAAATGGAGCCATCAAGTAGGTCGAAACCAGATTAAGATCCCAATCTGGGACAACAAAAGGTGTTGGCGGAAATGTATAGAGAAAGCCCTTCAGTTACTGGGCCATGACCGGATTAGTAAAGAAGGAATCTTGTCTGGGGAACTCTTGAACACAAACAAGGCTGACAAATACCATTTGTCATGACCACAGGTTAGTTTATTTTCCCATACTTGTCCTAAGAGTTGCAGGTTCATAGGGAATTTATTTGCCCTAGCTAGTTATTGATTCTAACTCCCCATATTAATGGTTGGTTGAGTTTCTTTAATGGCCGCTAGGTGGCTCCTTTGGTCAGTTAGTTAGCGGGTCTAGTTTTCTTGTGCCAGCTATTTAAGCCCCGCCCCTCAGGAGGCTCACGCTTCGCGTCGTTTGTCTGAGTTCAGACTGAACGCTCGCCGCATACCTCCGTTCCCTGTCACCGCTCAATATACCTTGTCCACAGAAAATTACATTCATTCCTTGAGTAACTTTAATTAGTTATCAGCTCCCTTCCTGTGTTTTCCAGTTGCTGCCGTTTCCCGGCTCAGTCACAGTCCATAGTTGAAGTCCTGTCATAGCGTTCTCCTCAGCTCTCAGTTCGTAGCAGTCTTCTCTCACGCAAGTACACCTATTATATGCAAATGCATTTGCTTCGTTTTTGTTGCCTTGTTGCCTTATCAGATACATTGAAATTGTGGATGAATGTTATTTGAATTCCTCACGCATCTTCAGGATATTACGTTGTTTTTGGCGGTTTCGCGCCCTTTTCCTGTGGAGTTTTGTCTGGGAAGCGGATATTTTAGTCAGAAAATTTTGGTCACACTAAGGTTCCTATTACGCTCAGTGATAAGGTGTTTTCCTGTTTCCGACTCGTAGTGTAGTGAGGTAGTTTTTTCTGTAATTCTACACTTGCATTACACCTCAGCTTATTGCCCCCTTTTAGGTTCAATTAGCATAGGGTTTATGTCATTGTTTTAGTGCCATTTAGTCCCTTTCAAAAGAAACTGTTATCAGTGTCCCCTCTTCAGAACTTGCGCCCCTGTATAAAACAGGATGGAGAGCTCAACTAATTAAATACCAAGGTGAGATATTTGCTGGCTCCCATATTACCAGTTTTGACCTTCTGTTTTACAGGAGAAAACTAAGGAAGGGAAATTGTTATTTTCTTCACAGAAATTCAGTGTCTAGTTCCCAGGAAGGTAGAAGTCAGTTGGAGTTCCAGAGGGTTCCTGCAGAGTTTTCAGGTGAGCGTTACACCATTTGACTGTGGTAACCTGAAGGCCGACGAAGCCAGTGACAGAAGGAACTCCATTACTGTGGGGGGGGAGGAGAGAGCAAGAGACAGGGTCAATCTCGTGTTCCCTGCACCACGTCTTAAATCTTCTCCACCTGCACGCATACAAGATCTTGTAGAAGGTCTGCATGCAGCTAGCAACACCTCAAGCACATTCTCTGAGAGGTCCCAGTCATCATATCTCATCCTCTCAAGAGCCACTCATGTAGGTTGAGGGAATCCAGGGTCAGGTGGAACACTCAAACCTCTGACTGGGTCAGGAGGTCCAGATGCTGAGGCAACCGGTGAGGCGGACAGATGGTCAGATCCAACATATTGGACTACCACAGTGTCCTCGTCCAATCCCTGGTGATCAAGCCCATGGTCGCTCAAAACGTCTTCAACCTCCTGAGAACCCAAGGATGGAGGGAAGGCGTAGTGGAGAGGGAAGGTCAATCCACCATAAACGTGTCTGCCAGTGCGCCGTTCGCTGGAAATTCCCTTGAGCAGAACTGTTCGCACTTCCTGTTGGACTCTGTGGCAAACAGATCCACTGCTGGGGTACCCCAGAGAGCGAAGACCTCCTCTAAGACTTCCCAGTACACCTAACACTCTTGTGAAACCATGCTCTGCCTGCTCAGAGCATCTGCCGCGGTGTACTCCGTCCCCAATAGATTAACTGCTGAGACTCAGATTTGGTTCTCCCGTAACCAGAACCACTGCTGTATCGCCTCTGTGCAGAGGGCCCGGGAGTGCACACCACCCTGCTTGTTGAGATAGTGCATGACCACCGTTTTGTCCGTCAGAACGAGGACATGCTTCCATCTGAGAGACGAAGCAAAGGCCCTCAGGGCTAACATGATGGCTCGCAAATTCAGTCTGTTGATGTGCCAGCTGGCTTCTGATTGACAACAAAGGCTGCACACCTGCAAACCCTTGCAGTGGGCGCCCCAAACCTTCAGAGACGCATCCGTGACCACTGGGGCCTGAGGCCAGAAGGTTGCCCCGCTAAGAGATTGCTGCGGGTGTTCCACCAGCCGAGTTCACGGACTACCTGGCTGGACACAGAGGTGATCCATGAGTGCTCTCAGATACGGAAACCACTGGTCCCTCAGGAGCCACTGAAGGAATCTCATACGCAGTCTGGCCCCTGGCACTACGAAAATACAGGAGGCCATGAGACCCAAAAGGTGGAAGAAGGGAATCACTAGAAGGGTGGCGTGGTTCGGAAACAAAATGCACCATCTGAGCTATGTTGCTGACTCTCTCCTTGGGAGTAAAAGCCTTGCCTACCCGAGTGTCTAGGACTGCTCCGATGAACTGCAGCCGCTGGACTGGTGTCAAATAGGACTTTTTCATGTTGAGGGAGAAGCCCGGCCTGTGCAGTAGTAGGCAGGTGTCTTCCATACGAGCCAAAACCTGCCCCGCCGACTTCCCCCGGATCAGCCAGTCGTCCAGGTACAGAAATACATGGACCCTGTATCTCCTGAGGTGAGCTGTGACTAAAGCCATGAGCTTGGTGAAGACCCTTGGAGCGGTGGCCAACCGAAAGGGTAGCACCGAGGAACCTTAGGAACTTCCTGTACTTTTGGTGTATCTGCACATTAAGATAAGCGTCCTGCAGGTCTATCGACACCAGCCAGTCCTGAAATTCGAGAGCGTGGTAAATCTCTCTCAACGTCACCATCCTGAATTTGTCTTTCCTCAGGAAACTGTTGTTACGCAGAATTATATGCAGTACCCTTTGGGACCACACACAATTAAGACTACAATTGACATTACAAATTCACCTTTGTTACAAGCCTGTACTACACTGTTAAAGTGGTAGCAGTAGCGGAGCAGCCAGACTTATTTCAAGAGTAAGTGAGCAGTACAAGATAGTTACACAAAGGACAGCAATTACTATGATTCAGGCAAACAATGACTCAAGGTTTTCAAGTAAAAACATATACATTTATTTCACTCTTCAGTTGTATAACATTACACTATTATAAGCAAGTCAAAAATCACAATCTTAATTCACCATACCACTTCCCTAAAATTCCAGACAAGTTAAGCTCACAAAAATGAAGTGGGAGCAAACTGGCACTCCAGCAATTTAAAAGGGAGGGAAAGACAAAAGTTATTAGAAATTAGATCAAACCAACAGGTAAGTACTCAGGGCAGTTGAACAAGAGGAACTTCAGTGAGGACATCAGATAGAAAAGGCTTAGGGCCAAAGTCAATGGGTCAAAAGTCTTTTGCTCAAGATCACACAGTTCAGGGTAGTTTGCGGTAATGTTTGTGGCGTGGTTTCCGGGCGAGGTTGGTTGACACAAAAGTTAGTTCAAAGAGAAGAGAAGGACAAGCCCTCGGATTGGAGAAAGATTTCAAACACTTTCACTGCGGTTGAACGAAATGGACAACCGGACTTGCACACTACCTTAAAACTGAGAGGGAGCTGTAGCTGAGGGGGACGTTCCTGCTAGTTCCTGCAGGCTGACGGTTCCTGAAGCGACTGTTGGACTGACATGAAGTAGGAAGACTGGAGGGTCCTGCACTACCCAGGGAAGAAACCAGCAGCAGAGCAAAGCAACGAATAAAAGGAGCGCTCCTTAAAACCCAAGCAGGGTCTGACCTTCCTGGCTATCCGGCCCAATGTAGCTCTGTACAGCAAATTCGACCAGAGGAGGGGTCCTGGCTTGCAGTTTGGGCGTACTGGTTGGTCCCTCCAGCTCAAAGGAAGAAGTTTCCTGGAGGATCTTCTCTGTAGTCGGATTCTGAAGATTCGGACCTGCAGCAGGGCTTCACCAGGCAGTTCAGTCGTTGTAGGGGTCCTCTTCTGCCAGTTCCTCGTTGGTTCTTTCGTTCAAGTGGCGACTCTGCCTTTCCATTCCCAAAGACCTGCTTTTTATGCAGTTTTCACCCATTCATACAGCTTGGCTGTCAATCATGCAGCAGGGTGGCTGCCCTGGCAAGGACAGTCCCCTCAGCCAATCAAACAGGAGTGTGACTTGGGTTACCAAGGGAACCCATGGCAGGGGTCCGAAGACCCCTCCCTCACATTCTGCCTACCTAGACTTTAAGGCGCCTTAAGGAGGGCTTCTGTGCAGAAGCCCGCGAAAAGACAGCGAACAAAGGAATCATCCCTGGTTTGGCGCGCAGAGAAAAACACGAGAAAGACTTTAACAAAAAGAAATGGTGAATAAACCCAACCAGAGCCAAAATAAAATGTATTTGGTCAAGCGGGTTTATGTTCGAGGCTAATATAATAGCCTAAAACATCACCACGTTTATATAAGATAATCGCGGTAGAAAAGTTAGGGTAGTTACCACTGCCACCAGCCAAGTCTTAATTTAAAGGGAGCTAAACAATGCTCCAAGAGGCACAGACAAAAAGGGATAAGAGTTAACCCTTTCCAATACTCCATGTAAAATGGGGTGTATTGGGTCTGTGGTTTAAAGTGACTAAAGTAAAGTTAATGGCAACTTTACCCTTTTCTGGGGGACAGTAGTCCTCCCACCCACTCCATTTTCTGGGGCGGTCTGAAAGCCAACCCTGTGTCACTGCACTGAAGGTGCTGTGTAACACACATGAAAATATGAGGCCATGGATTAGGTGAGGCTCCAGTGCTCAAGATCACACCAAAAGTGAAAACACACACAGCAAAACACATGAGTGGGAAAAAGGCTCTCACTCTTACCAGATGGAGAAAAAAAAATCCTAAAAATCCAGCAAAGCTGCTGAGGGACTAATTAAGTAAGGGAAATTAGCTATTTAGGAGAATTCTCCCTAATACTCTGCTCCAGTAGGTTCGCCTTTGCCCTGGAAGTACTGCTCTTGCTCCACCGTGCTCTGAGTGTGTCTCTAGGTTCTGCCTTTCATCCGTGTGGGGAGAGCTAATTAGTATCGGATGTATGCACGTAAAGTGGGCCATGTCCAATGAGATATGTAAGGGTCAGCCTCTTTACTCTCAGTTGCCCTCTTCCTCGGCCGAGTGTTTGTGTGAAAAAGGGGGCGGGGGGAAATGGGACATTGGAGAATCCTATAAAACAGGATGGGTCATGTGTATGGGAAAGGGAGGAATACTGCGTCTCACCATCGGTCGCTTCACCACTCGACCCCTCACCTAGGTAATCCTCCCGCACTGGTCCACCCCCAGGAACTGTATCCAAAAGCGATGGCCATGTCCTGGCCACCTGGGTGACATGTCCTTGAGGACTAGCGCATGAGACACCCTTTGGTTTCTCACACCACCCTCTCAAAAGGAACTCACACTTCTGGGGGAGGCACTAAGGGAGCCACATTGTTGGCTCTACCTTTTACCAGGTAACTGGCAGGTGTGACAACTCATGCAGTGTTGTTCAATCTCTGCACCCATCTTAGGCCAGTAAAAGTACAACGAGATGCTCTTCTTCGTCCTCTTAGAGCTTAAGTGACCAGCCAGGGGAGTTCATGTGCCAACTGTAGGAATTTGAGTCTCAATTCCTGGGGTACCACCAGTCTCCTGGAATAGACTCCATAGTCTCGCTGTAGAGTAGTCTATCTTCCAAATATAGCCTATTCTTCCCAGGGTCTTGCCCTTCACTCTGGGAAGCTTCCTTCTGATGCAGACCTTCTGGAGAGGGATCCTCTCTATATCCCCTACTGAAGTCTGTCCTTGAGGTTCCACCTTCTGCAAGCAAAGTCTGCATCTTAGGATGGTCTAGAGGATCCAGATCTTCTATACAGGGTTTAATCTCCTCTTCCATTGACTCATCAGAAAACGGTTCTTCGGGGGATTCCTTTGGCACCAACTCAGCCTCAGCTGTTGGTGGGGTCACAGGGGTGACCTCTAGGTTTTCAACAGAAACCTTTTTCCTTGTGGAAGTTTTGGGCTTGGGGCCCTTCTTTCCTTGAGAGACACTGGGTTTCCCCTTGGTCTCAGATGGAAGATCCTTTAAGGTTGCCTCTCTGGCTTTCCTTGTCAACTCCCTCGTCTTCTTAGAGGGGGGGGTTTGGGTGTGCTGGAGACTACACCTAACGCCTTCAAATCATTGCCCAACAGTACCCTTCCTGGTACTTCGGGCTGAATACTTACAGGAATTGTTACAGTCATCTCATTACACTTAATGATAGCTGGCAATACGGGGCACATTTGGACTGGGACTCCTGCTAACTTGGTAAGCCTTTTGGGAGCCTTAGCAACTTCCTCAGGTTGAAAGAAACTTTCATCTACCACAGTTATAAAGGCCCCAGTGTCTCTATTAGCAGGGGTGTCCTGACCATTCACAAGTGCACTGTCTTTATAATACTCTTTAGTAGTATCGGGAATGGAATTATGGACCTCAATGTTCTGTTGTTCCCACAGTCCCAGAGATACTTAAGAAACTCTACCCTGAACACCAATGGGTTCTTCAGCTTGAGTGTGAAAGCTAGCCCCTGCCATGGGAATATCCACATCATGTGTGAATGTTAAGCTGAGAGAGGGGATCCCTGAAGCTTTACCCTTACATCTGGGATCTTCATCCACATGGTCACCAGACCCACAAACCACACATTTCCCAAATGTCTTTTGGGATGGGTGTTTCTGATAACCTCCCTCTGGTTTGGGCCCAAAGGTTTCACTAGCCCTAGAAGGTTGTTTATGGGGGAATGTACCCTTGTTATGTTTGTGGCCCTCTTTTGGTGGGGGATTATTAGCATGATCCTTTTTATTCTTTTTTCCGTCCTCTTTCTTGTGGGTGTTAGGCAGAAACCTGTGCAGTTCCCTTGGGGAGCACTGCAAAAGATTTAAGACTACAGGTATAGCAGTAAACCCACTTGGTGGCAGTCTGCACCACCCAGATTTACTTGGTAGCTGTGGCTGAGCAGTCAGACTTCCCTCAAGAAGAGTTAGGCAGTATGTAAAGTATACACCATAGGTACTCAAATACAATAGCACAAGCAAACACTGACCAGAGCTTGGTTTCAAAAGTATATAGTTATTTATTTATTAAACATACATAAGTTGAAATCACTCTAGCAAAAATATAGTAAACACTTCAAACACAGTTATAATGAAAGCAGTTTCAACCCTTACTCCTATCTAGACAACTCTAGGTTAACACCACATAATTCGAACAGAGGTGCGTGCTTAACGTTAGATGACACTCTAGTAGGTTCAAGAAAGGGGTAAAAGAAACAGAAATAGGTTAAACACACCACTCTAAGGTCCAGAACACTTGCAATAGGCTCAAAGAAGTACAAAGTCACAGGTGAGCAAAAGTCACTAGGCAGGGCCCACTCTTAGAGTAGCCGGAGCGAAAATGTGCCCAAGATCACACTGTTAGTAGAGATTCAAAGTCTTGCAAAGAGTTAGAAAGAGTTTAGAGTGGCTTAGAAAGTTTAGCCAGGGTGTCCCAGGCACTCCCAGGTTCGAAAGCCGGGGGCTAAATCTACCCCGTACAGTCGGTGGCAAGGGGAGCCGGGCGGAACACGGTACCTTAAGCGGAAAGGATCCTCCAGCGGTGGCAGTTGTTCCAGGCAGTGGCAGCACGGCTCGACGTCGGTCAGGGGAGAAGAAGTTCTCGCTGAAGAGCAGAAGAAGAAGGTCGTTGCACTGCCCGGGAAGAAACCAGCCGCGGAGTCCTCCGGTTAAAGGGTTGTACCGACTTTCGCGGTTAGGGGTAAAAGTGTGGTATTCCGGTTGCCGGGGTGCTTGGCACGGGCAAGGCGGCCACGAGATACCTCGAGAAGCGGAAAGAAGGGGAAAACTGGTTGTCCCCACCAGTCAAGGGAAGGAGCCACTCCGTTAAGAGTTCTCCTCGGTCGTCGGAAAAAGTGGTGAGACGGTTCAGCAGGGCTCCACCGGGTGGTGTCGTCGAAGCAGGTCGGCTCAGCTCTTCCCTCGTCGGATTCTTGGTCCTGTGGCGACTTCTGAAGTTCCAGTCCCCAAAGCCCTGCTTTTATGCAGCAAACCCCCATTCACCCAGCCTAGCTGTCACTCAAACATGCTAAGTGGTGAGCCGGCCGGCTCACCACTTGGGCCAATCAGGACGGAGTGCGACTTGAGTTACCAAGGTAACTCAGTCCAGGGTGCCTAAATCCCCCTCCACCCCTCCTAAGTACCCCAGACAGAGTGGCACCACTTTGGAGGGCTTCTGTGGAGAAGCCCGCCAAAAGTGGAACAAAGGGCTCCACTTTGGGTCAGAGTTACAGAGGCGAACGCCAACGCCATTTTAGAATCAAGTTTTGGCAAAAAGTCCCAACCGGAGTTATAATAATAAATATATAAACCGGCGGTATGTTTAAGGCTACCGTAAATAAATAATTAAATGTGTTAGCCTAAAACAATGGGAAATCCCATAGGGAAATATTCGCGGTCGAATATAAAAAGTAGTTTCCACTGCCACCAGCCAAAACTCGATCAGGGGGGACGGAGACGTGCCCCCTCGACTAACAGACCCTGGGGCAATCGAATTGCCCCAGCCAGTACGTCCACAATATGATGGTTTGTACCGGTTCTGTTCAGGATTCAAGACTAGCAAAGTCTTTGGTGACTTTACATGCCCTGGGAGACAGTAGTCAGTCCGAGGGTATGGAGTCTATGTTGGGGAGTCCCTAGGACACCCCTGGGTCACGGCACAGAGGGTGCTGTGTAACCCACATCACAAAAATACATGAGGCCCTATGGAGTAAAAGACCCCATAGCCCATTCAACACAAGGTTTAACCAAGGAAACACACTTCAACAGGTCCAAGAGTGAGGGTAAAAGAGTCTCACTCTTGGCAGGAGAAAAAAAGAAACCTCAGAAATCCAGCAAAGCTGCTGGGGGACTCACTAGGTAGGGAAATTCGGCCCAAACAGAGAATTCTCCCTAACAGTGGGGAGCCCCAGAATCCATGTGAGTAGCCCTATCAGACAGCAGCCATTGCTAGCTTCTTGTGGTCCAGGTCTTTGGAGTCAGCCAGGTGCTGTCTCCGCTCCGGGGAACAAGCATAGAACATACTTTCCAGCATGAAGAGGCACCTCATGCCTTCATAAGAGCTCACCTTGTAGCCCTTATCCACCCATCTACGTTTTTCAGGCTTTCACACAACCAAGTGGTCACAAGGTACCATCTCTCTTCTTGTGGTCCCTAAACCTTTTTTGGTATTGGGAAGGGGTCTTCCTGGCTATGAGAGCAATTTTTACCAACTGGTAATATTGTCTATCAACATAATTCAACTCCATCACAGCATCACAGCCGTTCTGCATGAGCCTAGAGATCACCCATGGAACAAACTCGCTTTCACAAATACCTTGTACTTTACATGTAAATTAAAATGTACTCAGCCAATCAAGACCATCAGTCGCCACATCATACTAACTCACCAAATCTTTGTGGAGAAGAGGCTCCTTGCTTCTGGAGTGGTCTGGAAAAGAGGACTCTGGACACAGAAGTAGAATCAAGGGACAACCTTTTCGTGTCTAGTTCATGCTGACATTCTTTTTCCCCTAGATGCAGTTCCTTCCTCATTTCCTTGTCTCTCATTTCAAACTGTATTTCCAGTTTCTTGAATTCAAGCTGCATTTTCATTTTTACTAGCTCAGATGACATTTTAGATACAGGTAGGGTTAAGGTCAGAGGATTGGCAGGTGGATTAATATTCATACGTTCATCCACATCATCTTCTACCTCATTATCCTGAAGCTGAGGGCCAAGAGTTAAACTTTGACCATCATGATCTTCTAGATCTATTCTGGAAGTAGGGTGTTATAGACCTACTTACAGTTTGGTAATCCAACAAGCTTTGGATTATCTCAGCGTTTTTTCCTTTTGTACTAAGATATTTATCTTTACACATTTATTTCAGTTTCTCAACAGTAAGACATAAGAGCTTCTGCCTTATATTTTTCCCTAGTGGACAGTTTTAGTACTTTACAGTATAGTGACCTGGAGGATGTGCAATTCAACCAGAAATCAGTGTAATCCAACCTACACAAATCCAACCAGCTGTAACACCTTTGTTAGGGGAGTATTCCTAAGGCCCTACAGGTAGTACGACTTTAGTAAACTATCCCAGTGGTTTGTAGATCCCCAACTCTTAGTATCAGTCTGTACTAGCTCAGGACCTTGGTAGAGTGTATATTCATTTTATTAACAACAGAATCACTTGTTTTCAATGGTTTATGCGATAATACATTTACTCTGTAAACACATATAGTAAAGTCACTTAAAGGGAGAGAAATGGTTGGTTAGTGTAGCATGAGCTTAGTTCAAGGGTCTAGAGACAGTTTCCTCGTTTAGCAGGTCTTTTAAGTCCAAAATGCAACCCTATCTAAAGGAAGTTCGGAGAGGGAGTGAAGTCTTGACAATCAGCTAATAATGTAGAGTTTCTGTGGATTTCTTCCAGTGTCTAGAGTTATTTAAACAGCAAGTTAACAACTAGCAAAGGAGACCTTAAAACGGACTCGAGAAGGGGACATAAGCAGCGGCTTGGGTCAGAGATCAGAGGGGGTTGCCCTCAACACCTCTACGTGCACTCCAATGCTTTGGAGCAACTTCTTGGAATCAGGTAAGTAATACCTTTTTCCCGACAGTACCTTAGGTTAGAAGAAAATGTTTGTGCTGGATGCTCCGTGATGTTGCAGATTTGGACTTGTCCTCCAGGATTCCTAGGTCTGGTGACTCAAGACAGGACAACGGATGGGATCACTCTGCAGCAGGCTTGAGGGAGGACCTGTGGCACAACTTTCAGCAACTTCTTGGTTCACTTTGCGGTTTTGGCGCCTTTTCTGCAGCACCAACAAAGGACACGGATCGTCCGGTCAATCTTGTTTGCTTCCTACAGTCCTGCACTCTGGTGAGGGGGTCTGGGTAAGCTGGATTGCATCTCTCGAGTGTCCTAACGGGATCAGCAAAGATTTGGACAGATTCAGCCTTTCCACGACGATGCACTCAAAATGGGCTGCAGGTCTCCTGGTATTGGGGTTCCGCAACTCTGGAAACTCCTAGGACCTCGGGAGATGGTTTGTTTCAAAGCTCGTCTGGGAATTGGTTGTTCCCACCAGGAAAAGGGAAGGAGTCGTCCTCTGCAGAGCTCTTCTGTCGCACAGAAAGCAGGGTCAGGACAGCAGTGGTCGCTTCACAGTGTTGCAAAGGGTCTGCATGTGTCTCTGGTCATCTTCTTCAGTTACTTCAACTTCCAGTGGTTGACTTGCTTTTCAATCCAGAAGCCTCACCACCTTTTATACAGTTCCAGCACACACTCCTCTGCAATCTCTAAGCATTTTACAGAAAGGGGCGTTTGGCTGACCATTTTGCTATTACAACTGGTGTGAGAGTTAAGGTCCCAGTGAACATTGCCATAGTTGAATGAAAGTTTGATCTCTGTGTACTGATATGCTACACATTTCCACACTTTCTCTCAACACTCTCTCAAGTGACGGCTGTATCTTGGGGTCACGATAACTAGAAGTTCTCTAAGATTCCCATTTTTTTTCCAGGCTACCTATATGTCCCAGCGGCAACGCATTCGCCTTGGAAGCAAGACGACACAAAGCAACACAGGTTCTATACCTGGGTCCGCGCTTAGAAACCTCTGGGTATTTAAGCGCATTATAAATAAGCAACTAAAACAAACAACTACGCAACTAAAACAAACAATTCCTGTAACAGCACCTCGATGCCCGCAGGATGTGTGAGCGCTTTAAAAATGCAAATAAATCAAAACATTTTTCTTGATGAGGTGCCAGTGTTTGTTAATGGTACTCTTCACGAAGTTGCTAATCGGGCTAAACGTGGTCACGCAGACCAGTCTATATAATGGTTCCTTCACGTTTGCCATTAGACACACTTCTCAAGTATGTTTTACCGCTTTTTTTGGATAACCTCTTTGAAGGAGAAGTTATTGTTGTACTTCTGAATGTTTTTTTAACGTGTCTTGGTCCGTACAATTTCTATATATTCTCAGGAATTGTCCATATGGAAGGTTTTGCTTCACACCTGCCGGATGATAGCTATCGTAATATAGAAGACTGATCCGGTCTGTATTTTTACAGAATAGTTCAGTCTTTAGACATGGACCTGATTTATATATGTGCAGGTCCAGAAAGTCTACAGCTTGGTGATCACATGTCATGGCGAATTTGATGCGACTGTTGCATAGATTAAGCCACTCCAAGAATGTCATGAGTTGCTCTTCTGTGCCAGTCCAGATGAGGAGCACATCTATGTACCGCCGCCAGATATGAATCAAGGGCTTGTGTGGGTTAGTATCAGCGTAGATATGGTTAGTCTCATATTCTGCCATGAACAGATTTTCTACGTACGGTGCAAAAGTTGCACCCATGCTCACCCTCTTTAATCTGTTTGAATAATTTGTTCTTGAAAAGAAAGAAACGTCTCTGTCATAGCTAGCCTGTTGCATTCTAAAGTGAAATCAGTAGGGGAAATTTTACTGTCATCTCTTTTGTCTAGAAAACCACGTAAGACTTCAGGACATTCTGTTTGGGGAATCGAGATGTAGAGAGCCTCTACGTCCATTGTCACCAAAATGCACGATTCTACTACCACTAAGGTTTCCAGTATGTTTAAAGCCTCTGTGGTGTCCTTTATAAATGATTCATCTGCGTTACAAAGGGTTTTAAGAAGAAATAAGTGTACAGCGATAGTGGCTCAAAAAGAGAGTGAAATGCCAACACAATGGGACGACCCACAGGATTGTTTGGATTTTTGTGTACTTTTAGAAAGCTGGTGTCCTAGGATTGATTTTGTTGAGAAATCTCTTTTCTTTGGTGCAAATCCAGCCTTCTGTTTCTGCGTGCTTCGTCAAGCTGCTTATTTCTTCTCTCAACCTATTTGTGAGGTTGGTGTCCAATTCTATACATGCTCTGTTGTCGGAGAGTAAACGTGTACAATCAGCTTCATAATCCCTGGTATCTAGGATCCCTATCCCTTATCCCTTGTCCGCTGGTTTTGTGGTCGGATCCATGTCCATGCTGAAGGTTTTTAATGCTGTCCTCTATTCCCTGGTGAGGTTATCTTGATAGTAATTCTGTTTGTTGATGGTTTCTAGAACTTTCTTGGTCACCATGTTTTCAAAAGTCGTGAACAGATGTTATAGTGTGTGGTGGTGGATCAAAGTTAGACTTGATTTTGTTCAGGTATGTCAGGATTGTCTTTTTCTCCCTGGTATTCTGGAACATAGACATCAAAAAATCTTTTAGTCTAGCATTACGGAAGAATCTCTTTAATTCAATTTCTTTCTCAAATGACTTGGCCTTTGTTGCAGGTACAAATGATCACCCTTTTCTCAAAAGATCTGCATCCATAGTGGTCAGAACGTTTGTGGACGGGTTACAAATCTGTTTGGTGTCTTTGTTCACTGGTTAAAGTACCATTGCCAAATTCTATTTGCTGCCCTGAGGGTTGCGATTCTCTTTTGTTGCAATCCCTTTATCCCCCTCTCTAAAAAAACTGTTGTTCTAGGGGTGGTTCCGTTGTCGCCCCCCTCAATATTTGGGTGCCCTGGTCACTATCACTGGATGATGCAGAGGTGCCGGAAAACATCACGTATCTATTGCGTCTATTGTTTCCAGCCTGTTGTTGCTCTAAATAAAATCCATCTCTTAAATAGGGATACGTTTTTTCTTCTTTATAATTTAATAAGTCTTTCTTCAGTTTCAATACCTTTTTATCTGCTATTTGTGTTTGAACTTCACGATCTTTTCTTCCAGAAGTTCTCGGCATCTTGTACTGTGAGAATTTCCAAAAACAGTTTTTCGAGTACAGCTAACTGTTCCGCTTGTATTTTACATTCTTCATGTCGATCACCACGATTAGCCAGTCCCGGCTACACTTGTGGCCGACTCAACCCGTAGTTTAAGGCAAACTTCAGTGATCAATGAAAACTCTAGGGACGTTCTTAACTTGGAGGCCTTGGGAGGACACTGTTATACCTACTTTTTGAGTGCAAAATGTAATATCCCGGACACAGACCCACACTGAGCAGATTATATTTGTCTTTATAGAATTCCAACACAGGAGAGTTCATCTGAGCCCAGACCACAATTCCTTGTCCCGATGAAGGCCATCCTACTTATCACCTTCAGAATTGGCTAAGGCCTGAAACACAGTTGTGTCGACGTATTTTTTTTTGTTGATTTAATTGTAATACAATTTTTACAAAAAAAGAAAGAGAAAATCCAATCATCAGAAAAACAAGTTTCTCTTTCGATAAGTCATCAAGTGTCCATAAGTGATTTAACGTTTGGCTGTGCGTTAACTTCCATAAATGTTATTAGGTCCGTTTTGTGACCGTTTTGTATTCCTGTACCAGACCAATTTGTTTAAAGAAGAGAACTACGGCCACGGCCCATTCGGTTTTCTCTCCACCCATCAAACGGGCCCACCATTCGTCTTCCTCCACCATCGTTGAGGTCCCCAGAAATTTCAACAGATAGGTTTCTCTTGCTTCTTTGGTACCTTTACATGTCAACAAAAGGTGACTAATTGATTCCAGGTGGTGAGTATCGCAAAAACGACACTGGTCCGTTTTGGAGAGACCTCTTCTGAGCTGAATCTCGTTGGTCTTCAACAGGTTCAGTCTAATTCTGAAAAAAGTGTGGCGCAGACGTTTGTCTGGGAATTTCTTCAGATATCCTCTAATGTCGTTGATTTTCTTAGGGACATGAGGAAAGCTCCGACTTAGTTTATAAGACATTACCTTGTCTTGTGTTTTGTTCCAGTCCAGTTCTGTACATTTTTTCACCACCTTAGATGGATTTTTCATTAGTGTGTCCCTCGTCAGGGCCACCTCTTCAAGGAGATTTGCACAGCCGTCTGCCCGTGTTGCTAGCGTTTTGTTTTTTCCACTGCCTAGTTCTTTACTCAGGATCTCGAAAATGGGCGCTGTTTGTTCCATTATGACTTTTCTAAAGAGCATCATGGTGTTCCTCAAGACAGACCCCTTCAGAGAGGGTAAGCATAATTCTTGTCTGATTAGACGTATGGGGACCGACTTGTCGTGTCGACTTTTTATACTGCACAGTGCTTGTCACACATAGCAGGCACTTTTTAATTTTATTGTTAAAATAAATACCAATACAGTTCCCTTTACAATCACTACGGGGTGTACTGATGAGATACCTGATACTCCAAATATGTACTAAGTGTCACTATGATTGTGAATTTCAGTGTATGTTTAATGTTTGGAATGTTTTGGGTCCACTTACCTGTGGTAATCACCGACATGTATGTATTATTTGTGTTAGAATTTTCATTAAATCTTTCTTGGGTCCTTTTGGCTTTACCGGGCTCGCCCTGATTATTTGTTTTAAAAGGTTCTTTGTGTCAGTGTCATACCTGTGATACCATGCCTCCCCTACAATACACAGACAAACAAAACCACAATTTTTCTTACCCGTTTCCCTCTGGGTCTGCTGAGGCCCTACCCGATCTACGCCTCTGCATCTCACAGGCTATTTAGTTAAACAAAGCAACGCTACTCACTGGAGGCATGGATCAACTAAAAGTTGAGCCCCACATTTAGGCCTTTAGATTCCATAGAGGGGGGAGGGAGGTCTATTGATATCATCACCATTGCAGCTTTTGTCCTGTGCACATTTTATGATGCCACAGTCATGTTAATGCTTGTTTTCTCACCTCTGAGAGTGGTGTATTTATTTACTTTTAAAGTTTAAAAGTATGTTTAAAAGTAGGTAAATACACTGCTGTCAGAGGTGCGAAATGTGACAGCTTCTTACAGTCTGAGCCCGAGCTGGGCCTCACAGCAGATTAATGACTGCTGCCTCAAAGTGGGCGGGGGGGCTTTAGCCCTTCCAGGCCCAAGCCTGGTGCCGCCCATTACTAGGGCAATGATTCACTTTCCCTGGCCTTCCTTGTCTTTGTTCTCACACTCTATTGGCTTTTAATTTCACAGTTCACAACACCATGGGGAATGACTCCCTTTGCATGGACTCTCAGGCTTTTTACCACAGTTCACAATGCCAGGGGGATGTCTTCCTTCCCCTGGCATCTCACAGGCTTTTTAATCACAGTTCACAATGCAAGTGGGAATGTCTCCGTTCCTGTGGCCATTTTCATATACATTGGTAACTGTGGGTTCCAGACCCTTATCACAGTTCCTTTAGTCATTTGGTTTGTCAGACCTGATCCGCTACCCTACCAGGTACTGCCACGAAGAAGATGAATAATTATGCTCTCTCTCTCAGGCTGTGGGTGCAATACCCTGCTTTCGTCTCTGTATGTTACTCCTAATAGACCTGGTTCACTCTCCAGCCAGGTATTATTGTTTAGAGTATTCATTAGAGTTACTCACTGTAGTGACTAGACAACTTATTGTCCATACTCCACTTTCCTCCATCCTTGTGGGCTACCCCCAACATGGGGATGCTACTGGAACCTTTAGCAGCTGAAAATTGAGCTTCCCCTTTAAATTTAGTATAGTGCGCAGGGGAGCGGCCCCGGGCCTGTGAGCACTCCTCCCCACCCCCCTTGAGGCACTGCCCTCCGACACCTCACCTCAGTAACTTGACAACTAGCAGGGGAAGGTGGTTGGGATGTATGGAGGATAGGGGATTATGTACTATGAGTACACTAGTCACTACAGTGAGTAACTTTAATTACTCATGCGTCCTGTCCCTGTTGCTCCATCCTTGTGGGTGATTCCACCGAACAAGAGAACAAGACCAAAAGGTTGGAGCCGCGACAACCTGCCTCATATCAAGGACGAAGCAAACAGGTTCTTCAGAACCGCCTGACCGAACTCTGCATCGCGCCTGTAGCTGGTATCCAGGGAATAGTGCTTACAGAAGGCTGATGGAGTGGCCTAAGTAGCCGCCTTGCTGCTGACATCTCTAGAAGCATGTCTCTGAAACACGATGGCCGTGGCCTTAGCCCTGACCGCATGGGCATGAATCCCCTCGGGGACGGATTAGTCCATGGGCGTATATGCCTCCGAGATGGCCTGGACTATCCAACCGGCAATAGAAGCTTTGGAAGTCTTGAAGCCTTGGCGCCGGTAGCCGAGCCACCAAATGTAATGAACTATGCCTCTGACTTCTTGAAGGATGTTGTCTGCAAAAGATAGAACTTGAGGACTCTCTTGAGGGGATGTAGAGCACTTTCTGCCTCTAACTGAGGGTTCGGGAACAACACTGACAAGCAGGTGATCTGGTTCAAATGGAATGGAGGGACCACCTTAGGCAAAACATTTGGATGAGTGCGCAAGAAGACCTTGTTGCTACGAAACGTGGTAAAGGGCTCGTACAATGGCAATGCCTGTAGCTTGCTGAGCCTTCGAGCAGAGGGGACTACCACCAACAGTACCGTTTTCAGCGTCACCAGCCTGATGTCCACAGAGGCCTACGGCTCAAAGGGCTTGAGCTGCAAGGCCGCCAGAACCACATTGAGGTCCCAGACCGGATGCGGCCTATGCATCGGAGGACAAAGCATGGACAACCCCTTGAGATGGGCCTTGAGCACGGGGTTGGCTGCTGAAAAAAAGTGATCTGTGGAATTCTTGTTGGCCCTAATGGCTGCCAAAAAGGTCATGCAGTTATCTACTGGAACTAGCAGGATGTGCAGAGAATGCCAGCACGTCGTCCAGGGAGCAGGAGATGGGGTCCAGCCCCTTGTAACCCTCTTATACTGGAATCGAGTAGATGGCCTCCTGTATGTCGTCACAGTTGTCCTCTGAAAATTGAACATGCTGTAGTCTCAGCTGGTCAGGAACCTGGCTGGGTCTGGGTGCTCCACTGCCCCGCCGCGTCAGGAAGCCCCTTGCTGGTGATCGGAAGATGGTGAGGCCCTTAGCAGCAGAACTGCAACAGATCCGAGAGCCACGCCCTTGAGGGCCAGTGGGGGGCAATCAGGATAAGGCTGAAACCTACCAACAACTGGAATTTGCAGAGGGACCGCTAGAGCAATGGGGGAGGAGGGAACGCTGCGGCCGTGCCAGCCGATCTGTAATGCATCTCCCAGAAACCCCCGACCAGCCTATGAAGCAAAACAGGGTACTTGGAATTCTGAGAATATGCTGAAACCACCATACCGAGGTGGTCGAGCTGGCCATAAAGTGCCCCACCACCTTGCGAAGGAGATAAGCCTCTTGAGAGTGGGAAACACCTGCTGAGCAGCTGTGTCCCAGCGCACTCCCAGGGAGAGCAAATCCTGGGCAGGAGTCAACTGCGACTTCTGCCCGTTGAGGGAAAACCCCAGCTGTGCAGAACGGCTGCCAGTCATTGACTAGCCAGTCGTCCAGATAAAGGTACAAGTAATGGCCCTCCATGCGGAGGAGACCAGCCGCCACATTCATAAGTTTCGTGAACACCCGATGGGCTGAACTGAGGTTGAAAGGAAGCATCTTGTACTGAAAGTGCTATGAAATAATCGTGAACCACAGAAACTTCTGATGCGGTTGGTAAATGGGACATGAAGGTACGCATCCTTGAGGTATAGGGAACACATCCAATCCCCTGCACACAGAGACTCGACTGTGTGCGCAGGAGTAATCATCTTGAAGCGTTTCAGCTGTAAAGACAGATTTAGAAATTACAGGTCCAAGACAATCCTCAGGCTAGCCTGGTTGTTCTTGGGTACCGCAAAAATCCTGGAATAGTACCCGGAGCCCCTGTCTACAAGAGGAACCGGTTCTATCGCCTGCATCTCCAAAAGAGAAAGTATCTCCCATAAAAGGGCTGCGGACCCGTTCTGACAGAGGAGGAGAGGATGGTAGAGGAAGACTAAATGTCATGGGCGCTACTCCCGAGGGGCCAGGAATGGCCCAGCACCCTCGGAAGCAGACCCGTCTTCCACTACTCCGTACCCAGCAGACCCCTACAGGGGCCCTTTGGACCGTGTCCTGGCGCCTTTGGCGCCAGGCTCATGAAGGGTTTCAGTCATGGCGCCATAGGCTCATATTGATAAACAGTGTAATAATGCTTGGGTGGACTTACCTGAGGCAGACCATGCTGCATATTTACCCAGAACAATCCAGTCTGGTTGAAGTCCCCAGCCATCAGGGCTGGGAGGAACTATTCCCTCCATTCAGGAACTCTTTTCTGACCTGGGTGAAACCGGTGGAAGAACACACACTGGAAGCACTTCTCTGCTATTTAAACCACGCCCGATGGAAAACACGTGCTTCGCATTATTCTGCAGCAGCAGCAGGACGCTCACCGAGTCGGCTCCTGCATTCCAGGTCCAGAGTCATCTTCAGCTTCCGCGCAGCAACCTGTGGATGAAGAAAGACACAGAACAATACTTACCAGATCCCGGAATCCAGTCACCGGCAAAACCTGCAAAGAATAAACATAAGGTTAGAAAAGTGCAACTCGCTCGCAGCCGCGCCCGCTTACCTGATCCATCCGTGATTGCAACGGAGCTAACCGCGGCCTTCTCTTCGGCAGCTTCTCTGCAACTGAAAGGCAAAGGACATAATTAAAAAGGGGTTCGGGTGAAGGCAGTCGCATTCATCTTAACTTACCAGTTTTTGCACGCGCAGAAGCGGCCGCATCAACCGCAGCATCCCGGCACCTGAAAACTAGAAAAAGGACATTATTAGAGGTGCCTTAAAAAGCGGCCAACGAACATTATACTTACGTGCATCGGCACGTGCAGCGGCAACGGAAAACTACACCCACAGCATCCCGAGGCCTGAAACAAAGGAAAAGGGACATTATTGAGGTGCCCATCTTTTAAAGCCTAAAGACTACAGTATCCTTACAGGCATCCGCTCGTGCAGTAACGGCGGCATCGCTCTTCGGCATCCCAGCACCAGTGCCACAACTAAGGCCGCAAAAGACTTGAGCCTCAACACTGAACTCATCCAGTGACGTAACTGGAATCCACGCACCCCTGCACCAGACGCAGGATGGAGAGCTCAGCATTTATACGCCTAAGGTGAGAGCTCGCCGAGACAAGTAGAAAGCTAGGCTGTGGGAGAAACTGGCGATTGGTGGGAGAAGGAATCCCATCAAACGTGATTAACCCTTTTTCTTCCACCTGCAGAAAACCTACCCTGCAAGTCAGACATTCGATAAGAGGAAGCCCAGTCCTGAGAGTCGTCCGAGCTCTACGCTTCTCAATTGAAGAAACGATAGCAGCCCAGCCGGGATCAGCGCCTCCGTGGGAATCAGGTGAGCGTTACACTAAAGCACTTGGAGACTATAGAAAGGATCCATGGACCCTTGAAAAAAATGCTCCCAGCTTTCCTGGAAAAGTGCCAGTCAGCCCCCTACTAGAGAGCACAAGGTCACTGCTTTTTGACGTTGGAGGTGGGGACAGAGGAGGGGGAGCTGAAAAACCAGCACACAGTCCTCTGCTGCTTTCTCCTGTTGTCACTGGACGACCTGTCAGGCCTCCGCGTACCGCAGTCCTGGCACCCCTTGAAGCAAGCGCAGGGTTTAAATCTGGTTCTGCCTTGAGGCTGAGGCAAGGACTTCTAACATGGCTTTCTCATGATGGCCAACGACTTTGCGGTTTCAGTGGATGTTTTCTTCTTTGTCATCTTATCAGCGGTCGACGAATGAAAGATTCATGCCCTCAAAGGGCAGATCTAGGATCTGCTCTTACATGTCAGATGAACATTTAGTGGCATGCATCCAAGCCGCACTTCTCATCTCGACACTCAGACACAACCCTCTTGCGGCTGTGTCGATGTGGGAGAACGAAGACTCCATGAGCTCCTGAGCAACGGACCGGGCATCCACCAGACTGGCCTTGAAGGCAGCTTGCCTCTCCGGGAGGGAGGTCAGGCAGATACTCCTGAGCTCCTGCCACAGCTTCTGGTTAGCCACGGCTAAAAGGGTGTCAGCATTGGCCTGCCACAGATGTAGCTCTGATACGGCATAACAACGTTTGTCCAAAGACTCCAGGCTTCTTTGGATAGACAACTGGAGGTGGCTCTCGAGGAGGAATACGTCAAAGACAGTGGTTTAGAAAGGAACAAGGCTGCAGCCACCATTGAAGAATGCAGTTGAGGATGAGAGGCCAGAAAGATTGGCTCCCCCGTCTGTCAGCCTGTACCTGCTGTCCAGCTTCTTGTTCATCTGGGCGTTGGCGCAGTGCTTCTCCCAGACCGGTTTTGCCACCTGTAGGACATTTTTCTGGAGAGGGATGCCAGAGAGGACCGTGGTGTGCTTGCCCAAAATCTCTGCTAGCACTCTGACTCCTGGGGGGCTTCCACAGGCAGAGGCACCCCCCAAGAACTTCGCCAGGGCCTGAAGTCGGTCATGAAAGGCCTTAACCGATGCAGAGGGTTCACCGTCCTGGGTATCGTCGTCATCATCACCCCCTGTTTTTGCAGATGGAGGGGAGTCCAAGCCGTGGGACACAGGTGCCAGCAGGCTCCTCCCTAGGTCCGGAGCCAAAGACGGGTCCAACAGCTTTTGAGGGGGAGGCATTGGTGGTACAGGAGGCGACGTAGGGGTCTGGATAGCCGGTAAGGCCTGGACTGGGAGTGGGACTGGCACCGGAAGCACTGGATAAACAGGTATAGGGCCCAGAGGAGGAGTGCCAAGGAGGCTGAACCTGCGGGGTTACCTCCTTCTCTATGTCCTTTAGGAGCCCCTTCATCTGAGGGGAACGCATGACGAAGAGGAAGCGCTCGAAAAAGTGATCCTCGCAAGTCGCCGGATCCCTATGGGGGCGGCCCTCTGAAGCACTTGGTCTCCGCTCCAGGACAAATCGTGGAGGCGATTGAAGCGTGTAGCCGTAAGGCTGCGATGGGTAGATGTACCCCTGAGGAGACCAGATGCCTGTATCATGCAGTCCACCGCCGCTTTTAGTTCGAAGGGTAGTGGAACCTTCTTGCAAGGCCCATTCAATGGGCGAGAACACGGGCGGCCCCCTGAGTCAAATCCAAAATGGCCGCCGGCCTAGCAGGCTCCGCCATGTGCCTATCTATCATTTTGGGTCCTTGCACAACGCCCTGGGCAGAGAGCGCAAAGGCGGAGAGCCACGTGCAGGCGCATGAATGGGAGGACACATCTTGGGTCCCGTACCCAAAACAGAAGAACCGACCTCAGAGATCACTCTGGGAAGTGATGAGCCCTCGGCAGGCTGGCCGGTAGTCTTAACGCCCTGACTCACGACCCCGGAGCGAACTCCGGTAGGCTGTGCGTCCTCGGCCCTTGCGCCTGTAGCCATGCTGGATCGTGCCGAGGACTGACTCTTGGCGGCAGTACCTGACGATCATTTACCCCTTGGGGTCGAAGAGGACGAACTTGATTGCTCTTGCAAGGACAGCCAGGTAGGCACCCTTGGCTTGGGAGCTGGTAGGCATCAGGTCTGCCCAGGGATCACCCGGGAAGAGCCCCTGGGCCCCCCAGCGTGGGAGCCGATTGCCTAAGAGGCCTCTGGCCTGCCAGAACCTGAATCCAAAGAACCCTTGCCTGTGGAAACCCACAGGAAGGAGTTGCCGCACTGAGGAGCCATGCTGAACAGAGGGCCTACCTTGTCTTGACAGGAGCGCTTGGAGACAAAGGGCCTCATTACACGGCAGGCGGTGAGCCATGGCGCTATTAGCGCCATGGCTCATGCCGGTAAAATACCAGCACCGCCTTGGCGGAAAGGGGATTTACCGCCCCATTCCAAGGTTGGAGGGGCGGTAAATCCCCTTTCCGCCATTGCCCTTCCCCATTCCCATTTCTACCCCATAGGGCTCTATGGAAATGGGGAAGGCGCTAATTACGGCACCGCAATTTTGCGGTGCCGTAATTAGCTCCGTGGTCCCTTAGCGGGTTGGGTTTTAACGCCTGCAAGAAGCAGGCGTTAAATCCTCCAACCCGCAAAGGGACCTCGTAGTACGGCGGTAAGGGTTAACGGTCACCGTTGCCATTAACGGTGACCATTAACCCTTACCGCCGTCCGTGTAATGAGGCCCAGAGTCCTTAAGGTGCGCCGAAGGAGAAGTGGGAAGATCTCCCTCCAACGCGACAACCGATTCTTCAATGCCCAGTCACCAAGAGAGCTGCAGACCGTGCACGCCTCCCAGCAGTGGTCGGGCCCCAGGCACTCAAGACAGAGGGAATGAGGGTCTGAGGCCAGCCAACATGCAGCCGACAGCGCTGGGGGAGGCGAAGAAATATATGGAGGTTAAATAAGATTGAAAAACAAAGAACGATTGAAGAAAGAAGCAAGAGGAAAGATTAGAAAAGTCTCTGCGCTGGTTGTCTGGTCCGACAGTCCATGTGGAAAAAGGGACTGAGGTGAAGCGCCGGAGGGTGGGGCCTCGGCAGCACGCCCCCACACACTATACTAAATTTAAAGGGGAAGCTAGATTTTTCTGCTGTCAAAGGTTCTAGTACCGTCCCCCGTGTTGGGGACGGCCACAAGGATAGAGGAAAGGGGTAGGGACGTATGAGTACTTAGTTTTATATGGGTTCCAGACCCTTGGTTTGAGGTTTCTCTTGTACCCTTCTCCAACCCAGACAGCCAGTGTCTCTGTCGTTCCTCATTTGGCGGTCTCGGGCACTTCAAACATCCTCGTTAGCTTCTCTTGCTCTCCTGCTGCTTCCACAGCACTTGTGGCGGTTTTGCAGTGTTTCAGGGCAGGCTATGCGTCTCTCCGCGACTGTCGCGTCTGGCTGCTTCCAGCATCAAGGTTCCCATTTTCCCAGCTCACCAGTCGGCCTGTGCATGGTGGACCGGGTAGAGACGCGACGCCTCGTTTTCCCTTCTCGCATCCCAGACAGCAACCTTTCCTTCTTTCCGTGTTGGAAATCGACCCAGCTTGCGGTTCCTCCTGGGAGGGTCTGACGACAAGGTAAGTCCTTCCTCTGTCTTTATTTAAAATGGGCTATGGCATCCCCCTCCTCCTCGTCGCAGAACCTCTTACTGAAGTCATCGTCAGGTCATCCAACTCATCTCAGTAAATGCTACCTCGTCAATCTTGCAGATGTACATGGGAGGGTGTGGCATGGGACAAGGGGGGTGGGGGGGGTGTGAAGGAGTTGGGTGAGAGTCTGGAATACTGCGTTCTCCCGAGATGTCATCCCTGATCCCTACAGGGGGAGTCTCTCTCTATGAGATCCTCCCAATGAATGCCACCCCCAGCTAGACTATCGGGTAGTGGACTCACCTCGATGGCCCCGTGGGAGGGGGCTCCCCTCCGGAGAAAAGTGAAAATCTTGCGATTCATCAATCATACATCCTGATTTTGTCCCTTGACAGGTAAAACAGCCTCAGATCAAGTATGGCACCTAAATCCCTGTACTCCTTCAGAACCAGAAAGTAAATTGAGTACCATCCTTTGCTTCGTTGCGAGCACAGTAACACTAGGATTGCACTTTTCAGTCGAAGCGGTGGGACTTCCCCCGAAAGGAGGACTTTGAAGACAAAGCACTGTTGGAAGTAGGTTAGTCTGGAGGGCGTTGATGAAAGGGAGACAATAACCAAGATGAACTACCTGCACAGCACAAGTGTTGGATGTGATGTGGGACCAGTCCGACATGAACTAGGACATTCTTCCTACCACTATGGACTTATGGAAGAAATCCGTCTCAAAGGGTTTTTTTCACTTGGTGTGGCCAAGGGAATTGAGGAAGCTGCAGTTCCCGTGCCCTGTGCTCACCTGCCCTGCCTCTGTGGAATGAGTACATTTGTTGCCTTCCTGGAGGAGCCGGACCGTTCCCACAAGGGGCAAAGGTTCAAAGTCCATGCACTTTGCTGGATAGGACAGCGTTATTGGATAGCCAAACCAAACAACGTATCCGTCACTTTAAAGAACTGGAACCTCTGCAAGGAGCAATCGATTTTAGCCCCAAAGAGGTTCTGGCCATCACAGGGCATATCCAGGAGCTTAGCCTGCATATCCTGTGTGAACCCTGATGCTCTCATAAAAAAATGGCTTCTGACTAGTGTGCCAGTCGACAAAGAACACTGCTTATCAATTCTTGATTGTACATTTTCCTGGGAAGCTACCCTGCCATCGTTTACCATGGCCTTGAAGCCCCCTCTCTCTTTCCCGTTGAGAAAGTGTTTGGCTGCTCAGCTCACTGCAGACCAGTTGCCAAAAGAACATTTGGGTGCTCGCAGATTGGCGGCGGCGCCGGCGTCATGCACCACCAGGCTCTCAGGGGATGCATGGGTGGACAGAAAGTCAGGGTCAGAAAGAGCTGGGTTGTGTTTCCTTGCCAACTCCTGGTCCAATGCTGGGATGGAGGCAGGTTTTCCCATGGCTTCCAGCACCAGGGTACCAACTGCAGTGTTGAAAGGCAGTAAGTACTCCTTTTGGCCCATCCATCCAGGATATTTGTTTGTTCAAATTTAACCTCAGGTCTGGATAGGGCTGATAGCCTTAGAGTTTCAACAACCTACTGCAATTAGGTGCTGGAAATCGACCTGTGGTATTCCCATGACAGCACTAGTAAGATGTCTAACTCTGGAGTAGTGTCAAAGTCACTGGCTTCTCATAGTACAGAAGCCCGATCCAACAAATCCTCTCCCTCTCTGCAGAACTCCTCTTGGATGTCCCGCTCCTCCCTAGGAGGCCAGCGCAAAGGTCTCAACACCTGAAGTCAGAGCATTTCAGAACTAGGGTGGATTTCAGCAAGAGCAGCTGTGGCCAGGCCTTTAGGCTTGGGGTTGTGATCATTTGCGTGGTGATTGATTAGTTAGGGATAGTGGGCCACACTGGTGCTGCAGAAGACGCTGGGGCCTTGACAAAGATGTCAAGCATAGGAAACGTTACCCGTGGAGCCGCTTCTGGGGAGTCTTTGGAGCAATGACTCCTTCTTTGAAGAGGAAGAACGGTGGTGATGACAAGAAACGCTTGGCGAGAGGGACCTCTTGCTGCGCTGCTTCTTTTCGGGCTGGGGACCTGTCTTCTGACCTCCGCTCTGCGCACTTCACTACACCCCCAGGTGGAGGAAATGTTTCCGAAGATCAGCTGTGCTGCATGACAGGTCCTGCTTTCAGACCCTGTGAAAGGATGGGGAGGTTGAGGGGTGGGGGGTGGGACAGCCAGTCCCACCCCAACACCCTGACTGGTGCCAGAGAGAGGAGTGACGCCCTCCCACCCCTCCTTAACTGAATGATATCTGCGGTGGGACCATGGAGGATACCACCATAGCAGGAGCAGCGCCGCAGTGAAGATGCCGGAGCCAAGATACAGTGATCAACACTATGCCAAGGGGTGCAGCAAGCGTCACGACTCCGGCCCGCTGAGGGATGCAGCCCTGGAAGGGCCTACCACTGGGTTTGGCAGCTACAATATCACCGGCCTCCGCAGCACAGAGCCTCACAGAGCCCACAAATCCACCATGGAGGTAATTCGATTAAACACATTCCACACAGGGGAACTGTGCCGTACTAAACCACCAAGAAGGTCCCAGGGAGGCAAAACAAGCATACATGATTCCTGGCAGCCATTACAGGTTCCGCATCAAGAATGCAGCAAGATGGGGGGTGTAAGGCCCTTCCCAAGTTGCACCCCCTGGAGACAGGTAGAGGATTCGCCAGGGTAAGTAACCAATTCTGGAAGGGGGTGGGATATTTAAATAAGTGTATGTCAGTGGCTAAGGGTGGGTGAGAACAGGAGTTGGTGGAGGACGTCCTAGAGACCAGAAGAGGCGAGAGTAACCGGATTGCAGATGCTTTTGAAGAGAGGGGGGTCTGTGGAGTATTTGGAAGTGAGTGGAGAGTGTGAGGAGTACAGGTAGAGTAGCGGAGGTAGTAGTAGCAGTTGGAAGTGGAGATAGTGGAAGTAGGGGGCTAGCGAGTGAGGGACTGATAGTAAGTAGTAGTAGTAGTAGTGGTAGTGGGCGTGAAGGATCAGCTTGATGTAGAATAGGCAGTAGAGCAGTAGTTGGTAGTAGAGGGCAGTAGTTAGTGTTAATAACCAAATAGGAATAGGAATAGAAATAGAGGCAGAGTAGTAGGAGCAACATGAGTGGGAGAATAGGAGTAGCTAGTGGTAGAGTAGAGAGATAAAATAACAGAAGGATAGCAAGAGGCAAGGAAGTAGAGTGGGAGGAAGGGAACATGGAGGTAGCAGGAAGTAGTGACAGTAGTGATGGAGTTAAGAAGTGGGAGGAGAAATCAGATCAAAGGGTAGAGGTGAAAAGGCAAAGAGACTGAAACGGCAGTAGTACGGTTGGAGGAGAATATCTGTAGAGACTAAAATAAGTGAATGGTCAAGTACGAGTGGGCGTGAGAGAAGAGTGACACCGGTTGAATGAAGGCACCATCCCTAACTCCTGAAGACTACTAAGTGGGGTCGGTGAGGGAAAGTTATAAGACCCCAGCTATAAGACCCCAAAGTAGATAGTTAGCCCACGTTTTAAGGAAGTAATACTTCGCCCCAGAAAAAGCTTGACATCGATCATTAGTACTAACACCCGTTAGAGAGGAGGGAAACGGCCGGGGTAGGTGTGAGAGTGAGAGAGAGGGACGGCCTTAGTGCCAATTCCCCAGGAACCCGATCAGGCCTGGGAAGTACCCGAGAACCCCTGGCCCAAGCCGTTTCTATAGTCCCAAACTAACACCCTTGGACTTACTTCCAGAGTCAGTGTGGTTATTTGTGGTAGGCCACCCTGTCACAACTGGCATAAGATTATCGTACATGAGCAATCCATGGTAGAAAGGAATCCATTGTAAATGGGAGGCAGTTGCCCTTGGACACCACTTTGTGCACCCATGTATCCAGAGTAATGTGTCACCATTCTTCGCAGGGCTGATGATCTTCCCACTGGAGAGTGCAAGAATTTTTCAGAGCGGTTTTGTTGTGGTGGTTGTTCCTGATGGGACAGAGGATACAAATGCTTAGGAAGAGTTTCACCATTTACCTCTTGTTGCTCTTGAAAATATTCTTTGTCCCTGCCTTTACCGCGTTCGCTTAAAGAGCCAAAGTAGCGAAAAGGCCTGCCTCTCAGAATTTGTGTAGCGGGTTGATTTGGCTGCTAACGCACTGCTGATTTTACTGCAGCCTGTAGTTAATCCAGAATGCCGTCAGCCTTTTGTCCTAACAAATTCGTGCCATCAAAGGGTATGCCAAAAAGCCTTCCTTGGGCATCGTACAGAAACCCAGACATTCTTAGCCAAGAAAATCTTCGACACTGAACTAGTGCCCATGGCTCTACCTAAGCAGTCTGCTGAGCAAAGTACCAACTGGAGGGCCTGACATGCCGCCTCCTTAACATATGTGATGAAATCCCTGAACCCATCTTGCATTTCAGCTTCAGGGATGTGCTCTGTTGCTTTCAATATTATTTGTCATCCCTGTCTCAGGCTAAAGATGGGTAGGCACTTGTCTTTGTGCCAGAAGTGCCAGCTTGAAACAGCAAACTTTCGGAGCTGGGTGTTTGGAAAGAAAGTTTGGAACTATGGAAGCAGTTTATTTATTAGTCATTTGTTAGACGCTTATACAATTAGCAAAACTATTTCAAAGCGCCCACAGGGCAACAGGTTGGGGACATGGAAGGTAGACAATGAGTTGCTACAAATATAAATAAATAGGTTAATCGAGAACCTACTATGTCTTGTGAGTGTTCAGAACATACAAGTGCAGAGGGGTTGGGGGAGTAAGGGATAGGTGCGGGTGCTCATGGAGAAGTGCTCAGGGTGAAGTGCTAAGGAACAAGTTACTTACCTGTAACTGTTGTTCTCCAGCATGGGTCTGGCATGGATTCACATGCTCATGAATATTCCCCGTCGTCAGGCTGGGAATCCTCGGTAAAGAAAAAACCAGTATCAGTTTCGTTTCTGATCGGTCTTTCGTAGTAATAACCAATCACTGATCTCTGCGTCATACTGACCACAGCCAATGACTGCCCTCTACCTAAGCCCCGCCTCTGGCAGCCATCTTCAGATTTGGAAGCACGTGAAGTGGCAGTATGACCAAGTGAAGAGCCGCAGAGGGGTAGGCGGGAGGGTTCGCATGTGAATCCATGCCAGACCCATGCTGGAGAACAACAGTTACAGGTAAGTAACTTGTTCCTTCTCCAGCATGGGGTCTGGCATGGATTCACATGCTCATGAATAAAGAGTACATAGCAGTACACACATGCACAACCACAGGAGGTGGCAAAGGCTCAACATTAAGCATTACATCAAACTCAACATTAAGCATCTTACCTCCTCACCAGGCTCACCTCAGGCGAACAGGTTGCGCAGCACTGCTTGGCCGACCCTGGACTCCTCCCTGGAATCCCGGTCTACGCAGTAGAATTTCGTGAAGGTGTGCGTCGACCTCCACGTAGCAGCCCTGCATATGTCCAGCAGGGGCACACCAGAAAGGAACGCCGTGGTAGCTGCGATCGCTCTGGTGGAATGGGCTCTCGGACGGCCGGGCAGCGGTCGGTTTGCCAACCGGTGACAGTACATGATACAGCCGGAGAGCCATCTGGAAATGGAAGCCTTCGAGAGAGCCTTCCCCTGATTGACAGGTCCAAAGTTCACAAATAGTTGTGACGTCTTCCGAAAACACTTCATGCGGTCTACGTAGAACTTCAGCGCTCTAGCCACATCCAGCGAGTGCAAAGTCCTCTCAGCCGGCGACGAAGGCGACGGGAAGAACACAGGCAACACCAAGGGTTCGTTGAGATGGAAGTCCGACGGTACCTTGGGCATGAAGGAGGGGTGCGTCCTGAGCACTACCCTTGTGTCGTGAAAAGTCAAGTACGGGGCCTTGCAGGAAAGGGCCTGGATCTCTCCCACTCGTCGTGCGGAGGTGATGGCCACAAGAAACGCTGTTTTCCACGACAGAAATTTCAACGGAGCCGAGTGCAGAGGCTCGAACGGAGGTCCCATGAGCTTGGTCAGCACCACGTTGAGCTCCCACGCCGGGGCCGGAGCCTTCACCGGCGGGAACAATCTGAACAGTCCCTTCATGAACTCTTTCACCAGACGATGAGACCACAAGGACGTCCGCCCCGTGGTTCTGATGTATCGGGAGATCGCAGCAAGATGAATCTTGATGGACGCGTGTGCCAGTCCAGCTTTGGCCAGCGTCAGCAGGTACGGCAGTACTTGGGGAGCCGTAATCCGTAGAGGGTTAATCTTCTGTGCGTGGCACCAGACAGAGAACCTCTTCCATTTGTGTCCGTAGCATTTAAGAGTCGAGGACGCCCTGGCCTTTGCAAGAACCTCTCTGCAGTCGGCCGGTATGTCGTATCCTCCAAACTCTAGCGCTGCAGGAGCCAGGCCTGCAAGTTCAGCGATTTCGGGTCGTGGTGGAGGATGGCGCCTCCTTCCCTGGAGAGTAGATCCGCGTCCACCGGCAGCTTGATTGGCGGGGACGCTGACAAGTCCAGAAGGTCCGGGAACCATATCTGCCTCGGCCACGCAGGTGCGACGAGGATAATCCTGCACCGTGACCTCTTGAGCTAGTTGACGAGCCGGATTAGCAGTGGCAAAGGAGGGAACGCGTAGAGGAACAGGCCCTCCCAGGGGAACGAGAAAGCATCGCCCATGCTCCTCGCCTGGGGAAACCTGCTGGCGAACCTCAGGCACTTGGAGTTCGTCGCGAACAGGTCGATCTGGGGTGTGCCCCACCGTCGGAAGAGGCGATCCACTAGATCCTGCCGTAGCTCCCACTCGTGGCACGAGCGCAGCTCCCTGCTGAGTGAGTCGGCGATGGTGTTTTTTATCCCTGCCAGATGAAACGGCACCAGAAATATCCTTTGGGCGACGGCCCAATGCCACAGGTCCTGCGCCTCCTTGGACAGTGCTGGGGACCTGGTTCCGACCTGTTTCCTGATGTAAAACATGGTGGTGGTGTTGTCGGTGAAGATCCTCACCACCTTGCCCTTGAGGGACGGAAGGAAGGACCTGAGGGCCCAAAACACTGCACGGAGCTCCAGGACGTTGATATGTAGGGATTTCTCCGTCGGGAGCCAAAGGCCTCTTGCGTGCAGATTTTCGGTGTGCGCTCCCCACCCTTCCAGGGAGGCATCCGTGGTCACTGTCTCCTGGTGGGCTGGGGTCTGGATGTCCATGCCCGCCGTCAGATGCGCGCGGGTGCCCCACCACCGGATCGCTCGTCGGAAACTCTCGTCGAGTGTGATCCTTTCCTCGAAGCTGCCCGTCATTTGGATCCAGTGCGCGTCCAGGAACTCCTGCAACGGGCGCATCCGGAGCCTGCACATGGGAATGAGGTAGATGCAGGAAGACATCATTCCGAGGAGGGACTTGATGGACCTCACCTTGGCCGCGTCGGCCACCAACATCCGCTGCACCTTGCCCAGGATGGTCCTGGTCCTCTCCTCCGACGGGGAGGCCAGAAGGGACACTGTGTTGAGCCTCGCTCCCAGAAACAGAGCGTCTTGCGCGGGTACTAGGTGGGATTTGGCGTAGTTCACGGAGAATCCCAGGTCCGTGAGAAGTTGGACGGTCCTTGCCGTGTGAACCACGGCGAGCTCCCTCGTCTTGGCTCGGATGAGCCAGTCGTCCAGGTAGGGGTAGACGTGGATCCCCTCGCGGCGCAGCTGCGCCGCCACCGGTGCGAGGCACTTGGTGAACACCCTGGGTGCCGACCGTAGTCCGAAGGGGAGGGCTTTGAACTGGTAATGACGCCCTTGGACCACAAACCTGAGGAATTTTCGGTGCCCCTTTAGGATGGGAATATGGAAGTAGGCATCAAACGACGACAGGAAGTCTCCTTCCTCCAGCTGACCCAGGACGTGCTGGAGGGTGACCATACGGAACTTCTGCGCCTTGATGAACTTGTTCAGACGTCGCAGGTCCAGGATGGGGCGCCATCCCTCCGTCTTCTTCTTCACGAGGAAGTATCTCGAGTAAACTCCGGAGCCCCGAAGCGTCTTTGGGACGAGTTCGATGGCGCCCTTCCTGAGCATCGCCTTTACCTCCAGGAGAAGTTGAGGGACGTGAAGTTCTTTCCTGGCCACGGGGGGGACGCGCGGACACCTTCTTTGAAACTCGAGCACGTGGCCCCGGGCCAAGGCGTCCAGCACCCAACGGTCGGTGGAGATGGACTCCCACACGCTGACGAAGCTCGCCAGCCGGCCTCCCACCGGGGTGCTTGGTGGGGGCCCGACCCCACGGCCGGTTCAATCCTGCTTCGACGAGGCTTTGCCGCCTTGACCTCCTTGGCGACGACGGCGGGGTCCGCCAGACTTGCCTCGTCCTCTGTAGGCCTCCTGAGACGACGAGCGGGCCGCTTGACGGTAGGTGGAGAAACCGCCGCCGGAACCTTTGGAGGCGCCCTTGCCTCCGCTGCTCCGAAAGGGCGTCCGTCGTTGTTGCAGAACTCCAAGGGCCCGGGCCGTCTCGGTGTCCGCTTTAATGGCCTGAAGGGAATCGTCCACTGTTTTCCCAAACAGGTTGTTTCCCATCGAAGGGCATGTCCAGGACTCTGGTCTGAACGTCTTGACGGAAGTCCGTAGCCTTGAGCCATCCACGCCGCCTAAGGCAAACGCTGTTGCCCAACTGGCGGAACCCAGTGTCGGCGATGTCCGTCGCAACGGTAATGGCGTGGTCCGAAGCCACCTCACCTTCCTGCAGGATCTCCAGGGCCTCTGCCCTCTTGTCGTCCGGCAAGAAGTCCAGCAGGGGAGCCAGTTCGTACCAGAGCTCCCTGTCGTAGCGGGCGAGCTCTTCCCTTCTAGCCAGTTGGCGAGACGTTGATGGCGGTCCTTCATGGTCCGCTCCGACATGTTGCCGCAAAACGCACAGTCCTTCTCCACGTGCGTCTTGTCCTCATGTAGGCAGTAAAGACAAAAAGAGTGTTCGTCCTCCTTGAAGACGTTCTGCAGCTGGCATCCAGGGCAGACCCTGAACAGCTTTCCGGGCGTCGAGCTTCCCTTCTCCTGGGCCATGACCGGGCCTGAGAAACTTCTGGAGTCCTCCAAAAGCGTAGCTCGACGAAATCTTCACCCTTGAGGGGCGCAGACGAATCCGACACGGGTCCCCGTTGATCGGATGGAGAGTCGGTGGAGCTTGAGGCTCTTTTTGAGAAAAAACGTGAAAAAAATAGCACTAACGCTCGAGAGCAATAGCACGAGGATCCCAACACATGAACGTGCGGTAAAAATCTGAAGATGGCTGCCAGAGGTGGGGCTTAGGTAGAGGGCAGTCATTGGCTGTGGTCAGTATGACGCAGAGATCAGTGATTGGTTATTACTACGAAAGACAGATCAGAAACGAAACTGATACTGGTTTTTTCTTTACCGAGGATTCCCAGCCTGACGACGGGGAATATTCATGAGCATGTGAATCCATGCCAGACCCCATGCTGGAGAATAAGAGAAGAACGTAAGTGCAACCTACCATGGTGAGGGTGGGTCTGAGTAAGTGCAGTAAATAGACAGCAGCTGGGATGAGAGATGTGGGGGGTCAGGGCCCTGATGATGCATAAGGGCACTGCACATCTGTCACGCTACTGTATGATTAGCAGGGAAGAGAGGTGGAGAAGGAAGAGGTAAAGAGAAAGGTCAGAGGTTTTTTTTTTGGAACTTAAGGAGGTCCTGCTCAGGACGCATAGGAAGAGGGAGGCTATTCCACAGGAGGGAGCCCGTCCAAGAAAGTTATCGACCACCAGCTCTGTTTAGCAAACCGCTTCACTCGCAGGGAGTTGATGCCAGAGGAATGCATGAGTCTAGAAGGGGAGTATTTGGTCAGGAAGCTTTGAAGGTAAGAGTGGTCCCCAGCCCCAGAAAGCCTTGTGGATGATACAGAGGGATTTGAATTTAATCCATGCTGAGAGCAAGAGCGAGTGGAGTATTTGTAGGGCAGGAGAGATGCGTTCCCTGGGCTTAAGGTCAAGGATAAGTCTCACTGCCCTCATCTGGGTTAGCTGGGGGTGGGCGGGGTCGCAGGGTGGATGAAGGAAGAATAAGGAGGAGGCTATTGCAATAGTCTAGCCTGGAGAAAACCAGAGCACTGATAACGTTGAGACTCTCGGGAAGGTGAAGGAGGGTAGAGTTCCTTTGAGAAGGAAAAGCTGAAAGTGGGACTTCTTGACAATGTCCTGAATATGAGGAATGAAGGGAAGGGAAGAGTCGAAAATTACTCAGAGATCCTGGCTACCGAGGAAGGGGTAGGGGGAAGCCCCTGGAGGAAGGCCAGAGTGAAGGGAAGAAATAGGGTGCAGGGGACCCAATAGGGAGAATCTCTGTTTTGCTGACATTGAGGCAGAGGTCATTGGTAGTGCACCAGGCCTGGGTGGTGGAGAGGCAGTCAGGGATGAAGGAGGGTGCAAGGGCGTCAGTAGGAAGTTTGAAGAAGAGTTGTGTGTCGTCAGCGTAGCAATGGAAGTTGGGGGAGGAGGAGGAAATTAGGCGTGCCAGCAGGGAAAGGTAAATGTTAAAGAGCCAGGGTGAAAGAATGGAGCCCTGGGGGACGCCACAGGTGGGAGAGGAAGTAGGGGAGGAGAAAGGGCCAAAAATGGTATTGGAAGAACGGTCTGTAAGGAATGAGGTGAGCCAGTCCAGTGCCATCTCCAAGATACCAAGGGTATCATGGATCCTTTTTATGAGGATGGAATGGGTCACGGTGTCAAATGCAGAAGAGAGATCAAGAAGGATGAGGACAGCAAGGGAGTCAGAATCGAGGGCTTCAAGCAGTTCTTCACAGGTGTACGGAAGAGCAGTTTTCGTGCCTCTGGATGCTAGGAATCCAGACTTGAAGCCCGCCAACAAATTTGGTATGAGAATTGAGTTGTGGAAGGGCCAACTTCTCCAGCAGATTCCCCAGGAAGGGGGTGATGGAAATGGGGCGGTAGTTGGCTGGGCAGGTGGGGTCTGCAGAGGGTTTTTTGAGGTGGGAGCGAACAAGGGAGTGTTTGAGGGAGGATGGAAAAGAACCAGTAGTATTTTGTTCCTAGACCTTTATGTACAGCAGATGCAGAACATGGATTCTTCCATAACTCACAAGGTGGGTCGTTCAAGGATGTATATAACGGCAGAACCGGCACCTTAGGAGGACAGTCATCTAAAATATCAATAAGGTTGCATGAAGTGATTTGTTTCATGGGAGTAATTCACTCCAAATCTTCGGAAACCTTAAGCTTTATTCTTCTGTAAGATGTGTTAGGAGGAGCGTAAGGGTCAGGCTATGTGAAGTTGACCTCCAGAGTGGTTTCAATCCCACTAGCACCATTTAAATCGGAAACTAGTTGTGCAATCCTCAATGCCTCTGAGATTAGCTCTTCGGGGGGGGGGGGGGTGTGTTTGAACCCAAAACAAATTTGGTTGCCTTCTACCATTGTTAAAGATGGACTAGAATGTCTACATAATGTCTGTCCACGACTGTGGGCATTTTTTTCGAGGACAAATCAGTTCGACACCAACAGGTCCTTTGATGTGGATGCCGAAGCGACATAGAAGGATGGAGATGGGGCACAGGCAGTTGACGAAGTCGATGCTGCTTGGAGGCCCTTCAAGGCAGAATTCATACCTGGGCTGTTACGCGCGTGGGATAAGTGCCTACCGGAGTCACTGAAGGCTTTGCCTTTGAAGAAGAATGACAATGTCTTTTCTTCTTCTTAGATTAAGATAAGGAAGAATTATGGGAATGACTTTAGAGTATGAGAACAGAATAAGTTCCCTATTAGGGAACTCCCGTCCCCTGCACACTATCTGGGGCTTATGGAGCCAAAGTATTCAAAGAGTATCTAATATAGGTATTTGGTATAGTTTTTGGTTAGACTTAAACCAAGCGTTAATTGAAGCAAGTGTTTTTTTGCATAACATAGTTAAAACATAGAGACAGTTATAGAATAAATAAGTACAAAAGACAACTTGTTACTTGATCTTTAGTTCAGGATTTATTGGTACAAACAGGATTGCCCAACGCGTTTCAAGAGTTATTCTCTTCTTCAGGGGCTATATGCAATTCAAAACTTTAAATCTATTAAAAAAAGTTGGACAATGTTCTAGATTAATTGAATAATTGATATTAATAATTTACATTCAATTGCAATATTCATTTTTACAAGAAGATATTCATTAGATAATAGAAAACCTCGTTATTTACAATTCCAGTATAAGCATTGATTATCGTGTAACAGTGATCCCACTGTCGCATATGTTCACAATTTTGGCAATTACACCATACAATACCTAAAGAGGTATTCATAATTCTTATGGAAAAAACTTAGTTCATTGAAACCAATTGGTTTTTTACCTAATATTAAAGTAACAGAAAGAGAAAGCACTAGTTAGCCGCCATTTTCAGAAATAAGGACATAGAGTAATTCCTAATTACATATTTTATTATTTCAGCACGAGATCTCAAGGTGGTAAGGAATACTGGTTGGCTTACCCTGTTTTTTATGTTTTAAACATTAGAATAAGAAGGATGATCCACGATTATGGGTGTCTAAAATATTTCACATTGACAGTTTCAACAGGAGTCAATACAGTGTTTTAGCCTGTGTAAAATAAAGTAATGGACCAGTCTAAGTATATTGGTATATTGATATGATTAAAGACACGAACAATCTAAACTGAGATGTTCACTAATGGGGATACATAATAGACTTACTTAATGGAGTTCAATCTCTAGAGATGTGGGAAAGATGGTCGTGCTCGAGGTCTGTAGGCATACTGCTACGTTACCGTAGTATCCACGGATTCTCCATTAGGAGGAGAGAAATGCCAGTGTGGCTTTTTTTCTTAATCTGGGGAATCGAAGAAACCCAGTTTAGGATCTAAAGGATTCTCTTAAGGTAAAAAAAGTTCTGGCTGAGGGCCGTTGTCAGCATACTTACAGGTTTCTGACTGTATGACTCGACTGGAAACAAGTACCGTCCGGCTCCGTACGCTGGGAAATACAGAGTGTGAGACTAGGTTACAAGATGGCCGTATTTGTGGATAATGTAAACATGATGTCATCACGCGGCGTGCGTGCATGACGTCACGAATGTAAACAAGGAGACGGGTGCGTGACGTTGAGAAAGGATTCAATCGAAACAACATACTAGATTAATATCTTTGTGCTGTGGTGTAACTTGTAGATGCGATCGGATACGACCCTATGGTGTATATCAAAATAAGGGGTCTATAGTAGATGAACATTAAAAACAAAGGTAAAAAGTAAAGGTACAAAAAAGAAGGTAAAAAGTAAAGGTACAAAAAAGAAGGTAAAAAATGGCGAACATGGTCTGCTGAGATACAACTCTTAGATTAAGAGGACCAACTCTTAGATGTGAAGAAGTTGGTTATAGTAACCTTGTCTTGAGGAGAGGAGAGCTACATAGCGATGCAAAAAACTCGAACAGAATTTATTGGGAAATGTAGGAGCAACATGTAGAGTACATATGTAAATTGAACAGTGAAGACAGATATTAAAGCTTTCATCAGATATTTTCAAATACGATATTTAAAGATGTGGTCCACTTGGAGTATGATGGTAAAAGTACCAACACTACCCCAAGGACTACACTGTGATATTATTGAAGAAAAGAAGGGGTATGGTCCTCTTAGCGAGTAATGGTAGACAGGTCAGGTAAAAAACAAAGTGCAAAATTGACACATATTTGTAATTATACTGCTGCCTCATTCAGAGTGAACAATCTCTTTGTTTTGACATGAAAAAGTGTCTGGTTAAATCTTTGTTGTAACTAGAACCAGTGAAATTTTTATACATTTCTTTTGATGCTTTTATACATTTCTAGGTATCGTCTTGTAATTATTCAGCTGCCTCATTCAGAGTTCACAGTCTCTTGGTTTTGGCATAAAAGAATGTCAGGTTTCATCTTAGTTGTAACTGAAACTGGTACAATTCTTATACATTTCTTTTGATGCTTTTATACGTGTCTAGGCAGCGTCTTGTCGTAGGAAATTCAACATGATGTTAAGAGGAACATTATGCAAAAGGAGGTTTTATAGATAGAGTCCTAAATAGCATTCCTCATTAAGCCCGTGGGGTGATAAAGCATCAAGTTTATGTATCCAGAATAATTCCCTTTGGGATAGTCTTTTGGCTAGGTCTCCACCTCTTGGAAGGGGGTGGATTAATTCAAGGATTGCCCATCTAAGTTGGGTAATGTTATGTCCATTCTCTTTGAAGTGTCTGCATACCAGTGATTTAGTATTACATGTCCTGATGTTGGATTTATGATCCGTCAAGCGTTCCTTTTCCTTTCGGGTTGTTTTGCCCACGTAATATTTCCCACAGGGGCATCAGAGTGTGTAAATCAAGTTTTTGCTGTCACAGGTCGCGAAATCATTCAGAATTATTTTTTTACCACTGCTGGGGTGTCTTATGTGGTCACCTTTTATGATGTTAGCACAATGCTGACAATTTAAGCATGGATATGTACCGGTTTTTTGTTTCCTCTGTCGTTTGGGTGGATTTTTTGGGTCTTTCTGCTCTGATGAGAGTCCCTGAGGTTTTTTCCTCTCTTATAAGCCAGCATTGGTGGTTCGGGAAACAATCGATTCAAATTTGAGTCTGATTTAATGAAGTCCCAATTTTTGGTAATAATCCTTTTTATCTGGAAGCTCTGACTAGAGAATTTCAGAGTATGAATTAATCTTGTCGGTTTTTTTTGGGTTGATTCTCTAGAAGTTTAGTTCGAGATATCGGTGCTGTTCTTTGGATTGCTTTGTCTAGTATTTCATCTGGGAATCCTCCGTTTTTGAATCTTTGTTTCATATCTTCATATTCTTTCTGGAGACTGCTTGTGTCAGACGTGATCCTTTTTAATCTGAGTAACTGGCTATAAGGAAGGTTATCCTTTATGTGTGTCGGATGAAAACTCCCAAAGTGGAGTGTGTTGTTTGTATCTGTAGGCTTTCTGTAGATGTTGGTAACCAGATCAGTGCCCATTTTTGTAATGTTAACATCCAAAAAATGTATATTCGGTTGGCCGATTTCCAAGGTAAAGGTAATTCCTTTGTGACATTTATTTAGGTAATCAAAGAATTGTTGAAGTTCTTCTCGAGTCCCCTGCCAAATCCCAAAGATGTCATTTATGTAGCGTTTCCAGCAGATAATTTTGTTTTTCCATGGTTCTTTATTCAGTATATGTGTTTGCTCCAAGTGAAACATAAAAATGTTTGCGTAAGCAGGGGCTACTGCTGACCCCATAGATGTCCCTGATGTTTGTAGGTAATATTTGCCTTCATATCGGAAGTAGTTGTTATAGAGGATAATGTTTATCAACTCTATGGCAAATACTTTTTGGATCAGGATGTTGTGGTGCTTCAAAAGAAACCATTCAAGTGCCTCTATCCCCAGATTATGGGGAATGGATGTATATAGACTATTTACATCTAGGGTAAACAGAATCACAGATGGATCGTCTATTACTATTTCTTTAAGTAGTCTAAGAAATGAGCAGTGTCTTTCAAGTATGTAGAAGTTTTTGCACCAAAGGTTGTAGCGCTCGGTCTAGATAAATAGCCAGTGGGTGGAATATGCTTTCGGTTCCTGCTACTATTGGTCTTAATGGAGGATTCATCTTGTTTTTGTGGATTTTTGGTAACGAGTAAAAAACAGGTGTGACTGGAAATTTGTTGATAAGAAAGTCACTTGTCTGATCTGTGATCCAATCCATTTCCAGAGCTTTGTCAATGGTTTTCTTGACTATTTCTTTGATGGATAATATTGGGTCAGAGTCCAAAACTAGGTAGGTGCTTTGGTCATTTAGTAAGTTCAAACATCCTTTGTTGTAGAATTCAGTGTCCATTAGTACAAGAGCTCCTCCTTTGTCTGCTGGTTTAAGTGTGATTGATGGGTCTTCAGCTAATTCTTTAATTATTTTGAGTTGATGTTTTCTGTTATTCATTCTGTTGTTGGAAGAGTATTTGATTCTTCTGAGGTCTTTTGTAGTTTTGAGATTGAAGAGATTGATTATACGATGATTGATCTGGGGATGGAAAGAGCTCTTGTTTCTCAGTTCCAAATAGTTACATGTTTTCCTTTTTTCTGCTGTTTCTGGAAGTGAATCGAAGAATATTTTCAGCTACATTTTTCTTATAAGTTTGAACAGATTGACTTCTTCTTCAAACATTGTAGTGTTGTTAGTTGGAATGAAAGATAGGCCCAAATTTAGGGTATCTATTTGAGTTTTTGTTAATTGTTTAGATGAGATGTTAAATACAATTGTTTCCGTTATTTGTTCTTCGTTCTTTGTTTTCTTTTGCCCTCTTCGGGCCTTCCTCCTCCTAAAAAAGGAATTTCGGGAGTTAGTATAGATGCTGTACTTGGGTGTATTGATGCTAGCACTTCTGTCTCAGTGGTCGAGCCTCGACTTCATCAACTGCCTGTTCCCCATCCCGTGCAATCTTTTTTGATATTTCTTCATTCTCTTTTTGGGCCTCTCTGGGGATTTCATGGTCATCTCAGAACTCCTACCTTTGGAAGGGGTATGTGAAAAACCAGAGGGCGTTTTACAACCTAGTCCACGGGGATCTCCGGGGATCCTGTACTCGGGTGGCTAGGGAAAGGCCATCGCTGTTGGATCCCATCCCTGGGGGTGGACAAGTGAGGGAGGATCACCGGGGAAGGGGGTCCTCAGGGAGTGGGGGAGAAGGACCCAATGGTAAGGCATGCTATCCCCCTTTTTCCACAACCCATCTGACAACCCATCTGACCCCTATGCCTGCTTATTCTATGGGAAACTACATCTCCCATAATTCCTCCCCACTTTATATTGACAATAGTACTGAGCCAAGGAAGATGAGGAATGAGGTCAGAAAGATTACATCCACTGACTTGCATTGGCTCTGTCCATGTAATGAGGCCAGGCATAGTTCGGCAGGTACTCCTAACAATGCACATCTGCCACTTGTTAACACTTCCTGTGAGAATAAAAAGTGGAACACAGCCACACTTTGAGCGAGGCTGGGGACCAGAAGGAACAGCACTTTCAGGGCGGACGCGAACCAGGTTGTGGAAGTTGGAAGGCCAACGGCTGATCAGCAGTTGCAAGGATCAAGAGAGCAGGCGAGAAATCCACACTTTCGGGAGGCCATACGCGTTCCAAGACCGAGTGAGCGGAGGAAAGAAACCTTCAAGTTGCCTGAATGCGGCCTGCGACTCTCCGGATGCACTGCAGAGTTGGGGAGGAGCAGAGGAGGCGTTGGTAACGGCTTTCACTGCTGCACGAATAAGATGAAAGACTAATTAACATGACCAGTGAGTTATCGAAGTCAACAAAAGCCTGGTTTGTGTCAAAAGCAAAAATGAATGTAAATTGAAAGTTGAAGGTTGGGCGTGTGCTGATAAAATGGGAATGAAAAGGACAAGTGTTGAATTGTAAAAGGAAAGGATACATAGTAACAGAGTGTCCTGCGAGGGGAAGTCGCACATTCGAAAGTCAATGTGAAATGTTATGAACGTTAAAAGATATAATAGCAGGAATCAAAGGAAGGAAAGTAACTGCAATAAGGATAGAAAGCTGAATTTGCCAACAGGTCAAAGTAATGAACTTTGAGCGAAGTATGTGAATTCTGAATATGCCAAGAGGGCAAAATACATGAACTTTGAAAAAGGCCAAGAGGGCAAACTAAGGAGAATAAGAACTACAAGTACCAAGAAGCATTGGTGTTACAAAATGAGGACGATTGTGAATTGCAGAATTGTTGAAAGGCAAGTCGAAGTGGTAATGCAGAGGCCTATGTAAAATCCTTGCAGTCTCTAAAGTCTTTGACAGTGAAAAGATAGCTGCTAAGATAAAACATGGGGAAGGGAACCCCCACGAAGAAGAGACCGACTCGAGCCCGGCAGAGGGAAGCCTGTGCAGAACTGTGAGAAATTGAGAAAGCGAATGTGAACAGGGTATTGCTGACAAGGCGGACGAAGCCTAAGGAAGTGATTGAACTACCAGAAGTTTGAAGCTTAAGACTGAACTGTTGAATTCGTACCTGTAAGCCAAAGTGTGCAAGACTGAAAGAACTGTGTGTTAGGCAGAAACCTGTGCAGTTCCCGTAGGGACCACTGCAAAAGATTTAAGACTACAGGTGTTTGGCAGTAAACCCACTTGGTAGCAGTCTGTACCACACAGATTCACTTGATAGCTGTGGCTGAGCAGTCAGACATCCCTCAAGAAGGGTTAGGCAGTATATAGAGTATACACAATAGGTACAGAGACACAGTAGCACAAGCAAACACTGACCAGAGCTTTGGTGTAAAAGTATATAATTATTTATTTAAAGACACACTTGTAAATTACACTAGCATAAAGAGAAAAGTAAATTCAGCACACAGTCACTATTATATATATACAACCCTAATTGCTTATTAGACAAGTCTTAGTGAGAAACACCACTTATTTTCAGACAGAGGTTGTAATGCTCACCTGATTCCCACGGAGGCGCTGGTCTAGGCAGGAAGGCGTCTGTGACTCGAAAAGTGATGTGCAGGACTCGATTGGCTTCTGGGGCTGAGCCTCTTCGCACTGTGTGTCGAACTCGAAGGGTGAGAATTCTGCAGATGGAAGAATATATGGGTTAAAGGTCTGGGCAATTGAGTGTCCTTTTCTCTCTCTCTCTCTCTCTTCTAGCTTCTCCGTAGAGCCCCCAGGTTAACGTGCTCACCTTAGATAGGTGAATGCTGGGCTCTCCATCTGCGTTTGGTGCAGGGTGCCGTTGCCAGTTCCTTCACTGGGTGAAACGTAGACCTCTTAACATCAGAGGATCGCAACCGCCGTTAACAGCACGAGCGGGGAGTTTCCGGACACCTTTTAGTCCATATAGTCTTTAGGTGCGTGGACACGCAAGTATTGAACAGGGCTCGGAATAATGCTTTGTTCTATTTGTTTTGCAGGGCTCTAGCTATTGAAGATGGTATGAAGAGAGCCAAAGCTGGAGCCAGAGCCTTGGAAAGAAGCGCTTGGAAATGAGTGAGTATATGCAAGCGCTTTAACTGTCTCTTTCCTTCACAGCTGTGAGTTCGTGCTGAAGAGGTGATGAAAACGCCAGAGTAGTTGCAGGCGCTCTATTGTGGAGAGCCCGATGGGCGTAAGTAAATACCTGTCTAATGTCTCTTCTTTTGTCTTTCAGATGCTGGGTTGCAGTGTTGAAAACATCCGGAATTCGCGGATTGCCGGTGTGTAATAACTATGCTTTTGTCTCCACAGGCAGAGGTGCAGCGTGAAGAAATGGTCGCTGCCGATGGACCAGTAAGGAATGCGTTGCATGTGAAGTCGTCGTGCTAACCTGTTTCTTGTCTTTTACAGGCGTTGCTGAAGACTGGATACTGGAATGGTAAGTATTGTTCTTGCAGGTACCGGATCGGAAGAAGAAAAGCTGGAACAGACTCGGTGAGCGTTCTGCTGCAGATGCAGAATAACGCGAAGCACGCTTCATCAATCGGGTGTGGTTTAAATAGCCTAGGAGTGATGAGGCGTCTTCCTCCACGGCCCCGCCTAGGTAAGAAAAGAGTTCCTGTTCCAGAAGAGTTCCAGCGTTGTATCCAGGCGTGGAGCTTGCCCCACCCAGGTAAGAAAATAGTTCCGGCTTACAGAGGATTCCTACGTAGCTGGTAAGTAAGCAGCATGGTCTGCTGCAGGTAAGTCCACCCAAGCATCTTCACATATAGTATGAGCCCGGCGCTTCCAGTGCTGGGACCGATGGCTTTGATGAGCCTGGTGCCACTGGCGCCAGGACAAGGTCCAAAAGGTCCCAGTAGGGACCGGCTGGTGCCTAGGCTTAGGATTAGGGGCCTGCTTCCAAGGACGTTGGGCTGGTCCTGGCTCCTTGGAAGCAGTGATCATGACAGCGGTGAGCGCTTAACATAAGATGGTACTCTAATAAGTTATTAAAAAGGGAGGGAAAAAGGCAGAGTTATGGAAGCACACAAGTTTCAATACTTTTAAAAGAACCACAGTAAGGCAGGATAGGCAGAGTTCTACTGGAGAGCAAGGAAGTCAATTGCAAGGCCCAGCTTTTGGAGAGGGCAAGCAGAAGGGGTCCAGATTCACACAGTGGGGTTATGCCCAAAAGAGTCTTGTAGATAGTTTGCACAAAAAGGATGAAATTAAAGTCAGGAAAAGTTAGCTAGGTTGTCCCAGGCCAGCCCAGGTTAGAAAGTCGAGGCTTTACTGTAACCCCGAACGATCTGTCGCAAGGGAAGCCAGGTGGGACACAGTACCTTAAGTGTGAAGGAAGCTCCAGCGGGGGCAGTTGTTCCTGGCAGCGGGTGCAAGTCGGTGTTTCGTCCAGAGGAAGAGGAGGTCTCGCCGTGGAGGAAAGATGAAGGTCGTTGCACTGCCAGGGAAGAAACCAGCCGCTGAGTTCTTCGGTTAAAAAGGTACTACCCTTCTCTTCGCGGTAGTGGTAAACCGTGGTATTCTGGTTGCTGGGGTGCTTGGCACGGGAAGGCGGCCACGAGATGCTCCAGGAAGGTGAAAAGAAGGTAGAACTGGTTATCCCAACCAATCAAAGGAAGAAGACTCTCCGGACTGGAGATCTCCTCTGTCGTCGGGAAAAGTGGTGAGACGGTTCAGCAGGGCTCCACCGGTGGTGTCGTCATTGCAGGTCGGCTCAGCTTGTCCCTCCTCGGATTCTTAGGTCCTGTGGCGACTTCTCAAGTTCCAGTCCCCAAAGCCCTGCTTTTATGCAACACACCCCCATTCATTCAGCCTAGTTGTCAATCAAACATGGGCCAATCGCACACGAATGCGACTTGAGTTACCAAGGTAACTCCGTCCAGGGTGCATAAACCCCCTCCCACACCCCCTGTGGTACCCAGACAGAGTGGCACCACTTTTGGAGGCTTCTGTGGAGAAGCCGCCAAAAAGTGGAACAAAGGGCTCGACTTGGGTTGGAGTCACAAAAGAGAACACAAACGCGATTTTAGAATCGAGTTCTGGCAAAAAAATACCAACCGGTGAATTAATATTAAATAAATAAACCAGCGGTATGTTCAAGGCTATAAGAATTAAATAATTAAAGTTGGTAGCCTCGAACAATGGAAAATCCCATAGAGATATATTCGCGGTCGAATATAAAAAGTAGTATCCACTGCCACCAGCCAAGACTCGATCAGGGGGGACGGAGACGTGCCCCCTCGAACAACAGACCCCGTAGAACCAGGCGATTTGGACGTCAAGCGTCCAAGAGCTAATTTAGGCAAATTCTCCTTTAATGCTGCAAGTGTCATCGACTGTCAACAACTGCAATCAGTGACTTTGTGCTCGGTACCGAGACACCAGAGGCAGATCCTGTGAAGATCGGTGACCAACATTTTTGCATTGCAGTCCCCACATCTTTTGAAATCGGGGTTTCGGGGCAGAGATTCTAAGGAGGTTGAACATTTCAAAATACATCAGAATATTTCTGAGGCGTGGAACAAACCTCCTGAGAAATGTGCTGAGCATGTAGAAAAAAGGAACCGATGAGAGCTACTTATAGCAACGGCAACATGAAATATGTCCTCGAGAAAGGAGCACACCATCGGACTTCGACGCCAATTGTGCACGGCACCCAACACTGTCAAAAAAGTTGCTGATATCTACTAAAGCAGGAAGAATGTATCCAAGATGATGAATCCATTAGAAGCTGGCTTCTCCAAGGCCTATAACACTGGGGCATTCACAACCGGATGAACGGGCAGCAAGGTCTCCCTTTCAGGGCCCTCATACAGGATGTTGGTAGTTCAAACTGAACCTTGAGGCCTGGTGAGTGCTGACAAACCCAGTGTATCCAACACTTTTGCAATCTTCTTTTGAAAGAAAGCCTGAGGCTACCCATATTTGATGCCCAGCCCCTGCCAGGTGTTGCGGATGCTGGCCTCCTGTAAATTAGAGGCCACATCAATATCTCACCCTTACCATAGAATCCCTCAGGGAAATCTCTCAACACTCTGGAGCACTGGGGGTTCTATCTCAAATGCGAGAGGGCCACCTTCTTTATCGAAGACTTCACACATTAGACAAATTTGGAAGCAGGGCATACATCTGAGGTGTGCCGTCACTGCCGAGGGGATCTGGAGCCGGGAGCTTGACGCTCAAGGGCAGAGCAGCTTGGCTCCAGATCATTGTCAATTGGAGCCTGTAGGCTTGCAGTCAGAGAATTGTGAGGGGCCCTTGCTGGTTCTTCCATGCGCAGTGGTCACCATGGACACAGCTGGTGCCAAGGTCAAAGTCGTCAATGCTTGGACTTGAAGATGTCCAGCCGCTTTAGACGAAATTCTTCTCATGGCTCCAGATTGGAGGATTGGATGGGAAACAGAGCATGTGGAGCAAATTCCTTTGGCGAGTCCCCAAAATGGTGGCTTTTCTTTTTTGATTAAGAAGAATAATGTTTAGAGGAACCACTTGGGAAGCGGGACCTCTTATGGTGTGGCTTCTCCTTGTCCATACAGTGTGCAAAAAATGGGAAATGCAGTCATATGTGTAGAGCTCTATGTTTGCTGGCCACGATGTCACATCCGACGTGGGCCATATTACGGCACTGAGCAGGGCTAGCACAGTGCCACACTGCACCCCTGATGGCGGACATATTTCCAAAGGCAGCTGGCACTGGAGATGGAATACTATAGATGATGAATCTTTAGGATGGAGGAACCCCTTAGAAATTAAAGAGCCGATTACGCCTATACTTCAGAAACTAGCAACATCCTTGGTCTGTCAGTCCAGAAAATCCAAACACCCCTTGATGGTCTGGAAATGAATGATAATTGTTTGGCCGAAGACCACCCACCACATTTACAGTGTGAGAATATACATTCATTATTCATTAGTTATTACGTAGCTATTAGTTCAACTAGAGTGAAGCCATTTTAAGATGACCAGAATCGCCATTTTGTTTTCTCGCTCTGCTCTCTCGAACGTTGCCACTTTGCCTCATGTAAACCTGCTTTGCTGTAGATATTATTTCTCTTCAATGGTCCAAGTCTAAAACATGTTGAAACATTACACTGGAGAGCCAGACAGAAATGCCCGATTCCCTCCCTCACATATCCTTGAAGACAGGGAGCAAGGCATTTAATCAGTACACGAATGCCAGCGAGTCTCCTGAAAAAATAGCAATGTATGAAACTAGCATTTAAAGAGTTGAATTAGGATCTTCTTTACTGCCCCCCTTTCTGAGCCCAGTGAGGCCCCAGAGAGAAGGCTGACCTCTAGAGCGAGAATCGAAACTAAGAGACAGAGAGGTCTGGTATGTGCCAGTCTCCTACGCGCAGCTTGCCCATGAAAAACAGAAACGCTGCGTTCTCGCAAATAAAGAATGGTGTCTGTAAAATTGAAGATTGCAAACCGTTACTAAATATGGTGGTCTAAGGTGTCATATTTGTCACACTGGTCAATCATCGTCTCTAATTCAAAGGGAAATGAATTGGGGGCGGCATCAAATGTGTCATTACTGATTGTAGGATGCTCCGTTTGTATGTATGTAACTGATGTACGTTTTACACTCTTTTGTGTCCCCCGAGGTCTGTTAGACACACGTTGCGGGGCTTGGGACCACTTGGCCAACTGGGACTACTTTATATTGCAATAAACCCTAGATTTTGGGAACAGAACCTTGTGTCTGGCGTATCTGTTTGTGTGTGGTGACTGTGCCTTGTTTCCACATCCGAGGGTCCCTCGGGGGCCCCTTCAGGTCATTTGTCTGAATATAAAACATTAAGCAACACACCCCTAATAAAACAAAAACATGTGGATCGTAATGAAACCTAACATTTTCAGCTCATTTGAAATCTCTACTTTGGACAACATTACTCTAGAGCTTCACCATTCGAACATCGGATCCTGTTGGGACCAATATACCACCTGGGTACTGTTGTGATTTATTTTCAATGCATTACTGCCATGTGGAGTGTTGAGTTGTAGACACTCCATGCAGAATGTATATAGTTTTATGTTGGTGAATCCAGGCACAGCAGTTGGAGAAGGACCTCCAGGGGAGAGGCTGTGCTGGGCATCCGTTGTGTAATTATCTTAATAAATCATACCTACGAAAAAGCACATCTGTGTCGTAGCCAACTTCTTAATAATGGCGACGAGGATATCCTGCCATTGAAGAGGGCGCGGACCAGATGGACCCCTGGCGTGTCCTGTGTATGAGCCAAAAGAGGATCAATTGCCTCCGCTCCAACCGTGGGCGTTGAAGCATTAAAATTACTGCACACACTGGCACCCCAAGTAAGTGTGCAGCAGAAGAAGGGTGCCAATCAATTTGGACAAGGGTTGTGTACGTGCGCTGTGTGAAGCCTGGCCCTCCCCATTGTATAAAGCGCATGCGCGAGCGACCTGCCTGACTTTAAAGACATTAAAGCAGATGCGTATGTGTGAGCGGCTCAAACGGTGCCTGCATGACCGGAAAAGACACAATGAAAGAGCGCATGTGAGTATAAAGAAAATTATAGGCGCACAAGGAGAAACTGTGCCTGTGTTGTGTGAACAGCCCAAAAGAAAAGGGAGGCATTTGGAACTGCACCATTGGGGCACAGTAAAGAAGTACTGAAGTCTAAAAGAGTATCTGATTTTTTGTTTTACTTATAAAAAAATTAAAAAAAGATAGCAGCATGGCAATGCCTGGAGTGCCTGGCCCCCCAGTGTTTGTGGCTTCACCTGGGCCAGTTAGGATAAAATGGTCCCAGTGGGAAAAGGGCTTTATCCACTACAGTAAAGCAGCTTGTGGCAACTCATGTTCTGTTCATAGGAAGTTGTCAATGTTAATGCACTTCCTAGGATATGGACGACAACACATTTTTGACACTTTGCCTCCACTTGTTGGTGATAGTGGGGGAGACAATGTGACTGAACTAGATGTGGCTCCAGTCAAATTAGATTTACATTTCAACCCAAAGACAAGCACTATCCTAGAAAGATGCAATTTTGGTGTACGAGTTCAAGAACAAGGGGACAGTGTAGAGGAATACGTAAAAGCACCTCGCCATTTGGCTTTGTCATGCAAATTTAGAGAATCATTTCACCAGCACATCGGAGATCAATTCATGATCCACTGTAACAGCAATAAGATTAGAGAAGAGTTGTGCCTGAAAGATGAGCCAACACTAGATGAAGTATTAGATATTGCTAAAAGAGTGGGCCATTTGATGGCATGTGTAGAAAAACTATTGAAAAAGGAAAACAGTGAAACTAAAGTGGAAGTGCTAAGTGTTGCCAAAGGTAGACAGAAAATGGTAGAAGTTTCTTTGATGAAAGCAAATTCTAAACTACATCACAGTGATATTTGTACGCATTAACATCTGCCAAAATATTTTGCATTTCAAATTGGCAGTGTGTAACATCTCACACAATCTCACCTGTTAGATGCCATGCTTCCCACCATCATAACTCCACCTATTATCCCAATTCGTTTATATTTGGGAACTGTACTGGACAGCTGCTTTCTGATCACTATGTGCATATCATCCTGTGGAATTAACAGAAATATACAGTGGATTAAGTTGGCAAGAAATTACATTTTAGTACAATTAAAATGTGCCTAACAAATTTAAAAAACAAAAAAGGAATTTAAATGTTGCCATTTTTCAAGATAGTCATGATTTTGAGAACTACAAGAGTACATGCTTAGTTTCTCTCACCAGAAAATCTATTATGTGCAATGCATTTAAATCAGGAATTAGCATTGTGCTTTGTTTTGTTTAAAAAAGCCCCCATTTAATACTTTGTTAGGAAATGCTGTAACTTCAACACATCTTTATACAGCCAACCTCCCAAAATGCATCAATATACTTTATGAGAAGAATTACTCTGTGACAAACATGCAGACAGCAGCACATTATTGTTCTCTATTCATTGCTCTTAAAGTAGCAGTTTCACAGCAGCATGCCAAGCATACCTTTTTTTTTAACACATTCTATTGCAGGCGTGTATGTCCTTTTAAAGACAGATGCCAAGATGTTAGAAGCAAACAGTACCTTCTAGGATATATTAAAATATTTTTAAAAATCATCATGTAAACCTGCAAAAAAATGTTTACACTCTTTAGTCAATTTGCACATACTTAAACATTAGGCAGAGCAAGACGTTTCGTTTAGCTTAGATACTTGGATTGCGACAGAGCTCCATTGGCATGCAGTAATGTAATGGCATCGATTAAATTGACTAAACGGTGGGGAACCTTTCTAAATTGTTTTCTGATAAAGGGAGAGTAACTGAAATCAATTATGTTCTGCAGTGGCAACCACTACAAGCTATTAAGTTTTAGGCAAATGTTATTAAAGCAACAATGAAACATTAGAAGAGAACATTCTGCGAGTTGTTTAATCACTTAACCAAGTATTGTGTGGTGCTGAGATATGCCCTGCAGGAATAAACTTACCTGGAGATAACAAAAGCCAGGAATGGTCTAGCTAGTTGGAAGCAAGCAAGATGGGGAAAAAGGTTTCTATATAGGCAAAAGATAAAATACTGAGTTACATGTGGTATCAATCTCAAGTTGTATTTTTTCATCCATAAAATAAGATTTGTAGTGATTTGGCAAAGCTAGAAGGTTAAATAGTTGTGTTCGAAAAGATTGGCCTGAAGATCAAAAACAATAACCTATGTCTTCAATTCAGTGCAGGGTGAACCTGTTGTTTTCCATCCAGTGACTGATAGGAATTAGGGCAAACTATGTTCCCCAGCAGCTAAGGTCCGAGATCAAGTTACTAGCGACTTGGAATCATTATCATTACTGAATAGCGTAAAGCCAAAATGTGACAATTATGATGAACAGAAGTCGGAGATGAACAATGAAAATAAAAAAGCAGGCAATGAATATAAAAAAAATATTTTCAATGTGATCCAGGCATGGGGAAAACAGGATAAGAAATGCTAGCATCTCAGACTTGCCTTTCTAGGTTTTGGCTATTAAGTGACACTAGCCACCTTTAAAGCCTGAACTGTTTATATGGGAATAGCAGAAATATGCAGTGTCCTCTGACAGACTGGCCTGCCGCCTGCTCCAAAGGCAACACAGAGTCTCCATCCACTCGAAGGGGGCCCATGTCCAAGTCTGCATCTCTGGAGCCACTAAAAGCACTGGCAAACTGTTTAGAATCTACAATGAACTCACCAATCCTACTGCATTCTCCACTTCTCTGCCATCCCCGACCATCTGTACTTCATTGGCCTCCCACTTGTTAACCAAAACTCAGGACATCCTGACCTCTCTCCTCTACTCCCCTTCCCTCCCACCGCCCCCCCCCCCCCAACCTTGCATGCCTCCCTGGCCACCCTCTCCACTTCCCTAATACACTCCTCTTCTCACCCATAGCACTGGATGAGGTTTCTAGACAAGTCCTCTCTATGAAAGTCTCCTCCAAACAGGTGGTCCCCTGCTCCTCCAGAACTATCAATGACAACATTGCCAGCCTTGGCCAATTTTCGGTAATCACTTCTTTGTGCATCCTCTCTCCAAAAAGGTGTCTGCTGCACCTCCTGCCCCGCTAACTACTGCCCTAACTCCATTACACTCTTACTGGGCAAACTGCTGGAGAAGCTGGTCATCTCCCAAATGATACAGCACACTGAATCTATTGGTTGTCTCCACGACCACCAGTCTGGCTTCAGAGCAGCCAGAGGCACGGAAACTGCTCTACTGAACACCCGTGATGACTTGCTCTCAAATCTCGATTCCAACTCGCCATCCATTCTTATCCTCCTGCATCTTTCCTCTGCCTTCGACACGGTTAATTATGCCACCCTGACAACTTGGATCTGTGACACCCTTGGCATCACACGCCTGACAATGGACTAGTTGACCTCATTCCTCTGCAACCAACCTTCCCAGGTTCAGCTGGGCTCTTTTCTCTCCCCTATCACTCTGCCCACCTGCAACGTCCCTTAAGGGTCTATCCTCTTGCCGTGGCTCTTCAACATCTACCTTGCCCCTCTGGCCCACCTTCTCTGCTCACTTCTGTTAGGGAGAATTCTCATTATATGGCTAATTTCCCTCACCTTTGGTCCTCTAGCTCCAAATCTCTGCAGATCAGACGTTTCTCTAAGCAGAGAGTGGGTGTAGATCTCTCTCCTTCGCAGGAGACTCCCTCTGGATTGGTCACCCTGCCCCACTCAGGCTTGAGCCGGATACCTTAAGTTCCAGAAGCTCCTCAAGACCCCCCTTTTCTCTTCTTCCTTCCCTGTCCCCCTCCCCTAACTCCCCTGTCTGCCGCAGTGGCTGGCTGTCTGGTTCCCTCTACAGGGCACCAGGCCCCCAACCACCACCCAGTCCACTCCCGCCTCACACTTCGCATGGGAACCCTCACCCCCTGCACCCCTTGCAATCCCTGGCAATTGATATCCTGGCCTCCCCTTAGCACTCACTTAGCCCCTGTCACCCTCTTCTCCCCTCCTCCACCCCACCTATCACTTGCACTCTTGCCTCTTTACCCTGCACTTCCCCTCCCACCCTAACACTTCACGCTGAACTGCACTCCCCTCGCACTTCTTGTTACTGTACTTGCACGATCAAAAGTCACAAGGCCTAGTAGGACTGTTATTGTTATATTTCTCCCTTGTCCCACCCCCCCTTTTTGTCTTGTGGCTAACTTGAAACACCATTTGTAGTATAGGTGCCTTACAAATGTCCAATAAATAAAATAAAACTGAAAAGTGGCGGTTCTCATCGGCACTGAACGCCTGCACTTCTTATTTTTGGCAATATGAGTACCTGCCAGTGCTTTAATTGGGGTGAGAAATCGAGGGCCGGGGGAGGGGAGGGTTGCTATAACGAGGGAGTGTGGCCTAAATGATGAGCGTGGCCTGGAGTGTTCCCAGCATGGGACAATAAATAAGTTGTCGGACAGTGTCACATTGCACTGTGAGGTTTCATTTGTGCTCCATTTCTTTTGTTTCATTCAATAGACTGCTTGACACAGCTTTGTGTCAATCAGTCCATTGAATGAAACAAAAGGAATTGAGCACAAATGAAATAGCACAGTGCAATGCGACACCGGCTTCTCAGCACCAGGTTTCGGGTTTGGGGATGCCAGGCACTCAGTCTGCCAGAATTACCGGCAGATTATAAGTGCCAGTAAGGGTAGTAAATACCCATTAGGACTGTATGGGGGATTTGCCGGTATTACCGTGCCATTAATACCGGCAGTAGTTTGCCGGTAGGGTATCGGATTTACCTCCAGCTCCGAGCTGCAGGTAAATTTTCCATCCCTACCTGCCAAATTGTTGTTGCCCGGTCTGTTAAAAGTGCTGGTAAACATTATTACTGTCACTTTTACCAAGCAGCAGCCAACTTGTAATGAGCCCACTAGTATACTGAATGAAAAACAAAATCCAACATCTACAGAATAACAGTGCAAGGTGACACGGACTACTCACTGGCAGTGAGCAGGTTCGAATCCCTGCACGGAAAGACAAAAAAAGTGATTGTCGGGGGTAGTGTGAGTCCCAGCAGAGCGCAAGCTCAACTGAGGTTTTGGAAGCCTGCCAGGGCTCAGTCTCAGCCCACTTAAAGCTCTGGTGCCTGCACTTCTCAAAGCTTGAACAGTAACGGTACATAACTAAGGGGGAGGTGAAAATGAAAGCATTTAATTTAACTAGGACTGCAAGACTTATCATTGGCCTCAAGCCCAGGGACTGCATATCTCCAGCTCTAAAATCTCTCCACTGGCTCCCGGTGTCTGAGAGGATCAAATTTAAGACCCTCTGCATCATTTACAAGGCTTTCCGGGGCCTGGGACGCCGCTATATCCAATTGGTCATTGCCCCGTCACCCAAGGTTAGCGACGAAGCCAGACACCGTTCCCCATTTGTCGGAACCCTATGTCGGCAGCGTCCAATGCCACTGTGATGGCGTGATCCAACGCTTTATCCCCTTCCTGGAAGAGAGTGATTGCCTCCATCTTCTTATCGTCGGGGAGGAACTCCAGAATCGGCCCCAGCTTGTACCATAATTCCCTGTCGTACCTGGCCAGGATCGCCAGTGCATTGGCCGCCTTGATAGTGGACTCTGTGGTGTAAATCACCTTCTTTCCCATGGCATCCATCCTTTTTCCCCTCGCTGTTCAGAAGGACTGAAGACGGCGAGGACGGGTTGGCCGATTGTTTCCTCATGGCCGCCGCTAACACCGAATCTGGCGATGGCTGCGACCTCAGGCACTTGGGTGCAGAGTCTGGCACCCTATTTCTTCTCCAGCATATCCCATTTGGAGCCATGGAATGGTTCTTTATGAGGGCCATGCCTTCCTCCAAATTATTGTCCAGAAAAGGTACTGCCATGATCGCCGTTCTCTTGGCCTCGCACCTTTGATACAAGAAGCCCTCCTTCTTGGTTTCCTCGGGCACCAGATGTAACAGCTCGGAGGCCTGGCGATCATGGAGTGGAACAATCCCACTTCATCCAGTCGGTACACCCTATGTGGAACATCCAAATGTGGCAATTCACAGTCTGCTGTGACAATGTCTTCGTCATCATACGTTGTCGTGGCCGTATCCTTTCCTGTACCCTTCTCTGGGTCTGCTGGGAGAGAATGGGCCCGACGTGGTGGAGGCGTTTGAAATGTGAGCATCGGATGAAGCTTCCTCTTCTTCGCTGGAGGATGATAGGGGATCTGGGGGACCACAGGTACCGGACCCAGAGGCATCCTCCTCTGGATCTCTGGCACCAAGGTGTGTAGAGTCGACAGAATATCCAAGGAAATGTCCCTCGGCTGAGAAGAAGAAAACTAGGCCCTGCGCCGTCGTCGTCCTCTTAACGTTCTCGTGGACCATATGTAAGGCCTCCTGATCTTCGACGCCCATGGACAAGACCTCCATGGTTTGGGTGACTGCCTATAAGGGCCGTTTCCGGGCTTCCTCGCCACCACCCCGTCCTTATTTCCCCCTGAAGGTATTGAACTGGGGCCTGGGCCAGTTTCTCCCCTTCTGACGTGACTGCAGACTTTGCCAAATTCACTGCGGCGGTGTCGCGCCTTGGGGGTAGGGACACTTTCCGAGCCAAGGGAGCTACCCTCGCAGGATCAGCGCTCGTAGCGGAGTCGCCGACTAGGTCTTAGCCTGTGACCGTTGAGCCTGCTTGCGCTGCTCGCCCATCTTCTCCTCTGTCCGCGGCTTCTCCGATTTCTCACATAGTTTAGACGGGGTAGATGACTTCCTCTTTTAAGAGGAGCTTGATGGTAGGCTGGCAATGGAGGAGGTAGGTGATGCTGATCGCGCCCTCTACACTTTGGGACCCGCTTCCGCAGCGAACCCGGTGGACTCGGACTTGCAGCTCTTGGCCTTATCTTGGGCCCACACGGATGAGGCACCCCCAAAGGACTTAGAAGACTGCTCCTTGGACCGGCTGGTCCTGGGTGAGGCATGACCCTGCTCTGAGCACGGGTCAGAGGCATTGGCGTTAAGCCATGCTGCCAGCCTTCTACGCCTGTCCTTTGTTGTATTCTTGGAGAAACTGAGGCATATCTTGCACTCTACCTCTGTGGTCCGGTTGCAGGCAGGCATTGCAGGTGCTTGTCCTGCACAAACACATTACGTAGCCTGCATTTGGTGCAGGGCTTGAAGACAGACCTTCCTTCCTCCTTCTCCTCCGTAAGGGGCCCAAAAGGCCTTATAGAATCTTCGATGATCTTTGCCCTTGAGCAGCGCAGAACTTCACCGACAACGGGTCCCTGCTGTCGTCAGATGAAGAAAAGAGCATGCAGCAGGCTTCTTTGAAACAAAAATAGAACTTTTTCCGTCGAAGACACGAAAAAAACATACAAATAACTCAACGACTCCCAAAAATGAAGCGTACAGTAAAAATCTGAAGATGGCTGCCAGAAGAGGAGCTTAGGGAGAGGACTGTCATTGGATGGGGGCAGTATGACCCAGAGGACATTGATTGGTTTAAAGGAGAAATAAAGTTTTTAAGTGAAAGTGAAACAGTTTTTTCTTTTACCGAGAACTCCCGGCCTGATGATGGGGAATATTCATGAGCATGTAAATCCATGCTGGAGAAATTAATTTAGTGGTGGGCCTCCTGGTGGAAAGAATTATACACAGGAAAACATTTACTAAGTCCTTCTCCATATATATCAGCATCTCAGCACCTAAGCATGAAGGTTGATGGTAGCGAGATTAGGATGGAGTACTCTCCCTCCCCCCCCCCCATGACTGGAAGAAAAGTCTACACTTGATTGGAGAAAAGCATGTGGCTAAATCTAAAAGGTCCTGTAACGTGCCCCAAACTGCCCAATTAACAGCAACCCGAATCAGGGTGAGCCCGAAACTCCTCAACCTCCCAAGAAACTGGGGATGACGGGAATAGGTGGGTATGCATATAGAAAATTGCAGTTCCAATCCACAATCAATGTGTCCCCCAGTACTCCCCTGGAGTGAGATTCCCTGGAACAGAACAATCCACACTTTGTTGATACTGGAGGCATAAGACGTCCACTTGAGAGGTCAACCAAAGAGTGAAGATCTTGTCCAAGAATTCCATGCAGAATTCTCATTCATAGAAAACCGAACACAGCCTGCCCAGGCCATTTGCGATCATGTTGTCCATCCCGGGAAGATAGGCTGATAACAAAGATACGTTGTTCTTCATGGTCCAGAACCACAGCTGCATCACCTCCCTGTACAAAGGAAGTGAACCTGTTTAAACAGTGCGCCAATACTGTGCTGGTCGTCAAGACAGAGCCGAGGAAAGGAATGCAACCAAGGCTAACCTGATTGCTCACAGCTCCATTAGGTTGATGTGAAAGTTTGTTCCTGCCAGGGACCAAAGTCCACTCACTGTGAGGTCACTCAGGTGAGCATCCCAAACCTGCTGGGAGGTGTCCGTGATTACTGTCATCTGAGGTCCAGATTGCCCAGAGAATTTCCCCTCAGCATGTTGTCTCATTGGGCCTATCACAGAAGGTCCTGCGACACTCTCTTCGAGACCTGAAGCCGATACATCTCGATGCCCAAGAACGGAGACCTATACTTGGAAAAGTGCCAGCTGGAAATTAACTTTGTTCAGCTGCTTTGCTCTAGAGCGGATCAACGTTCAGCAAAATATCAAGTTTCTGTATATTTCTGGGACTTGTGTTTCTTAAAAAAATCAATACTACAGTTATCAGAAGAAATTCTTGTGCCCGTCGATTTGCCAGGCATGCACACAGGAAGAAATATCGTTGCACAATGCTTTACATGGAAAAAGGCTCAGACTTGCGGGTGATGGACAGTGTGACAGTATTGGTTTTTCTGCTAAATACTGCACTTACCACTTCCAAGACATGGTAACCAGAAAAATGAGTTCAGTCGTCGTGCAAGTGTCTGAATGTACATCTCCGGTTGCAAAGGAAAAATACGGTTCATTAAATCCATTGAAATTCTGCAGTCCAGAGGAATGCAAATAGGCCTGATAGCCACTGACAGGCACATGGCAATAGCCAAGGTCATGCAAGAGCAGTATGATGTATAGCAGGTTGCAAAATCAATTTCTAAAAAATGTTACAGCAGCTGGGAAAAAAAGGCTACAGAAAATATTTTAAGTTGGTCACATTCTATCAGCAACCATCTTTGACGGAGCTCAAAAAAGTTAATCGATTGCTGAAATGAATCATCATGATAAGATTTTTTCATGGACAATCTTCTCTTTTCGTCAATTTGACAAAAATAAAAGTACTTGCTACTATTCCGATTCTATGTCAAGACTGGAGGCACCCATTATGCTTCTCTTTATTTAAACATCAAAGAGAAAGCTCAGCAGCAAGATTTTTGCACTCAGATTGATGGTATTGCATATACATGAACAAGGGTGCAGAAAATCCCATGAAAAAACGTTAAACAAGTAAAGGAAAAAACTCCAGTCTATAAAAAAGTCACTGAGGAGAAACAAACTCTTTTTTTTCTATTTATTTATTTGTAAGATATACACAAAGATAACCCAGCAAGTCAATTAATACAATCAAAACAAAACAGTTAATTACATGCAGAATACAATGTACAGATAACCATCAAAGAACTAGTATAAACTCAGAAAGTCATCCCAAATCTTTTCATGTAATCTTAACCTCCCTTGTCTCTTATAAATCACCCTCTCCATAGTTGCAAGACCAGACATTCCCTCAATCCAATCCTCCACAGTAGGTGTAATCCATGTCTTCCAGCCCCTCAAAACCAGCTTCTTGCCCAAACTAGCACCACGGAGCAGAAACTTTTTCCGCGAAATAGAGATCCTCTAGCAACTCACCTCCTCCCAAAATCATCGTTCAAAATCATCCATTCCAAAAACAAACTCTGTTTCCCAGGGGGCTTACCCAAGTTCATAACAGGTCCTCAGCCAGCGTCGAGGGATGTTACAATACGGCCGGAAGCTCCTCCACATACAGTACCTTTCCGTGTTTCATTTCACACTCTGCGTGATTATTGTTTTTCGGATGCCTGCACGCCTCCTCCCACACAATTCAGCATGTTGTGAGGAACGGGAGGACGCGCAGAAAGTGTCCATGGCGTGATAGCCCTCACAACCAGCAGAGGGAGCCGCACTCAATACTGGTCCTTTACTCTGTCATCCGACATTCGCGCTATGAATTTTCTTTGAATTCAAGGGATTCTACGAGCGCAGGAGACAACGTTATTACAGCTCCTGTACATTTTGTTAACGTATTTTGACTTGCATCATAAAAAATAAATAAAAAAAGGTACAGTGGGACTGAGAGAGAAGGCTGAGGTTAATTGCCCACAGTCCAAAAACAAAACAAAAGGCAGATATATTATCCCAAAACAATGGCAGCGTAATACTCCCCCTCAGGCTGATGAGGAATGGTCAGAGGAGGAGGGAGTATATGAGGTAGACAACATGGCCATGGCAAACAGCTTCAAAACAGTGCTGGGATCCTCGGTGGAGCCCACCACCAAGAAAGCTGTCTCAGGCATGATTATAGTTTAGTTTAGTTTATTATTTATAATGCACACCAGACCCTGGGGCATCAGGGCTCAAAAGATAATATGTTCAGCTTAGTTACAGGGTACAAGGTACATGGTATTCAGCGAGAATACAGGGAGATCAAAAGTGCAGCAATATATACAATGTGAGTTAGGTGATCTAGAACATGTGGCAAGATAACAGGGTGCCAGTGTGCGAGATAGTCATAGGGAGTGTATATACAAGAATTCTGGACATGATACAATATACAGTTATGTACAGTAGTGCATAGAGGAGGCACCAGGTTCTTACTGTGTATATTAACTAATCAGGTCGGATAGTAGTAGAGTGAACTCAGTGCATCCATGATGTAACACAAGGACATAGAAAGCGATTCAAGGAGCAGAGTGGTAGGCGCCAAAGGCGTCAGGGGAGAGGTGATGGTCTGCGTGGTTAGATATCATTTGCTCTAAGCCAGTTGGTTAGATTCTGTCTGAATTTAGAGAAGGGCTGGGGTTGTCTAATTCCAGGGGGTAGGGAGTTCCAAAATTTTGCAGCCTTAACTGGGAAGCTATGTCCTCCTATTGTAGAGAGTCTGAAACGCGGAAATTGAAGGCAGTTTGTGTTGGTTGTTCTTGTCGGTCTGGATGAAGTTTTTCTGCATAATCTGTCCGTGAGTTATGGTGGTGCATTATTATTGAGGCACTTATGAGTGAGGGATGCAATCTTAAATTGGATTTTGTCAAAGGTGGATAGCCATTTGTATTCTCTTCTTACGGAGGATATTTGCTCATTTCTGTTAATCTTAAGAGCTGCTCTCAGGGCATTGTTCTGGAGAACCTGTATTTTATGGATAGTATGTTTGTTCGCTCCAATGTAGAGTCCATTACAATAGTCCAATTTGGAGAGTATGAGGGATCTGGCGAGCGTAATGCAGCTGTCTGTAGAAAGGAATTGTTTACTAGCTCTGATGAGTTTGCATGTGTATGCAGTAGCAGAGGCTAGTGAGTTGACTTGTTTAGAGAAGTTCAAGGTGGTGTCTAGGTAGAAACCTAGAGTCTTCACTTCTTTGGATACTTTTATGATATTGCCATCGATGATGAAGTTAGCATAGTCAGGGCTAAGTTTAGATTTATCGGTTGGAGTGCCTAAGATAATGAGCTCAGTTTTGTCGTCGTTCAGGCATACCCATAGGAGGCCATCCATGCCTGAACGATACTGTAGATTTTATTCACTAGAGGCAGATCAACGGCGTAATCTCCTAAAAGCGGAAGGAGAATCTGGGTATCGTCTGCATAGTTTGTGTAGGCGATGCCCAGATGATCCATTTCGTCGAAGAAGGGCTTAGTTAATACATTGTACAGTGTGGGTGACACAGGATCCCTGTGGTACTCCGCAAGTTATAGGGATTGGGTCTGCTGTGGCCGACGGAGAGAAGACTCTCATGGTCCGGTTACTCAGAAAGGACTTGATCCAGGTTATAACCGCCTCAGAGAAATGGGCTGCGGAATCTAGGTGGCTACATAAGACTGTATGGTCAACCAAGTTGAATGCAGCCGAAAGGTCAAGAAGGAGGAGTAATGCTGCTTGACCATTGTCTCTACACTCGTCTATTTGGGCCTTAAGATCAATTAGAGCTGTCTCCGTCCCATGTTTCGGGCGGAACCCTGATTGACGGGATCCGAGTAGGCAGTTAGATTCTAGGAAGTTCTGTATTTGCATATAGGCCACTTTGTCTAAAATATTTTGAAGAAATGGCACAGTCGTGATAGGCCTGAAATTTGTGGGAATGGCCAGATCAAGGGTTTGCTTCTTTAATAATGGCAGAACCCAAGATTCTTTCAGATTATTTGGAACAGAGCCTGTGGTGAAAGAGGCGTTGATAAGTTTAGTTATAAAGGGCGATAATTCTCTGGCGGCATCCTTGATAAGTTGAGCTGGACATTGATCGCCTTCGCAGTTGGACGGACCTTTTCCGCCTCCATGGTCGAGACTTTAGAGAAGCAGAAGCAGAAGCGTGCTTCTTGTTTATGCTGTGGGGGTGGAACTATGTTCTGAGGGATATGAGGAGTTAGAGAGGCTTTCTTAAGGGCAATTTTAGTTTGTAAATTGGTAACTTTGTTTGTTAGGGCCTGTTGTATGCTGGAGCACCGCTTTTTGTCCTTGATGAAGTTTTCTTGTGGTACAATAGGAGTTTCCAATTCTTTCAGAATGCTGAACAATTCTTTGACACTAGATTTGGATTGAGAGATTCTGATATTATAAGTTTCCTGTTTGGCTAATAGTATGTCTTTCTTATATTGGGAGGAGGCTTTAGTCAAGTTGAGTTTGTTTTCAGCCGATGGATAGAGTCTACAGGCCGTTTCAAGCTTTCTTTTGAGTAGCCTAAGATTTTCTAGATGAGAGGTGAACCATGAGTTAAGATGTTTTTTTGGGTTTACTATTCCTTAATTTGAGCGGGGCGATGTGGTTGAGGGCTGAGTTCATAGCCTTGTTATAATGTTCGACTAGAGAGTTGGGATCCATGGTGTCTGGAACCAGGTTAAGTTTGGGTGTTATGAGGGGCATCAATTTTTTCTGCTGTCATGAGTTTTTTGTTTCTCGTGTGCAGAGGTGGGGCAAGCAAGGGCTGGGCAATGACCAGGTTAGTGGTCAGTGTAAATAGTAGCAAATGGTGGTCGGTCCAGATCTGAGGTACAATATCTGTGATGCTTACTTTACAGTTGTGTTCTGCTATCCAATCAAGGATTCGACCTTTGTTATGAGTGGGAAAGTTAACTTTCTGGGAGAATCCCAGCTCATTCAAGGTCAAAGCAATAGCAGTTGATTGGATGTCTTTAGTGTCATTATAACCCAAGTTAAAGTCACCTAGCACTAAAGTTTGGGAAGTACTTTTTAGGTTATTGGACAAGGTCGTAGAGATATCCTCCACGAAGTTTCAAGTGGGACCTGGTGGTCTGTAGATAAGATGTTTAGTGTTTGTGAATTAGTGGTGGCGATTTTGACTGAGACATTCACAAGACCTATGCCCATCCAACAGTGCTTGGATAGCATGGAAGCGCACCTGCAGTCAGCGCCACCGCAGGGGAAAAAGAGAACACAGAAGAGAAAACACACTGCTGATGGGGGAAGTACACCGGCTCACAAGAGTAAGGACTCTTTGACCCCCCCCCCAGAACAAGCCACGACTGCCATCAGAGACGCCTTCTCCAGGCTCAAGAAAGCCTTTTTGGCTAGGAAGGAGACCTCTTCCGTCACTAGACCCTCTCAACCCGAGGAAGACAATGCGGGTGCCTGACCTTCGAGCACGGAGGAGTACCAGCAGGGCACAATTGACGAGTACGATAATAAGGGGGAGGACCACAATGACGATCAGACACCCCCCCAATCTTCGGAGGAGGATGAACAAGATGTAGCGTGAAGGCCCTCGACCTCTGGAAATGCACCAGCCCCCATTCCCAGCCAGCCATCCGGCGAACATTCAGCTCTCCAGGGAGTGTTTGTGCCGGAGGATTCGAATCATCCCAAGTCATCGGACTGGGAGCTACAGAATATATCAAAGCCAGACTCCGTCGACCCCTAGAGAAGGAGGTCAGGAGCAAGCTCAAAGCTGAGTCCCCTGCCCGGAGATCCCAGGGAAAGTAGCTCTAACGCCGGAGCTAGATAACAAAATGATTACTTTCCTTGGCAAGAACACCAAGGACCCCAATAAGGGCATCAACCGTGCCTGTAGAACCTGCCAGTATAAAGTCCTGGATGTCACAGGGCCCCTTGCAAAGATAATGGACTTGGCTGAAAATGCCATTTACACAGGCAAACCGATCGACCCAACTGTCTTATCAGGATGGTCCCAAAGAGCACTCTGCTTGCTCGGCAATGCCAACTGCGCCATCTCAACGGAACGCAGGAAAAGTATTCTTTAAAAATTGACCCTAAACTGGGAGAACTGGCCAACACCGAATCTGGCACAGCAGCTCAAGGACTGCTGTTCGGAGACCCCTTTGTGAAGGAAATGTCCAAATTCGTGGGCACCTTCACCGACTTAGACAAGGCACAAGCGTCTATTAAAAGAGTATTCACCACCAAAAAGATTTCCCGGGCTGGACAAGGTATGGGTCGTACCTTCGACCGTTACTCCTTTGATAGAAGGTCCCAGCAATCAAGGGGCCAGCAACATTTTTGGCAAGACCGAACAGACACCTTCTTTCCATCCAGGGGACGAGGAAGGGGCCGTGGCTGGAGACGAGCGGCAAGATACACAGTTCAACAGCCAATTGGTCAGTAAAAGCATGGCAGCGCCAGCACCGCAAACACCCATAGGGGGGGGGCAAGGATAGCTCTCTTTGTGCAAGCCTGGGACTCCTTATCAGGAGATGCCTGGATCAGGGACACCACCCGGGGGTTGCGTCTAGAGTTCTTTGCCCAACCCTTTCAAGAGCATCGTCCAGCACAGATAGTAATGTCAGATGCAGAAGCGCTAGACAACGAGGTGCACAGTCTACACCAAAAACATGCCATATGCCTTTGTTTGGACCAGGCGTTTTTTCAGCACAATTTTTCTGGTCTACAGGAAGCAAAAGGTTCCACCTGTAATAAACCTGAGAGCTTTGAACGACTTCATAGTCTACCGCCATTTCAAGATGGAGGAAATACACATGCTTAGAGACATTTTAAGACCAGGCGACTGGCTCATTCGCTAAGACGTCAAGGACGCTTATCTGGCAGTGTCCATTCATTAGGCACATGTAAGCTACCTGAGGTTCACTTGGCGGAATCAGGATTGGGAGTGCACGAGCTTGCCCTTCGGGCTCTCTTCAACCCCTTGGGCATTTACCAAACTCCTAAGGCCAGTCGTGGCGCAACTCAGGGAGAAGGGTGTCACACTCATCATATACTTGGACGACATCATTCTCATGGCCCAATCCGAAACCCTGGTAGAGCAACAAGCCTGGCTTGCCATAGATCTGTTACACAGCCTAGGTTTCCTCGACAACTGGGAGAAATCTGTTCTCTCCTCCTCCAGGAACCTAGAATTTCTGGGGGTCATAGTGGATACGCAGAACTCAAAGCTCTGCCTGCCGGCTCCCAAGATACACTCCACACGTCAGGAGATTCGCAGGTTTTTACAAAGGAATGTCATCTCCCTGTGGGAGTTAGCAAGGGTAATAGGGCTATTGTGTCCTCCTCCATTCAAGCAATATTTCCCAGCACACTTCACTACCAAGAGTTGCAAAGGCTAAAAGGTCAGCTCTCAGGTACAACCTTTCATACTCACAATGTCTAACTCTCTTGCCTCAGGCAAGGAAAGAGCTTGTCTGGTGGTTTACGCATATGGAATCCTGAAACGGCAGAGCGATCTTCGGATCCACCCCAGACATAGTGATAGAGTCAGAGGCCAGCCATCTAGGTTGGGGAGCAATAAGTGGCTTGGTCGCCATGGGAAGAACTTGGTCTCCTCAAGAACTAGACATGCACATACACTGCCTGGAGCTCCTAGCAGGCTCTTTCGCCATGCAATCTTTTGCCAGAGGCAGAGTGAGTTGTAGTTTACTGAAAATGGACAATATTTCAGCAGTGAGCTACATCAACCATCTGGGTGCTACCAGATCAAGACCTCAAGCAGAACTAGCCAAGGATTTTTGGCATTTCTGCCTGGAACACCAGATCTCCGTCACAGCGGAATACCTTCCAGGGCTCAGGAACGAGGTTGTGGACTGGCATTCTCGCCACTCCTCCGACTAAAGCGACTGGAGGCTCAACAGAGAGATCTTCACACGCCTGCAACTGGTATGGGGACCCTTGTCAAGAGATCTGTTTGTCTCTTGCCTCAACACCCAACTCCCGGAGTTTTACAGCTGGAGACCAGATCCAGCGGCCTCAGCGACGGATGCATTTCTACAACAGTGGACCGGGGAAATCTCTTACGCCTTTCCACCCTTCACCATGATAGCGAGGACCCTGTCGAAGGCTCGTCAGGAACAAGCAGAGCTTCTCCTCATAGCTCCGGTCTTGATATCTGAGCCTTGGTATCCAGTTCTTCTGGAACTTTCCTCAGATTCTCCAATCCTTCTACCCCAATCTCCAGATCTGCAATCAGGTCCAACGGGTCAACACCACCCCCTTCTCCTGAGCGGATCATTGACCCTAGCAGCCTGGAGGATTTCAGGGCAAGATGGAGGGCCCCGAGCATGTCGCACAAGGCCATCAGCCTCATCGCGGAGAGCTGGGTCCCCGCTACCTCCAGGAGGTACTGTAACTCTTGGAGCGACTGGGCACGATGGGGTCTGGAACAATAGCTTCATCCAGTTTCAGCACCTGTAGAGGAGATTTTGAACTTCCTTAGCCTCATTAGTAGAGCAAGGTCTCACTTAAAGGATGGTCAACACTTACCGCTCCGCAATTTCAGCCGGCCACGATATCGTGGAGGGTTGCCCAGCAGAACACCACCTTGTATGCAGGCTACTTAATGGTATTCGCCTAACAGTACCGCCTCCGTCCCGCTATGAAAAACTCTGGGACATCAACAGGGTCCTCAACCTTTTCCTTTCCTGGCCTCGTAATGAGGAACTATCTCGCACAGCCTTTCCGCAAAGCTCACTACTCTACTATGCTTAGTCTCCTGCAGAAGAGTCTCGGATGTCAGAAATCTTGATCAAGCAGGCAGGACTTTCTCTCCAGATGGCACAGTCCTCTGCATATCCAGGAGAACCAAATGCAATTTGAGAGTAATATCATATCCAGCCTTTAGAGAACAGCCTAAGCTATGTCTAGTAGAGTGCTTAAAGGTCTACAAAGAGGTGACCGCGCCCCTCACAATCAATTCTACTGGGCAACTATTGATAGCGCTCCGCAAGCCGGTCCGATAGCACAGCGAGTAGAGTTCTCACTTTGACATCTGTGCAAAGTCTGCTGACGCAGGTTCAAATCCTGGCAGGGCCAAACTCAGCTTTTCATCCTTCCGAGGTCGATAAATGAGCACCACACACCGTGGGTAATAATAAGCAGCGCTCAGATGCCTGAGGGTTTGTAGCGCTACATAAGTAGTTTCTGCCCCCACATTGGCGTGCTGGGTGCGCTGGACTCTCGCAAAAGCAGGAATCGATACTAATCTCTTTGACGCTCGCTCAATAAGAGGCACCATGGCTTTCAAGGTCTCCCAGGTTGGAGTCCGTTTAGAGGACATCATAAGGCTGGCCGACTGGGCAGGCAAATCAATTTTCAAACAATTCTACCTGAAACAGGTAGAGCAACCCGCATCTGTAGAGGTAAGTAACCTTTAAACCAGCATAATGTGAGCTTCCGGTCTTGAGATAGAATAAAGATTTTCCAGAATAACTTTTAAGAAAATCTTGATTCTTCCCGCCCGACTAGAGAAATAAACGACGGAGAACGCGCAAGCGTACTGTTGTTGAATAGCGCTTACGAATGTGTGAATTGGTTCTATCACATGTAAAGTTACATGATAACGTGGCTAATTTCTCTCCCGCCCATACACACTGAACAGGGTTATTATATTCATCAAGTAACACTTGACTTTTACTCATCTTCCGATGGGGACTTCGGACAAGCCTGCTTGACCTGCTCTGACCAGCCTCACAACCTCATCCATGTCCATTCTTCCTTTTCCATGGTTCGCAGCTCCTATTTGGAGGGATTGTTTACAGCTTATTGGATGGTTTCTTGTCACATGTTCAGTGACCTGTAATGAACTTGGCTAAACCCCCTGGGAAACGGAGTGTGTTTCTCCCCAGTGACTTTGTTATAGACTGGAGTTTTTTTCCTTTACTTGTTTAACGTTTTTTCATGGGATTTTCTGCACCCTTGTTCCTGTATATGCAATACCATCAATCTGGGTGCATAAATCTTGCTGCTGAGCTTTCTCTTTGATGTTTAAATAAAGAAAGAGAAGCATAATGCTCGCCTCCCTGTCTTTAATAGAATCAAGACTTTCTTAAAGGTTATTCTGGAAAATCTTTATTATCATTTTATTTCTTTGAAATATAGGTTTTATTCCCTTTTTCTGAAAAGAACGAAAAGTCTTGTGTTCTATGTGGATGTGTGTGTTTATGTTCCTGGTTCTGCGTTAGATAACGTTATGACGTGGGTGATGACAGGGTAGGTATGGCTACGCTGCCCACCAACGTCACTAAAATAGGTGGAACATATATTTATGACAAGTGATGTCAGCTTGAGGGGCGGATGATATGATTTAGAGCCGCAAGGGCACTTGGAACTCAGGGCGATGGATCAATGGATAAGATTTCCACAAGATGGCGCTGCCGAGGCAGGCGTTTCGGCATTCGTAAAAGTGAGGAAAAGTAAGGTCAGATGCATAGGACATTTAGTTAAGATGGATCGATGTTTGATCGAAAATACATGCCAATCGATTGGGACAATTAAATATCTGAGTGACCTACCCCTTTAAGTAAAAACCTTGTTATACGACTAATGTACTCTTCAAAACCTCTCACTACCCAATCCCAGAGCTTTACAGACAAGTCTCAGGGGAAATCTGTTGTTTTCCAACCTACAAAAGTACTGCTAGAGAGCTCACTTTGAAGGATGGTCAATAAAGTGAGATATGAACGATTCCAGTATATTGGGATGTTCATCCTGTGGGATCTTACAAAAATGGTGAGGGCAAAGCTTGATGGCATGATGGAGGATCTGAATGGTCTGGTGGACAGATGGGAGAGGAAGTCACTCACTCGATGAGGCAGGGTGAACTTCTTCAAGACGATGGACACACAGTAGCTATATAAGTTATGAGCTCTGTCCATGCACATCATAGAGTGGAAGAATATTACCAAAAAACTGTCTGGGAGAGAGGAAGAAACTATTATGAGGATAGGAAGAAACCATTACCGGAAAGGAAAAATATGCACATTCCTGTAGAGAAAATGAGTTTCAATTTCCCCAATATGGGTTTGTATCACAGAGCCTGGAGAGCATACCAACATTGCATGCCCAAAGAAACAGGTAAGAGCAACCAAAATGGCTCATGTCACTATTGCTTGAGCTGAATGGAGAGCCCTTGTAAAAGTATTTGGAGAAAATCATTTTCTGTCATGTATTTACTCCTATCTTGCAAAATCTGAGAATAAAACAAAGCTATACAGGATCTACTAAAGAACACATTATTTACCACTCTGTAATGTTCTTTCTGATGGATGTTCCTCCCACAGATTCCTCATCCTTAATATCTATCTCCCAGCAGAGCTACTCTTCAGAAATCTTTCTGCCGCAGGGGGAGCCGCACCGGACATGACCCTGGGGCCAGTGTATATAGAGGCGCTGCACCCCATTACCTCAGTTCCACCTTTTTTCCCTAGCACTGTTACACTGGACGAGCTAGTTGTCAAGAGGGGCAGGTAGGGAGGGTGATGAAGAATATGTGGGAAGAACGTCCATCAGAAAGAACATTACTGAGAGTTAAGTAATTTGCTCTTCTACTGGACTCCTTCCTCCCATGCAGTCCTATCTTTGATATACTCCCAAAGCAGTATAACGATCTGGAGGAGGGAGGGTAGCAAGGAAACCACCTAAATCAGAAAACTATGAAGGACCGTCCTGCCAAATCTGGCGTCTTGACCAGATAGAGAATCCAAGCAGTAATCCTTAGCGAACCTGTGCATAGAAACCCACTTCACTGCCTGACAAATGTCCAGAACGGAGACTCCAATTTGCAGTGCAGAGATTGCAGCTAACCCTCTGGTAGAGAGTACCCTGAGTCCATCGGGGACATTCTTGCCAGCTAGATCATAGCATTCTGAGATTCAGAGAATGATCCATCTTGACAGAGTATGTTGTCACAGCTCTTCCAGCAGCAGGGCACCAGCGTAACTAACAAAAAGCTGGATATCTTTCCGGGCCCCTACCTCTTTGAGCATAGGAGGCAAAGGGGCAAAAACTCCTGCTCGCAGGGCTTGCCGGCAGCTGTTGCTGGAATGCTAGTCCCAGTGACATAGATGTAGCTTTGGAGGCTTGAAACATCTGTAGGGACTTGTCAGCCTTGGTGCCCAATAACTTCATGCCGATAAAAAGCAGGTCCAGAAGTTTCTCTTGAATGTCCAGGGCAAAGCGTAACATCCTGAGCCAAGAGAACCTGTATAAGACGTGCTGGTGGCCATTGTTCCCACCACAAAGTCTGCCATATCCAGATCTGTTGGGAGGCTTCCTTACCATCCCTGATCAGAGCTACGAACCAGTCCCCCTTCAGAGATGTGTTCTGATGCCTCTGCAACTGACAAGAATCCCAAGGAGAATTTGGCCAGAGCACAGGAGGCATGTACACACTGGAGATTCAGGCACAAATAGGCAACAATCTGCCTTCCACATGTGTCTAGCCTCTTCCTCTCCCTGTTAGAGGGCAAGGACGGAAAGGATGTGGTTTTAAGGCTCCCCATGGTGGCCTGGACCACCAAACGTTCTGGTGAAGCATGGACCCAAAGGAATATGGAGTCTGAAAGTGCCGGCCCTTCTACTGCCTGTTTGAAAGGCAATAGTGTCACCTTCTTTGGAGCTGCATCCAGGTTGTCGGTACTCTCATACTGAATGTTTGGTCCCAAAGGGGCAGACAACTCCTAGGTGTAGGACCACCTTCACCATCAGGTGCTCAAAAGTATCCTGTGGCTTGCCCAGAGTAGCAGCTGGAAACAGGCTGACCTCTGGCGAGGTGACCACGCCACTTGCCTCATGCAAGGCGGCCACAAAATCCACCAGGTCCCCCGTGCTCCATGAAACACCTCTGGGAAGTCCCTGACCTCCCTTGGATGGAAGGGTACAATTCCTGAGGTGATGAGTCCTTTTCCTCATCAAAAATTTCCTCCAAATGGTACATTTATGCTCTTCCGGGGAGCAGGGCAAATTCCCTCACAACTCTGGTGTCGTGGGCAACTGCCAGCAGTGCCGTGAGAGGGGGAGCAGAGTTCAGAGGACTGACATTCTAAGACAGAACGGCATGACCGTTGGTCGGGATCTTGTCGCATCTACTTATGGAGTCCCTGTCAGCTCCTCCGAGAAAAAGTGGTGGCACATCTTCTTTGACAATGAAATAGAGTGAAGCTTCAAAGAACCGCCTGGGGATTTTAACCTGGGGGACCAATCCTTGGTGCAGCAGTCTGTGCCAAGTGACCTCAAACGGGTCACCCTTCTCCCTTCTGGAGAAAGGGAAAAAGCTTTGCTTCAGGTTTCCAAAGCGCCTTCAGGTGCATCAATTAGCATAATGCAGTCCTGCATGTTGTTGCCTTCACCAAGACAGTAAAGACTGATGCAGTGCAGGCCTGAAATTGAAATTTGGAGCCTGCAGCCAGTGCAGGGCTTGGATTCTGAGACTTTGTTGGATACGGCATGATATGGACCAGCAAACATGAAAAGCAAATATATATATTTTTTTAACTCTTTTATTGGCATTTCGCAATACATTGCAAAAAATAGTAACAATCGTAAGCAGTGTAACACAAAGTTCAGCGAAGGCACTGGGGGGATGGGTATGTTGGAGCAAGCGGGTTCAAGCACCTGTCCTCCAGCGCGGGTTGTGTATTTTATTCACTGTGCCGCCCCATCTCGATGCGGACCCATTATCCTCCCCATTCACCGATATCCACTTGATGAGACTGTCTGTATGATGTATTCCACCAAAACCATAACATCCCATTCCCCCTACCCCCCACGCAAACTTTGAGTTGCAGTGTGGTAAGGCACTCAACCTGTCCATACGGAAAACGCTCCAGGTTCCTAGGTTTCCGTTCCAAAACTAGCAGCTGTCCAAGCCTACTACGTGAGGGAATTATGTGCACTGATTCTGTGTGTGTGTGTATATGAGTGCATACCTGAATGGCAGTCCCCTGGGTACAAGTTTGTTGCCTCCCTCATTAGGTGAACTGGTCCGCGAGAGCGCGGAATCTATCCACCCTGTCGGGATTGCATATTTGTCTTCTGGTCATGACAGGCAGTTCGAACCTGCAGGTTTTCGCTAGTAGCTCTGTGCGTTCGGAGTGAGGGGGTGGGATCTTAGCCTTCCAATGGATGGTGAGTAGCTTCCTAGCCGTGAAAAGCAGTGTCCCTATAAATCTACAGGTTAGAGGGACCTCATGCCATTCATCTGCCCCTGCCCCCAGTAGCATCGCCTCGGGTGTGAATACAACCATAGCCCGGCTGATGCCCTCAATTTGTCTGTGGAATCCCCTCCAGTATTGAGAGAGTTTGGAGCAATGCCATAGGAGGTGGCCCATCATTCCTAAGGATCTGCACTCCCTCCAGCATTTGTTTGAGTGTGCGATTCCCATTTGGTAGAGTGCTGAAGGGGTGTAGTATTAACGCTGTATGATTTTGAATTGGATCTCTCTGTTTTTAAGGTTGATGGAGATTTGGGGAATGGCTTCAAAGCATTCCAGAATAGTCGAGACTTCTATCTGATTGACTAGATCCTCGGCCCAGGATTGCGCTAATGTGAGGTTACGCCCATGGTTGTTGGGAATAGCCATCAGGTAGAAGGTGCTGAAAGACTTACAAGTGGTGGTCCATTTCCGCCTCAATGGGGCCAGGGTAGGTGGTAGCAGTGTTTGAGCGATGTGCTGCCATATAGTGTTGCTAATTGTGTGAAAAGTGAGCCAGTCACCCATACTCAGTCCCAACTTGGAGCGCAGGTCTTGGAACGATAGGAGTCGTCCCTCTTCACATATGTCCATTAGTCGTAGGTCGGCTCACTCAAGGTTTTTTTTTTGCAGTGAATTTTTTGTGTGGTCCCGTATGTAAGGATTGCCCTAATGCTAGACCATGGTGGGGCAAACCTGGTTTGGGACCCGAGTTTGTGCCATTGGATTATGGTGGGTCCGATGATTGGGTGTTTTTTTAGGCGTGGGCGTGGCCATGATTTTAATGGGGTTTAAAGTTTCCATCATCCCGAGCTCCATTGCCTTCCAGCTGGAGTCGTAAAATATGTCCAGCCAGCGTTTTACCCAGCAGACCTGTGCCGCTTGATGGTAGGCCCTCAGGGAGGGTGCAGCGAGGCACCCTTTTGGTTTGGCGGCTTGAAGGGCAGAGAGGTTAATTCTAGCCTTCTTCCCTCTTCAAATAAATTTAGCGATTGCTCTATCAAGCACTTTCAGGGAGTCAGGAGCTGGGCTCGCTGGGATCATCATAGCGATGTATATAAGCTTGGGGAATGAGTTAATTTTAAGAGAATTTAAACGACCGGCGAGGGAGAGGGCGAGGGCGTTTCATCGTTTTAGGTCTTGACATGTGCGTAATTTTACTGGGATAGTTTAGTTCGCTAATGTTGTCCAGAGAGGTGCTAATATTAATTCCGAGATACTTGATATGGTGCGTTTGCAAGGAGAAGGGAGCGATTGCACCTGGGTCCCAAGGGATATCCGGACATAATGGCATGATTTTGGACTTTCTCCAGTTGATTGCATAGCCGGCCATAGGGCCTATTTCCTGGAGGAGCGTCCGAATGTACGTGAGTGATGCGCGCCCATTACTGACATAGTAGCATGTCGTCGGCGTAGAGGGACACACAGTTCTCCTCCGCCCCTTGTGTGATGCCCGTCCAGTTCCTATCTGCGCAGAGTCTGGTCGCTATGGGTTGTATGGATAGGGTGTATAACAATGGCGATAGCGGGCATCCCTGGCGAGTGCCGGATTGTAGTTTGAACGGCAGGTAGGTGGTGCCGTTGGTGACCACTGCTGCGGTGAGGCCCACATATAACAATTTGATCAACTGGACCAGATGGGGAGGGACGCCATATCGAGGCAACACGGTGAAGATGAACTCCCATTGTACTTTATCAAAGGCCTTTTCGGCGTCTACAGTCAGTATTCGGTCCTCTGGGTCTCTGTCCCCCACTACAAGTAGCCTTTTAATATTATCGCTTGAGTGTATGTTGCAGATGAGCCCGGTCCGGTCTTTGTGTATGACGTACGGGAGGCTGTTTTCAATTTGTCTGGCTAGACATTTTGCCAGTATCTTGGCACAGCGTTTATGAGGGAGATGGGTCTGTAGGACCCACATAGCTCGGGATCCCGCCCCTCTTTATGGAAGACCACTATGTTTGCAGAGAGCATTGACTGCGGAAGGCGGCCAAGGTCAACGACTTCATTGAATACATCATCCAGTCGGGTTGCGGTATCTGCCCCCAGTTTTTTACAAAGGTCGATTGGAATCCCATCCGGCCCTGCCGCTTCACGAGCTGTTAGCGCAGCAATGGCGCTTACAATTTCTGCCGCTGTGATGCGTGCTTCGAGGGCTGGGATGTGATCAGGGAGGATTTTTGGGATCTATATGGAGTCCAGAAAGAGGTCGATGTTTGGGTTTGCGGGGGCCGCATATAGATCTTTATAGAACTCTGCGAATCGCACGTTAATTTCGGAGTCTAATAGTGGCACTCCCTCTTTATCCCGTATCGTAGTTATGGTTTGGGCAGCCTGGCGCTGCTTTAGGGCCAGGGCCATTGTCTTCAGGGGTTTATCGCTATTGGAGTAATATGATTGGGACCAGCTGGTGTAGGATTTTTGGGCTCTTACAGTGGTGACATGCTTGATTTTGCCACTGAGGTTTTTCAGCAGAGGTTTTAGCAGTTTGTCTCTGGTTAGTTTGTGGTACCTTTCAACTTTTTTCAGCTTGGCCGTTAACAGGGTGATATACCACCCACCCACCCACTCAGGCTTTGCGCTTGAACGCCCATCGCAAAATACAGTATCCCCTTATGTATGTCTTAAATGCATCCCAGCACATATGAGCTGTGTAGTCCTGTATAAGATTAGCTTGCCAGAACCGCTCGGAGTCGATTATTAGATATTCTATGAGGTCAGGGTAGTGAAGCATGCAGAGGTTGAGTCTCCAGGAGGGTGGCTTACACGGTGTGTTTGGGAGGGCGAGGCATAAGAGGACCGGGTACATGGTCTTAGAGGGTTGTTGGGAGGATTGTGCATTCCTCGGCTAGATGGAGTGTGTTTGCTGAGGTAAACCAGTAGTCAAGTCGGGAGTGAGTGTCGTGGGGATGGGAGTAGTATGTGTAATTATTACTTTGCTTGTGCTTTTCCCGCCATATATCTTTCAGGTGTAGGTCTTGCATTAGGGTAATGAGGGAGTTCTGCTTATTCAGGGTGGGGGGGGGGCGTGGTTGTGCCCAGCCGGTCTCGTATGTGATCTAGCGTTACATTTAGGTCTCCTCCAATTAGCATGAGTTAGCCCATTTACTGTGCGCAAGTTGTGAAAATCTCGGTGAAGAAGGTGTCTGAGGTTGGGGCATAAACTTTTAGGGGTGTGATGGGGTGGTGGTATAGGTGCCGTTGGACTAGAATGCATCTACCTTCCCCATCGGCCACTGTATTTTGGATTTGGAGTGGGACACATTTATGGATGAGAATGGATACCCCTCTTTTTCCCTGTTACGGCGCATGGTAAGATGCCCCGATCCAACCACGTTGCAATTTCTCAAATTCTGTAGCCCCCAGGTGAGTCACTTGGAAGAAGATTACGTCGCCCTGGAGATCCCTCATGCTGTTAAGTAGTCTCCTGCGCTTGATGGGGTGAATCAGGCCTTGGATGTTGAGTGGTATTAGGGTGATAAGCGAGGTCATTGTCTGTGCGTGTTTGTTCTAGTGTATGCGCCAGTAACTGATAATATCTGTGTTGCTGCATGTGCATTTAGGCAATCTGCGTGGCCAGGGCCTTCCCGTACGGGGATCGGTACATGCAACTCGGTAGGGCTCCAACATGAGCCTACATCATCTTCTGACCAAACAATTAAACTAACAAAGAAGGAACCTTGGGTAGGTCTAACTCGCCACCTAAAACCAACAAATGGCATGCTTGCCAGGGATCGAGGGTCGGGCCAGGGGTCCCTGCGCCCTACGCCGACTCAACCAGTTACGGGTGCTATTCGCCGCTAGTTGTGGCCCACGAGACTGCAGTGAGCCCCGTGGCATCAGAGACGGTCAGCGATGTGTGCGCATCAGGTGAGTTTTATCTGCATTGGGAGAGGCGTCAGAGGTGTCCAGTTCCTGGATCCAGAGCTGGTTATAAATTTCGGATTTTCTTCGAGAGTGAATGGGCTGAGATATCTCTCATTGCATTTATCAGCGCTTTGGGACCCAACCTTTCAGTCTGCAGCTATTTTTTGCCATTTCCCGCTTGCCTGGGGTCTGTCTGAGTTTGGGGGAGGGCAGTGGTCCGGCCTTTGGCTCTCTGATGTTGGATGAACAAAGTCTGTAGTGACAATGTTACGCTGCTGGAGGAAGCGCCACACTGTTTCCACGTCCTCAAAAGTGTGCCATTGGTTGTTGATTTGGAAACACCATGTTGCAGGAAATTTCAGGTAGTGGCAGTAGTCTTAGGACTTCAGAGCTTCGAAGAGCGGGCCGAAACTCTAGTGAGTAGTCATTGAATATCTTGATATTTGCTGATCCCACTTTTATTGGGCCGGCTTCTCTGTAGGCCTTCAGTATCGCCATCTTATCCTGGAAGTTGAGTAGACGCATAGTAATCGTTCTGGGGCGCTGATCAGGCACAGGTTTCGGGATTGGTGCCCTGTGTACCCTTTCGATCATGAGTTCACAGGTTCTCTATTTTGAGAGCGTCGCGGAGGAGGTCGAGTATGAAGGACTCCAGATCCGCCCCTTCTGCGTTTTCGGGAAGGCCGACTACCCGAAAATTATTCCATCGGGAGCGATTCTCCTGATCGAGTTTCCCCCCCCAGCCGTTGGACTTCTCCGATGAACCCTTCCAGGTCGCCACTTGCTGTTGTCAGGTTGTCTTCGATCGCAATGATCCATTGTTCGTTGTCAGTGGTACGCTCGGCTTGAGCGGCCAAGCGTGTTTGGACGTCCTGCAGTTCCCGCTTAATGTCCAGCACTGTATTATTAGTTTACTGGGTCCGCTGTCCGATGATCCACATTTCTGCCAGGATAGCTTGCCGCTGCGTCTGGACGTCCATCTCCCCTTTATTGCGATTAGATCTCCTCGGTTGGGCAGGAGTGGATGGCAGCGCTGGTTTCTCCGTTGTTGGTCCAAGTTCTTTTTGCATGCCCATTCACACCGTTATGCCTGCCGGTGGGTGACATATAGCGCCTGTAGCCTGAGTATTATGTGTTTCTCCCGCTCTCTGGCTGGTCTGCATTGGTATTTTGAGCCTGGGGAGCCCCAACAGCTTGGTGGGGGGTCCTCCCCTGCTCCAAGATGTGAGAGGGCACCTGTTGAGTGCCGGCACTCAGCTGCCGGGGACCGTCTGTTAGCCGCTCAAGCTGTTGGTGCAATGAGAGGTGTCCTATGGTTGTGGCTCGGTTGGTGTGGATAAACCTGGTTGCAGGGTGGTCCCGCTTCTTCTGGGCCCCTGGGGGGGGGGGGGGGAGAAGCCCTGCTCAAGGCGTCTGTGACAGGGCGGTCGGTCCACTGGGAACGGGACAAGGTCCACTGCTGGGCCCACTGGGGAGGCGAAGCGGCTTTCAATGGGGATGCATGCTCTGGATTCTGTTTGCTGTCTGTGGGCGGCTGGTCATTCGTGTAACTGATCTCCCTGCGCGGATTGCGACGGATGTAACGAGATACCCCTTCCGAAGGAGGCTTGAGCCTGCGTGGCTGCGTTGCTCTGCGAATGTTGGAGGCCGTTTAGAGTGTGGTCATTCCCTGCTGATGTGGAGAGGTTGTGCTGCCCCCTGCCCGTTGTAGATCAGTTCCAGTAGGGGAGTGAAGCTTTGTTGCTTTTCCCTCCTGGGACGTAAATACGTGGGGAGGGCACCATTCAAGGCCCGCTGATGAGGCACTGTGCCAGTAAGCACTGATGTAGGGAGCGAGCAGTAGTTACGAGAGGCTTCAGCTGCCCTCTGCGCTTCTTTCCTTATGTTAAGCAGTGGTCCCGGGAGGTTGTTAGGCTGGATGGCTATTTTGTGCTTGATATTGGTTTGCTTTGTTGTGATATGGGGCCCGCAGCTGGGGGGGCAGGGGGCCAGCCCCTATCAGCCACGCCGGTTGTTGCCTGAGATGATGGTGGTCTGAGGGGTGCGCAAACTTTGTGCGCGCTGCTCCGCTGAGTCTCCCTGGGTGGCACTGCTGCTCCCTGCTCGGGGGTGTGCAGGGGGTTGGGGGGGGGGAAGGGTGCCGCCCGGTCTCTGCTCTCCATGCGCTCCAGTAACTTGCACTTTTGCGGTTGGGAGCGGGGCAGAATGAGTCCACGCGCCGCCTTGACGCCCCCCCCCCAACTTACTTGTGGCTTTGTTGTGGCGGCACGTAGCGTCCCGTAGTATGGCGGTCCTCACACCTGGTCAGCGGCTGCAGTCCTGAGACTGCAGCTTCCTCCGGTCTGGTCCGGGGGCCACTGTCAAGGGTGGTCGCCATGCTCGGGGTAGGTGCCGGTGTACTCTCTTCCCCCTGGTCTTCCGCTGTGGTCCACTGCGGCGATCGCCCGCTCCGGCAGCCGGGTGTTTGTCCGCTGTTACGGAGGAACATACGACAGGTTTGGAAGGGGGGGCGCAGTGAGGCTTGCTTTGATGGGCCGCTCATCGGTCAGAGAGCAGAACGGGCGTCAGCTCCGGCTACCGCCATGAGCGGCGCGTGTACTGTTGTGCCGGCTTGGCTTGCAAAGTTCCTTCACCGGCGAGCTGGATGCGTTGGTTTTGGCAGGCTTTCGGTTGACTCAGATTATGGTCTGCCAGAATGGGATTCTGGGGTCGAAATCTCCAGTGTGATCGTTCCGCTGGACCCTGGAATAAAGCGATTTAGTTTCCCTTCATTTATGGTGCGTTCTGGCTGCTGCTTGCAGCATTCTTCTGTGGATTTGTCCCTACGATGGCAGGAGCTCCTCTAGCCAGCGGCCATCTTGCGCCGCGCCACCTAGAGTCTGACGATAAGCATATAGAAATGTCCAAGTATTTGAAAGGTTGGTGTTCCCAATAGCGAGCAGAGTGAGACCTGAAAATAAGGAAATTAGGTCATGGGATACTCTGCCTCTATATATTCAGTCTCCAAAGCCATGTCCGGTGTAGGGTGTGTAAAGGTGACAGGTGGAGCTGCGCAGAATCACCTGGTAGCGTTTCGAAAAGGTTCCAAAGAGCAGCTGTGCTGGGAGATCAAAGATGAGGACTAGTGGGAGGAAAGAGTTCATACAAAAGGACAAATCGTTGATAGAAGTATGCCATTTTGGTCTAAACGAAACAGAATATCTAAACAAAGTAAAATCAATATTATGCAATGAGAGAGATACAATGAGGAAAGATGATGTAGATAATTTCCCTACTACAAAATATATTTTCAGGAAAAAGCCTAAATATGTAAATGCCTGAAAAACTAATGATGGCAAATAGCCCTTGGAACATAAACATTACACTCTATGAATCTTCAAGTCTTCGAGTAAATGGATGGAAGACACTGCTTCCTCATACCTGAATGTGGGTGCCTCCATGGCCTTTGCAGAATGCCAACATGCTGAGAATATGAAAAAGTTTTCGGATTTGTGGAGGATTAAGGTTATCCATGTAATCTAAAATGCCCTGCAAGAAATAAATATACAGATTTTACAAGCTGAATGAACGCAAACCTTCACTCATAATAAAAGCCCTAAACATAACAGAAAATATAGTTTTTATAAAACATTAGTTATAATATTCAGGAAAAACAGGAAAACATTTATTTATAACACTTATGCTTGAGGTGAACCCACTATGCGAAACACAATCAGAAGCATGCTATAGCTTGCAGATTCCAAGTATCATTGAAAAATACTTACACAAACATTTTTGCCAGCACCCCCACATTATGCCATCATTACCAGTCAGCTTAATATTTTCCTTCTAAGAATATAAATCAATGTGTTAAAAAGGAGAACAAGTTACTCTCTTACCTGTTAACGTTCTTTCGATGGGATGGTCCGACGACGTATTCCATATCTATGACAGTAATCACTACAGCTGCTTTGGAAAATCTTTTGGCGTCTGCGTCCTGCGTCGATGACGTCGATAGGCCGTCCTCGAGGGCCTCCGTCGAGCCGACGTTACCGGATATTAGGACGCACGATACCGGTGTTAGGCAGAATCCAGGGCAGTTCCCTTAGGGAGCTCTACCCCAGATTAGGACTACAGGTGAGAGCAATAAATCCCCTTTGGTATCAGTCTGTACCACAAAGATTTAGTTGGTAGCTGTGGTTGAGCAGTCAGACATATCTCAAGAGGGAGATGAGCAGTATTCAGGGTTGACACAATAGGTAGTACAGTACTATGGAGCATGGAAACACTGACCAAAATTTTGTATTAAAAAGAGAATATATATTTATTTTATACACTTCTAAGTCAACACATAGATCACAGTTAATAAAGTAAGTTAAGTTTTGTCAAAAGAAAAGCATATACAACTCCCTATTCAATTGTAGGCAAGTTTGCGGTATAGTGAAAACTGAGCAAAACGGCACAGTGAAAACCTACTACAAATGGCACTCTATCAATTCAACGAAAGGGAGGGAAAGTACAAGTTAAACCGAAATATCTTCAGACACGCCCTAGCAACTCTTCCCTGAAGTTTTGTGAAGAAGTAATACACAGTAACACTTTAACCAAAAGACAAGTGAATGAGAACTGAGTAAAATGGCACTCCACAAGTTAAAACAGTAGGAAGGAAGAGGGGTTTAGAAGATTTAGGTGCATCAACACATTTCTCATTGAAAACTAATCTAATGAGAGCAGATCTAACAAATCAGCCAGAGTCAATAGGCCTGTGCCAGAGTCAGTGGTACAGGACCAAGAGCTTAGTAGCAAAAATGTTCTTGTACCTGCAGTCAAGTCTTTAATAGAAAACTTTTGAAGAGGTAGATGCAAGGCGAAAAACAATGTTAAGAGAGAGGGCGGCCGATCCCACAAGTAGTTAAAGGATTTAAAACACCTTTAGGGCTACCACGGAGAAAGGGCGGCCTGGCGGAACAATGTACCTTAAACATGGAGAAGTGGCTCCTGCGGTGGCGGTTGTTCCTGGTAGTTCCTGCAGGTCGAGGGCTCCAACAGAGGAAGAGAGGCTCTCGTCGTGGAGGAAGGTTCGAGTCACTGCACTACCCAGGGATGAAACCAGCCGCGGTGCTGCCAAATGAAGTTTAAAAGGTACGCTCCTTTTAATCGCGGTCCGGGTCGATAGCTGCCTGGCTATCCGGTCTTCAACTGCGGGGCACTGTCGAGTAGACCAAGGCAGGTCCGAGGATGCGAGAGGTGAACTGGTTGACCCTACCATCTTACGGGAAAGAGACTCCTCCGCTGAAGATCTCCTCTCGTCGTGTGGAAGAAAAGTGGTGAAACAATCCAGCAGGGCTTCACCGGTGGTGTAGATGCTGAAGATGTCTCTGGCTTCTCTTCCCTTCGGTTCCATAGTTCCAGTGGCGATGTCTTGCTCTTCCAGTCCTCAGGACGCTGCTTTTATGCAGAAAGGAACTAGGCCAGAAAGAAGAGTGTGGCCGCATCTGGCGTGAGGCCTGGAGCAGTGTGGTACCCAACGTGCGCTGCCCGAGGTGGACAAGTAGCTGCCTTCAGGAGCTGAACAGGGGAGTGCCAATGCGGATGGTTGTAATGCACACACACAGGGCGAAGCGCTGAGTCCTGCAAACAGTTGCCAGGTTGCGGCATCAGCCCTTGCACAACCCACGCCGGTAAGCAGTACACGGCGGGCGGAGAGCTAAGCTGGGTGAACACCTACGCACATGTCCCCGAGCCAAACCAATGATGACCCAGGCTGGCAGACGAGATTAGAGGGCAACAGGTGGCCCCATAAATGCACAGACTCTGGAGGCGCTGTGCTCACGAGGCTGGGGGCAGGCCAGAGAGGCACACTGTTTGCCTGCAGAGCCGCCGTACCGCCCGCCCAAAGTATCCCTGCACCCTGGAGTGAAGAAAGGAGACTGTGGAGCGGCAGGGTAAAGGCTATCCCAAACGAGCCTGTGCCATATTGGAGTCATTGTGGGCCCACAACCGGGTACTTTGGGTTGCAGTGAATGCCTCCATACGCAAATGCAGGCCTCGGTGGACAAACAAACTGAGAAAACCCCACCTTTCTGTGGCTACAGGCAAGTGGCTGCAAGGAGCTGGGCTGTACCCAGAGGTGCAGAAGGTAGGAGGAGGATCTGTACCTGGCCAATACTTTGCAACCCAGAAAAAAAAGAATTTTAAAAGAATCTAAAGTGGGCCCATAACAAACGACCTAGGGTGAAGAAAAAGCACCAACAGGCGACAAGTGGGCAGTTTCTGGGCACCCAGCCCAATAATATACGGAAATACTGGGAGCTTCCTGCGCGTACAGTGTTGGACTATCCTCTCCAGTTTCGGTGGTACAGTGAGAGGAGCGTCCAGTGCTGATAAAGTAGTGCAACCCCACAGTGACATTGGAGGGGAGTGTGATTCACACCTCAAAAGGTGTGTCAAAGGGTACACAGTGCTGGGAATAGAAGACCTCCAGAGACACAGGTGGGAAGAATGAGTGGAAGGGATGGAGCTCAATCCGGGTGCACACGAGTTGACAACTGTGACCACCAAAGAAGATATTGTGTGTATCTTTGCAGAGATTAGATCCAGTCGGTCTGAGATCCAATCACTACGGCAGATCTGAGGGGAAGGGTACAGACTATTGAAGGGAAAACGGTAAGGATAGAACATAAGCAGCTAAACACAGACCTAGTCAAGATGCGCCTGGATGCCTGAATGACCAACATCGAGCACAGAGAAGATGTGCTCCTGATGCTGGATGATTGAAGCATTTCTTGAGCTAGATGGAATTACCAATAAAGATCTCAGACCAAATAACCAGACAGAATCAAAGAATATGGCAAAAGTACTACTTTATTCTTATTTTAATAAAGCAGGGTACACGGACAAACATCGGACTGATGTTTGCACACACAAACTTGATTATACAGCGGTCTTAACCTCCAATATGCGTCATTTTTTACATCCTACGTCGCAAACTATAAAACCTACTGGCGGGAGGGATTGGTTAGGGGAACAGGTCTACCTATAAAAAGTCCACGGGTTAGTACTTCAATGGCAGTCTCTTATCTGCAAGACACACCTTGAACTACCTCTATATACGTATAATACTGATTATAGCGGACAAAATGGCAGTGGATTAGTCTATGCAACATTGTATAGCAGGTTGCACCATAGATCCACTGATTGAATGGCATCCCACCCAACCTTGGACTTTCGGCTCGCTAGCATCACCTAAGGAAATCGAAACCCAGGTACTTGAGTCACGTCAGATTACTCCTCACTTTCCCAATTAGGTCATCATCTCTCATCAGTTTGGCCATAAGACAAAGTTTCCCGTCTTTAGTTGACCTTGCCATTGCTCTCTGTTCTAGAACATTCGAGGGAGTATGAGCACATCATTTATCTTCGCCCGCAGCCTAATGAATAGCTCTTGTTTTCGTGTTCTGCATCATGTGTGAGGAGCCAGCCAATTTGTCCATTTCGGCCTCCTTTATTCTGTTATTTGATTCAATTTAGCAGAGTGTTATTGCTCCATTGGCCTCTAGAGACTTGCTCAATCCATCTTGTATGAGCCTTATTCACTGTTAATTGTCCAATACTTGGCTCTCGCATATGTTTTCATCTTCAGTAATCTAAGAGAAATGTGTCTCACGCTCATGACGTTATCAGTCTGTCTCTCTTTGTACTCTGTAGTTATTTCTTGAAATAGCATCCTTGATCCTAGGCCAACATAGACTCCTTTTGTTTGCGCATGAAGCCGTTTTCCACCATATCCTGACTCTTCAGCCCTGATCTGTTTCTGAAGTCATTCAAATGGATCTTTGCACGAGCCGACATCCATTTTCAAATCATGGCCGTCCTAGCCACATTCTATATTCCTCTACAGCAAGCTTCTATATGTCTCATCTGCCTTGCATTGCTGCATATTTACACTTACTGATCCACAAGTTACTTGATGGTTTTAGATACATGATTACTTTTGAACATGTTTCTCTTGTTGCTTCAGTTACATCGTCATTCTTAACTATTTTCATATTGTTTCAACATATTCTCATATATCTTCTTCATGACATCACTCTGTCCTTTTGTTAGGGAGAATTCTCATAAATGGCTAATTTCCCTTACCTACTGAGTCCCTCAGCAGCTTTGCTGGATTTCTAGGTTTTATACATTTTCACCTGGTAAGAGTGTGAGCCTTTTTCCCACTCTTACACGTGTTTTGCTGTGTGTGTTTTTACCATTTGTGTGTTCTTGGGCTCTGGAGCCTCACCTACTCCATGAGAATCCTTTTTATGTGTGTTACACAGCACCTTCAGTGCAGTGACACAGGGTTGTCTTTTAGACTACCCACTGACTCAAATTTTCTGGGACTGACTACTGTCTCCCAGAAACATGTAACGTTGCCATTGACTTTATATAGTCTCTAAACCACAGACCCAGTACCCCCATCTTACATGGAGTATTGGAAAGGGTTCATTCTTATCTCTTTCTGTCCATTTCTCTTGGAGCACTGTTTCGCTCCCTTTTCATTAAGACTTGGCTGGTGGCAGTGGTAACTACCCTATTTTTCATACCGCGGTTATCTTATATAACTGTGGTATTGTTTTAGGCTATTATATTAGCCTCCAACATAAACCTGCTTGACCAAATATATTTTATTTCGGCTTCGGCTGGGTTTAGTCACCATTTCTTTTTGTTAAAGTCTTTCTCGTGTTTTACTCTGCGCGCCAAACCAGGTTTGGTCCCTTTGTTCGCCGTCTTTTCGCGGGCTTTTGCACAGAAGCCCTCCTTAAGGCGCCTGAAAGTCTGGGTAGGCAGAATGTGAGGGAGGGGTCTTAGGACCCTTGCATGGGTCCCTTGGTAACACAAGTCGCACTCCTGTTTGATTGGCTAGGTGACTGTCCTTGCCAAGACAGCCACCCTGCTGTGTGATTGACAGCCAGGCTGTATGAATGGGGGAAAACTGCATAAAAAGCAGGTCTCTGGGAGTGGAAAGGCAGAGTCGCCACTGGAACAAAAGAACCAACGAGGATCTGATGGAAGAGGACCCCTACAACGACTGAACCCCCCAGTGAAGTCCTGCTGCAGGTCTGAATCTTCAGAATCCGACAACAGAGAAGATCCTCCAGGAAACTTCTTCCCTTAAGCTGGTGGGACCAATCAGTTCGCCCAAACTTCAAGCCAGGACCCCTCCTCTGGTCGAATTCGCTGTACAGAGCTACAGTGGGCCGGATAGACAGGAAGGTCGGACCCTGCTTTGGCTTTAAGGAGCGCACCTTTTATTTGTTGCTTTGCTCTGCTCTGCTGCTGGTTTCTTCCCTGGGTAGTGCAGGACCCTCCAGTCTTCCTACTTCGTGTCAGTCCAACAGTCACTTCAGGAACCGTGAGCCTGCAGGAACGTCCCCCTCAGCTACAGCTCCCTCTCCGTTTTAAGGTACTGTGCAAGTCCGGTTGTCCATTTCGTTCAACCGCAGTGAAAGCGTTTGAAATCTTTCTCCAATCCGAGGGCTTGTCCTTCTCTTCGAACTAACTTTTGTAACAACCAACCTCGTCCGGAAACCGTGCCACAAACATTACAGCGAACTACCCTGAACTGTGTGATCTTGAGCAAAAGACTTTTGACCCATTGACTTTGGCCCTAAGCCCTTTCTATCTGATGTCCTCACTGAAGTTCCTCTTGTTCAGTTCCCTGAGTACTACCTGTTGGTGTGGTTCAATTTCTATTAACTTTGTTTCTCCCTCCATTTTAAATTGCTGGAGGGCCATTTTGCTCCCACTTCATTTTTTGAGCTTACCTTGTCTGGAACTTCTTGGGAGTGGTGTGGTGTATTAAGAGTGTGATTTTTAAACTGCTTATAATAGTGTAATGTTATACAACTGAAGAGTGAAATAAATGTATATTCTTTTTACTTGAAAACCTTGAGTCAGTGTTTGCCTGAATCATAGTCATTGCTGTCCTTTGTGTAACTATTTGATACTGATCACTTACTCTTGAGATAAGTCTGGCTGCTCAGCCATCGCTACCACTTTTACTGTGTAGTACAGGCTTCCACCAAAGGTGAATTTGTACTGTGTCACTTGTAGTCTTAATTGTGTGGGGTGTTCCCAAAGGGTACTGCATATAATTCCGCCTAACACCTTGTCAGATGTCACTCAATGCTCCATGATGTCTAATGGTGCGTGCAGACATCCATCCACTCTCTCAGTGTGAGGGTACATTCAGTATGGTTGTCTGAGTGCATAACGTCTCTCATACACTCGATGCAGTATAGAGACAACACAGGGGGTCCCACATGCAGCTCTTCTCCTGCTGTTCCAGTATGAAAGTGTTGAGGGGGTGGGAGTTGGGTATATGTGTCTACCTGCTCATCTACATTCTCAGGAACCGGGAACAGAGAAACAACCTTTGAATCCTAGGTTTGAGGGTAAAAAAACGGAGGAGGAACAAGTTATTTACCTGTAACTGTTGTTCTCCCGCATGGGTCTGGCATGGATTCACATGCTCATGAATATTCCTCGTAGTCAGGCTGGGAATCCTCAGTAAAGAAAAATTCAGTATCAGTTTCGTTTCTGATCTGTCTTTCCTAGTAGTAACCAATCACTGATCTCTGGGTCATACTGCCCCCAGACAATAACTGCCCTCTCCCTAAGCCCCGCCTCTGGCAGCCATCCTCAGATTTGGTAGCACGCCAAGTGGCAGTATGATCAAGTGAAGAGCCGCAGAGGGGTGGATGGGAGGGTTCGCATGTGAATCCATGCCAGACCCATGCTGGAGAACAACAGGTAAGTAACTTGTTCCTTCTCCAGCATGGGGTCTGCATGGATTCACATGCTCATGAATAAAAGAATACATAGCAGTATACACATGCACAACCACGGGAGGTGGCAACAGGCTCAACATTAAGCAATACAACCACTCAACATTAAGCATCTGTTACCTCCTCACCAGGCTCACCTTAAGTGAACAGGTTTCGCAGCACTGCTTGGACGACCCTGGACTCCTCCCTGGATTAGATAGAATCTTGTGAGGGTGTGCGTCGACCTCCACGTAGCAGCCCTGCAGATGTCCAGCAGGGGCACACCAGACAGGAACGCTGTAGTAGCAGTGATCGCTCTGTTTGAATGGGCTCTCGGACGGCCATGCAGCGGTCAGTTTCCCAACCGGTGACAATGCATGATGCAGCCAGAGAGCCATCTGGAGATGGAAGTCTTCGAGAGAGCCTTCCCTTAATTCACAGACCCAAAGTTCACAAACAGTTGTGACGTCTTCCGAAAACTCTTTGTGCGGTCCATGTAGAACTTCAACGCTCTAGCTACATCCAGCGAGCGCAAAATCCTCTCGGCCGGCGTCGAAGGCGACGGAAAGAAAACTGGTAACACCAAGGGCTCGTTGAGGTGTAAGTCCGACGGCACCTTGGGCATGAAGGAGGGGTGCGTCCTCAGCACCACCCTCGTGTCATGAAAAGTCAAGTATTGAGGCTTGCAAGATAGGGCCTCAATCCCTCCCACTCGTGCAGAGGTGATGGCCACGAAGAACGCTGTCTTCCATGACAGGAACTTCAAAGGCGCCGAATGCATAGGCTCGAATGGGGCCCCCATGAGCCTGATCAGCACCACATTAAGCTCCCACGCCGGGGCAGGAGCCTTCACCGGCGGGAATGATCGGAATAGTCCCTTCATAAATTCCTTCACCAGGCGATGGGACCACAAGGACGCCCGTCCCGTCGTCCTGGTATATCGGGAGATAGCAGCCAGATGAATTTTTATGGAGGCGTGAGCCAGTCCAGCCTTGGCCAGCGACAGCAGGTACGGCAGCACTTGAGGAGCCGTAATTCGCAGAGGGTTCATCTTCTGTGCACAGCACCAGACAGAGAACCTCTTCCATTTATGACCGTAACACTTGAGAGTTGAGGACGCCCTGGCCTTTGCAAGAACCTCTCTGCAATCAGCCGGGATATGGTACCCTCCAAACACTAGTGCTGCAGGAGCCATGCCTACAAGTTCAGCGACTGTGGGTCGTGATGGAGAATGGTGCCTCCTTCCCTGGAGAGAAGATCTGCGTCCGCTGGCAGTCTGACTGGCGGGGATGTTGACAAATCCAGAAGGTCCGGGAACCAGACCTGCCTCGGCCATGCCGGTGCGACGAGGATCATCCTGCACCTGGACTTCTTGAGCTGGTTGATGAGGCGGAGCAGGAAACGGCAATGCAGGGAACGCGTATAGAAACAGGCCGTCCCAAGGGAACGAGAAAGCATCGCCCATGCTCCTCGGCTGTGGGAACCTGCTGGTGAACCTCTGGCACTTGGAGTTCGTCGCCGTCGCGAACAGGTCGATCTGGGGTTTGCCCCATCGTTGGAAGAGTCGATCCACTTGATCCTGGCGCAGTTCCCACTCGTGGCATGAGTGCAGCTCCTTGCTGAGTGAGTTGGCAATGGTGTTTTTTATTCCTGCCAGGTGGAAAGGAACCAGAAACATCCCCCGGGCGACGGCCCAGTGCCACAGATCCTGGGCCTCCTTGGATAGGGCTGGGGATCTCGTGCCCCCCTGCTTCCGTATGTAGAACATCGTGGTGGTGTTGTCAGTGAAGATCCTCACCACTTTGTCCTTGAGGGACGGGAGGAACGACTTGAGCACCCAGAACACTGCTCGGAGATCCAAGATGTTGATGTGAAGAGACCTCTCCTCTGAGAGCCAAAGGCCTCTTGCGTGGAGATCTCCGGTGTGGGCCCCCCAACCCTCCAGAGAGGCGTCCGTAGTCACGGTCTCCTGAAACGCCGGGGTTTGAAAGTCCGCGCCCGTCGTGAGGTGAGCCTGGGTGCCCCACCATAGGATCGCCCGATGGCACTCCTCGTCGAGGGGGATCCTGTCCTCGAAGCAGCCCCTCGCCTGAAACCAGCGGGCGTCGAGGAACTCCTGTAGCGGACGCATCCGAAGTCTGCAAAGGGGCACAAGGTAGATGCATGAGGACATCATCCCGAGAAGGGACTTGATGGACCTCACCCTGGCCACGTCCGCGGCTAACAGGCGCCGCACCTTGCCCAGGATGGTCTTGGTCCTCTCCTCTGAAGGGGAGGCCAATTGCTCCACTGTATCGAGCTTCGCCCCCAAAAACAGTGCTACTTGCGATGGAACCAGGTGGGATTTGGGGTAGTTGATGGCGAACCCCAGCTCCGTGAGCAACCGGACAGTCCTCCCCGTATGATCGACGGCGAGTTCCCTTGACCTTGCCCGGATTAGCCAGTCGTCCAGGTAGGGGTAGACGTGGATCCACTGCAGGCACAGCCGCGCCGCCACTGGTGCTAGGCACTTGGTGAAAACCCTGGGAGCTGACTTTAATCCGAACGGTAGGGCTCTGAATTGGTAGTGGCGTCCCTGAACCACGAACCTGAAGAACTTCCCCTGCCTTTTTAGAATGGGGATGTGGAAGTAAGCATCCTCCAGGTCCAACGACGATAGGAAGTCGCCTTCCTCCAGCTGTTCCAGCACGTGCTGGAGGGTGACCATCCTGAATTTCTGCGCCTTGATGTATTTGTTTAACCGACGCAGGTCCAAGATGGGGCGACAACCGCCTGTCTTCTTTCTGACGAGGAAGTACCTTGAATACACTCCGGAGCCCCGGAGCCTCCTGGGGACGAGCTCGATGGCACCTTTCTTGAGCATCGCCCTTACTTCCAACAGCAGTTGAGGGACATGATTCTCCTTCCTGGCCACGGGAGGAATGCAAGGGCACTTCTTTAGGAATTCCAGCGAGTGCCCGTTGGCCAGGGTGTCCAACACCCAACGATCCGTGGAGATGGACTCCCACACTCTGACGAACTTCGTCAGCCGGCCTCCCACCGGGTTGCTTCGGTGGGGGCCCCGACAACCCAGCCGGGTCAGTCTTGCTTGGAAGCGGCCTTGACGCCTTGGCCTCCTTGGCGACGACGGCGGGAACCCCCTTGCTTGCCGCAACCTCTGTAGGCCTCCTGGGAAGAGGAGCGGGCCGCCTGGCGGTAAGTAGAGGAGCCACCGCTGGATCCTTTGGAGGCACCCCGTCTGCCTCGGGGGGCTCCGAAAGGGCCATCGCTGCTAAAGCACCCCGAGGTCTTGATGGCCTGTAGAGACTCATCCACAGCCTTACCAAAGAGGTTGTTGCCATCGAACGGCATGTCCAACACTTCGATCTGGACGTCCTGACGAAAGTCTATCGCCTTGAGCCATCCTCGTCGGAGGAGGCAAACTCTGTTGCCCAGTTGGCGAAATCCTGTATCGGCAATGTCGTCGCCACCGTTATGGAGTGATCCAACGCCACCTCGCCCTCCTGCAGAATTTCTAGGGCCTCCGCCCTTTTGTCACCAGGCAGGAAATCTAGCAGGGGAGCTATCTTGAACCAGAGCTCCCTGTCGTAGCGGGCCACGATCGCTAAGGCATTGGCCGCCTTAATCGTCATCGCCGCCGACGAGATGACTCGTCGTCCCATAGAGTCCAACTTCTTGCCCTCGCTGTCCGGCAGGGAAGTGGAAGCCGCCGCGCCCGCAGCCTTCTTCTTAGCCGCTGCCGAGACGACCAAGTCCGGCGTGGGCTGGGCCCTGAGGCACAAGGGGGCGGCATCGGGAACACGGTACTTCTTCTCATACCTGTCCCTCTTGGCGGGTGTCGTGGCAGGGTTCTTGAGGCATAGCAAGCCCCTCGTCCCAGATGTCGTTGAGTAAAGGCACGGTGAGGACCACCTTCCTCTTAGCCTCTCGTCGTTGGTACAGAAACCCCTCCTTTTTCTGTTCTTCAGGGCAGAGCTGGAAGAGCTCGGATGCCCTGGTTATCATGGCGTGGAAAGAGCCAACCTCATCGGCTGGGGACGCCCGCGGGGTGGGGGTACAACGACGGGATGTCCGCTGTGTCATCACCGCTGTCATCGTCCGTCCCCGTCGCCGTATCCGTAGCCGTATCCTCTCCCGGCGAGGGGGATGAGGGATCTACCAGTCTCACAGGCACGAAGGGCGGAGTGGGGTGGACTCTCCTCCGCTTGTTCGGAGGGCTTCCCGACAGGCCTGGTTCTGGCTCCTCCGTCGGGGTGCGTGGTAATCTCGTCCTTATCTCGGTACATAAGGATTGGATTGCCAACAAAATGGCCGCCGAGCTATCATGGGGCTCGGGCAATGGCTGTGACGGACGGGATGGCCACTCCACTTGGCCCCGTTTGTCGTCGTCGTTATCTTCGATCACGTCAGCAGGGACTGTCCCCTGGGATCGAACCTTCTCGAACCTCTCGTTGAGGCTTATGAACCTCTCGTTAAGGCCTATGGACCTTTCGTTGAGGCCCTTTTCAGTCTCCACCAGTTCCTCCTCAGAGGCTGATTCCGAGTCTGTAATGGCCACCGCCCCACCCCCTCTTTTTCAGCGGGGGCTTCACGGGGGTCTTAGCAATGGGCTGGAAAGAGGATTCCCTCCGCGTCGGCAGGGATACGCTGGGCCCAGAGGCCGTTTCCATTGGCGTAGTCTCAGCCGGCTCCGCCAGGGTCGCAGCGACCACTTCGGTAGAGGCCTTAGCCGGGTGGATCAGAGCCCTCACCACCTTAGGTGCTTCCTGGGCCTTCGCCTTGGGGGAGGGTCAGCGCCTCGCTCCCCCTTCGAGATCGACCGGGTCCGCTCCAGCGGCCTACCCGGGTTCTCAGACTTCCTCTTCCCCGACCAGAGCGCTGGCTCGTGGTCGAACGCGCCGGGGAGGTAACGCCCCGCTTGGCAACCGAAGAGCCCGACCTTTCGGCGCTCCCAGAGCCCGCAGACTCGCAGTGCTTGGCCTTCTGTTGGGCCCCCGTCGCCGGGGCGCCCTCAAAGGACTTTGAACCGAAAAAATGAGAAATTCTCCTGAAAAAGCGTGAAAACGCAGTAAAAAATTTGAGAGCTAAAGACGAGGACTCCCAACACTTGAGCGTGCGGTAAAAATCTGAGGATGGCTGCCAGAGGCAGGGTTTAGGGGAGGGCAGTCATTGGCTGGGGGCAGTATGACCCAGAGATCAGTGATTGGTTACTACTAGGAAAGAGATCAGAAACGAAACTGATACTGATTTTTTCTTTACCGAGGATTCCCAGCCTGGCGACGGGGAATATTCATGAGCATGTGAATCCATGCCAGACCCCATGCTTGGGAATATCATATCACGACAAAGTGGCCTACCACGAAGAAAGAGAGGAACAGGAGCTCGGAAATATAGGAAGCTGAATGGACCTTCACCAGTGAAGTAGACCTGAGACTGGGTGTCTAAAGGCTGGTGTGTGAAAATTTGCCAGACTACCTTGTCAATTAGGGGAGTGACATGGACTGTAAAATGACATCCAACGGGCAGATACTCGCCTCAGGTGGCGTCTCTGGGGAAATGTCTGTGAATGGTTTTATTTGTGTAATGTTGATCCATATTATAATAAGGCCTGGTTTAAAGGGGGGACGGGTAGCAACTGGGCATGCAATGGGGAAGTAGAGCATGATACTCATCTAGTGGTAGTTTTGTGGTTGGAGGTGGTGGGGATACGAGAAACGACCCTTAATTGATGAGTGTTAGGGAGAATGTTCTGAAAGGCTAATATCCCAAACCTAGTGAGTCCCCCCAGCAGCTTTGCTGGATTTTGTGGGGTTTCTTTTTTCTCCTGCTAAGAGTGAGACTCTTTTCCTCCCACTCTTAGACATGATTTGAGGTGTCCCTTTGACTTTGTATGTGTTTTATGGGCTATGGGGTCCTTTACCCCATAGGGCTTCATGTGTTTTTGGTATATGGGTTACACAGCACCCTCCGTGCAGTAACCCAGGGGTGTCGTAGCGACCCCCAAACATAGACTCCATACCCTGGGACTGACTACTGTCTCCCAGGGCATGTAAAGTTACCATTGACTTTATTAATCAATATAAACCAGTACAACCCATCTTACTATGGAAGTACTGGAAAGAGTTAATAATATTTCCCTGGTGTTCATTTTCGAGAGGGTACTGTACAGTACCTCTCTCAAAAGCTTCTGGCTGGTGGCACTGGTTACTACCAAAAATATTCAACCGCAAATATTTCCCTATGTGATTGTCCCATTGTTCGAGGCTACCACTTTTACTGACAGCCTCTAACATACCGCCGATTTATTTTTATATTAACTTTACTCCGGTAGATATTATTTGACAGAACTTTTATAATTCTTTCTCATGTCTTTCTCTCAGATCCTAACCCAGGTCGGGGATCCTTTGTTCATCCTTTTGGCAGGCTTCTGCCAAGAAGCCCTCCTTTCAGTGCCACTGAGTCTGGGGTAGACCCATTGTGTGGGAGGGGGAGTAGGCCCCCTGGACAGAGTTGCCTAAGCAACCCAAGTCGCACTCTGCCCTGATAGGCTGGAGGGTCTCCCGCCAGGATGACCACTCCACTGTGTGAGTAACAGCTAAGCCGTATGAATGTTGGTTTTTCTGCATAAAAGCAGGGTCCTGAGGACTGGAAGAGCAAGACTCCGCCACTGGAACTAAAAAGCTGAAGAGGAAAGAAGCCAAAGACATCTGCAACAACTGAACCACCGGTGAAGCCCTGCTGCAGCGTCTCACCACTTTTCTCCACACGACGAGAGAAGATCTTCATCTGCAAGAGCCTTCTTCCCTTGAGCTGGTGGGGCCAACCAGTTTGCCAATCGCATTCCAGGACCAGCCTTGTTCGAATCGCCAGTGCCCTGCACTCGGAGACCGGATAGCCAGGCACCCATCCATCACGACCGCGATTTAAAGGAGCGTACCTTTTCATCTGTTTAGGCATCACCGCGGCTGGCTTCTTCCCTGGGCAGTGCAGTAACTCGAACCTTCCTCCACGATGAGAGCCTCTCTTCCTCTGCTGGACAACACGAACAGCAGGAACTGCCAGGAACCACCGCAGGAGCCGCTTCCACTTTTTCAGGTACATTGTTACGCCAGGCCTCCTGTTTCCCGGGGTACTGGTAAAGGTGTTTGAAATCCTTCACCTACCTCCTGGGTTGGCCGCCCCATCGACTAACATTATCTTTTACCTTCTGCACCCTCCTTTTGAATCGTTAAACCAAAGACTTGACTGCAGCGACTAGAACCACTAACTCTGGCACAGGCCTATTGACTTTGGCTAAATCGGTTACAACTGCCTTCAATAGATTGCTTTTCATCCTCAACTGTGTTGGTGCACCAAAAACTCTTATAACCACTCTTCCTTCCCGCTTAAGTATTGTTGAAGTGCCATTTTGCTCGGTTTTCACCCATGTATGACTATTGCTAAAGTGCTATCTTGCCTAACTTGTTCACAATCCACTTGGGAGGTGTTGCTAGAGTGTTTAAGACGTTAACTCTGTATAACTGGTCCTTTCCCTCCCTTTTGAGAAATTGTTAGAGTGCCATTTCTGCTTGGTTTACACTGTGCCACTCAGTTTTCACTCTGGCTCAAACTTGTCTACAATTTAATTAGGGAGTTGTGTATACTTTTCTTGACCATTTTAACTTGCTTTAATACTTGTGATTGATGTGTTGAACTAGGAGTGTGTAAAATAAATATATATTCTTTTTAATACAAAGCTTTGGTCAGTGTTTCCTTGTACCATAGCACTGTAGTCCTATTGTGTAAACCCTGAATACTGCTCATCTCCCTCTTGAGATAAGTCTGACTGCTTAGCCACAGCTACCAACTAAATCTTTGTGATACAGACTGATACCAAAGGGGATTTATTGCATATACCTGTAGTCTTAATCTTCTGTAGTGCTCCCTAAGGGAACTGCACAAGATTCTGCCTAACAGCCTGCCTGCTGGCATTGTGTGAGATGCCCAGAGGAACACCACTGACAGGAGTAATCGTTATCCAGTTGACTTGCAGACGGAAGCTACAGTGAGTGGGGGGTGGGTCCATTAATTATAGAGGTGGCTGTTTTAAGAAGAAAACTGATTGTATTGCAGTGAAGTAACGTTATGCGTTGAAGTGAACTAAGATGTTTCCAGATGCAATTGAAAATAAAGACTACAACAACAAAAAAACAACCTTAAGAAACAAGTAGGAATAACACTTGCAGCAACAGTACACACCAGAATTACCCATGTGCCGTTTCAGTGTTAAATAAAAGCTTGGAAAAGCCTCCGTTAACTAATCAGTGTGTCGAATCCCGAGATGCTGTCACTTCTCCCTGAGGGGGGAGACCATTCCCATGAGGCCAGGGTGGTGAGGCCACTACCCTATATTCCCCCTGGGGGTGGTACTCTGTGGCAGATCTCACAGGGAGAGACTTCCATCTGAGGATAAAGGAGAACATCTCGGGAGAACGCAGCATGAAAACCCGCCACCCACACCTTGTACACATTCCCATCTCATTTTACCCAACTCCCTATCCCATACTTCTATGTATGTCTGTAAGTCTGAAAACGTAATAACTACTGAGACGAGGAAAAGCAGGGACTACCTACTTAAAAAATACTAGGACGAGGAGGAGGTTCGGAACGAGGAAGAGCAATGCTGAGAACATGAATGAACAGCCTGGTCTTCTAAGTCTGTGTATGATAAACGGAAGAAGGACTTACTATGTTGTCAAGCCAGCCCCTGAACAACATCAGGCGTGGAAGTTGAGAGCCGCGGGAGCAGAGATACAGCAGAGATTGTAGAGCAGAAGAAGTCGGCGGGTTGCAGAAGGTGGCTCACCAGGACCGGACAATGGTCGGTCCTCTGACCGTGAGGCCAGGTAAAAGCTCTGTAAGAATGTGGATCGCGGGGTCTAACAGCCATACTTGCATTGAAGGTAGTCACGGGTCACAGGAGACGCAAGAAGCTGACGACCACGAGAAGAACCGGATGGTCAATACCAGTCCCCAGAAGAACCACTGATGTGCGCAGGAGTCCCTAAAGGTAAAGGGGCGATGGTCAGACCGGCTGGGAGGTAGGGAGGATACCACGGCCTAATCCATATGCCGCAAGGATCATGGGGCCTAGGACGAGGCCAAGGAGGGTCTGAGACCCAACGAGAAGTTGTGAAAGTTACACACATGAACCCAGGGAGGAAAATAAACAGAGTGGGACCCTGGAGAGAGAATTGCGACGATTGGATTAAATCTCACTTGTGGCAGGTGGTCGGGTAAAGCCACTTGTCACCAGGGAAGGGTCGAGGACCAAGGAACAAGAGAACAACATGGGTCATCTTCCTTGTGGCAGTACTTTGGGGAAAGGTCTCCAAGTACCCAAATACAAAGAAGATGAGAAATACGGGTCTGGGACCCGCATCCACATAAGAATAGCCCTACAAGTCATCTTCTTTGTGGCAGTACCTGGCAGGAGAGTGAAGCAGGTTTGCTAAATCAAAGCAGTAGAGAAATACGGGTCTGGTACCCCCACACATAAGATAGGAGTAAAAATTATGTTCCTCATGGCAGTACTTGGCAGGGGAGTGAACCAAGTCTGCCAAAGTCTGTGAACGAGCAAGCCTGGTTCCGAGACGCTCAAAGTGAACGACTGAAAGTATTGAACTGTGAAACCAAAGTAAAAGAGGCCAGGGCAAGGGAGTCATTCCCCCCTGGTTGTGTTGAACTGTAGAATCCAGATACCTTGAGAAGCGAGCCATTCTCCTGGGAACCAAAGCTGAAAGGACTTTCTGATACAAAGTGTTAAAAGATAAGCAGTGTGCCCAACAGAGTGAGAAGAGCTGGAACTTTGTCTTTTATATTGGAGGACAATTTTGACCTGGGGAAGGAAGTCATTCCCCTAAGGAGAAGTAAAAACCTGGAAGTTAACTTTTATCCCCAATCCAGAAGAAGGGAGTCATTCTTCTGGGCCAAGAAAGTCTAATTTATCTCTAGTTAGTTTTAAGTGTATATTAGGACAGCTTTTCTGAAGTCCAACTAAGGGCTTGGTAAAACCATTCTACTGAAACAGTACAAGACTCCACTCTTAGAATAAGGCTGTAACGCCTGAGTTCAGGGTAGCGTAGACAGAGCAGCCAGGCTCATCTTAGGAGGGAGAGAGGGCAGTATACACAGTACAAGTGGAATTGTAATACAAATGATCAAAATAAACACAAACACTATGTACTGTAAAAATAAAGGATTTATTTAAATACAGGTAGGCCCAGATAAATCTAGGGTTAAGGAAGTACTAAACCATTATAAGAAATCACAGTATAAAAACAGAACACTATACTTGAAAGCACTCAGACCCAAGTATAAACCTTATTTGTAACACCTAACAGTAGTTCTAGGGAAGTCAAAACCTTGTTATACACATTTAGGTCAAGCCTATTCTTTGGGAGTGAAAGACCAATGGTTACTTTCAGATTACATTCAGTAATACAAGGGCAGTAGGCCCTTCCACTTGTACAGTGACTCTTGGAACAAATCACAAACAGTCAACTGGGCAATATACTTTTGGTGAATAGTGAAACACCTATCCTAGGTGCAGTAAAACCCTATAACGACTGTTGTCATAACACAGTTATACCAGGTGAGTAAAATTCTAAGGATATAATATACAATTACAGATGCTTTTGAAATCGGGGAACCCCAGATTGAGGTGAGCAATAACTCTGGTAATTTGTTTTTGATGGCACACAGCTAACACAAGGTAAGTAAAACCCACATACTTTAACTTCACAATGAAGGGGAAAGTAAAACCCAATGTCACACATTACTGAATAGTTATTCTAGGTAGGCACCAACCTAATGTAGACTTATTAAGGACAGGCTAGCAGCAAGTCAGGGAAAGCAAGACCCAGTTGGGGAACACTCATACAGTTATCCTAACAGGACTAACCTGGTGATACCAACAGTTGGAGGACACTCATACAATTACCGTACAGGAATAATCTGGTGAAACCAACACATTACTTTTGTAAAGAGGTACAACCTAATCACAGGAAAGTAAAATACCTTCACATCTACTTTCTATTAGACTGGTAAAACAGTGGCTAAGGAAAAAAAAGATGTTAACCATACTTTTAAAAATAGTGCAACACAAAAGCCGGGGGGCGTGGCCAGCAGCCGAACGATGTGGACGTGAGTTTTGCTGCTCATGTGCCACCGGCCTCATCCTGTAACGATCCTGCCCTAAAACACATCTGTGAGAAGCCCCAAAATATCTCACCGGCGTGTGAAACTCTGCTGCACTGAACCGCGCTGACACAGCGTGAAATTGGAGCGTGGATCGGAGTCCCGAGCGAGTGGAAGACAGGGGACCCGAAGCGAACGCCGCCGCCAAGATGGCCGTGGTGTGTGTGCGATAGTCAGAGATCGCGGCAGAAGAGAGTGAGCACCTGAAGTGAAACCAGACATTAGGCGCAGCGACTGCAAGCTCATGTGAGGCGGCGGCTTTGCGACTAGAGTACTGATTCTTGCGGAGGAGCTGAGCAGCAACCGAAGGCGAGCTCCGCCCGCTCCCCCGCGGTGTGTATCGGCCCTGCTGACAGCCGCTGAGAGGGTGCCCCCGCCTGCAGGGAAACACTGCATCTGCGAGCCCGGTGCAGACTTGGAGCACGGAGGTTGGAGTGAAGGCATTGAGGCTGAGGGGAAGCATGCCCCTCCCACGGACCAGATCCCTCCGCGAGCGAGAGACGGAACGAGAGCCCAGGCGAGCTCTGCAGTGGTGCGTACCGGGGGCCAGCAACCGAGGAGGACCTACAGCGTGACAGCGGGCGCTCCGCATTGCGTAGAGCGCCTGCACTGAACCCCCCGCACTCGGAAACGCTGCCCCAGAAACCCGACTCCAGGGCACATAACACGGCAGTAAGGAGTGGGAGGTGGTGGGATAAGGAGAGCTGCCCCCGTCCCCTACAGTTGATAGACCTTCAACTGGGGTCCCAAATCTCACAGGTACTCGCCTGTGACTGGGGTAGAATACTGCTCCACCACCCAGGTGGCCAAAAGGCAGTGGCGCAACACTAAAGAGAAGCAGCCCACTGACAACACCAGGGGGTAGCCCAAAAGGTCTCACCACAACGCCGATACCAGACATGTGGGCCGCGCAGAGAAGCAGCATGCGTGATTGCAACTAATCCCTCCATATTAACTGATATAGCCCACAGCAATCCCACTTTGCAGCATCAGGAACTGTCCTCTCCCCCGGGGGGGAAGCACCCAGTGGAGCATAAAGTGTGTTAGAGACAATCCGGCGGGGTCTGACCCGCGATATCCTGCCTCCACGAATAGCCAACCAACTCGGAGACCTGGTGGCAAGGGAAGGAACCAAAGGGCTCCCGTGCACAACATAAGGCCTCCGCAAAATACAGCAACTCACACTACTTCCCACCGGTGCCGGACCGTTTTCGCAGAGCGAGCATCACGGCTGTTGGCGGTCTGGCTAAAGGACATTAAGGGAACGGTGCACACAAAGTCGGCACAGATATAAGTGATTACCGTTCACACCACGCCAAGCGCCACTGCAACCATCACCAGTACCCCAGCAACAGCGTTTCATCCTATTGGCCAGCACTCTCCCCCTCCGGGTTGGACATCAGCTTGCAGCTCCATCATCCTCATAAGCAAAAATGGGAAAAGATAAGCCCAGGAAAACATCTACACAGAGTAGAATTGATCAACATGCATCTACACCGATGTCTCGCTCACCAGAGAGGCTTTCATCGGCTGATCTAAATCATGCGGCGGAAGAAAATATCTCCCTCAGAGACATAATGAGCGCCATTGCCAGCTCCAGGACCTCAATGGAGAAAAAGATGGACAGTATTGGCGCGGACGTGTCCCTGTTGTGTCACGACCTACAAAAGCTGACCTCCCGCACGGGAGAAGCGGAGACACGAATCTCGGAAACCGAAGATGGCTTACGAGGAGTGAATCGGCAAGTGTCGAGCATGCTAGCGTGCATTAAAACCCTGGAAGCAAGAGCTGGTGACAGTGAAGACAGATCCAGACGCAACAATATCCGTATAATCGGCCTTCCTGAAAAAGCAGAAGGGGACTGCATGGAACTGTTTCTCGAAAAATGGCTGGCGGACATCTATGACGTAGAGTCATTCTCCAGGTTCTTCTCTATTCCAACCGGCAGGGTCACACCAGGAGCTCCACCGCGCACTGTCATCGCCAGATTTCTGAACTATAGGGACAGACACTGTTCTCCAATTGGCGAGATTGAAGGGCACCGTCACATTCAACGGATCAAAGATAGCCTTCTTCCCCGACTTCACCAGGGAGGTACAGCAAGTACACCAGTCATTTGACACGCTCAAGAAATGTTTGCACTCAATGGGAGTCAAATGTGGGCTAATCTTCCCCGCCCAACTCAAGATATTTCACAAAGGCACAACTGTGCACTACACTGACCCTAAAGAAGCGTGGAGCTGGGCTGAGCGACACATAGAGGGGAGAAGGAGGGAACGCAACAGTCCACGCCCAGAGCGGCCGCCGGAACAGGAACCGCATCAGCAACCACAACTAGAAAATCCGCCGCAGGGAGATGTATGAAGTAAGAGCAGCTTTGAGCAAAATGATAGAGACACCAGGAACTGAAACGCAACAGAGCTCTTGCTCCCTATACCAGTCTAACCACAGAGCACAACCAGGCCGGTGGCCATCCAAACACCCGCCCCCTGGACCAAGACTTAATCCACAGCACCACACAAAGGTGCTGTAAAGTTCAATTGTTCACAAGTTTATGTTGGGTCGACAGATGCTTCAGTTGGGGGTGGAGTGTAGGGAGGGGGGGGAGTTGGAGACAACGTTTGTTTACAAAGTTTAGCATACAATGGTATTGAGAGCAAAATGAACATGGCCTATGCCACCATACCGCTGCAAATTCATCCTAGGAAACACACCTGTGAGACTACACTCTATACATCAGATGACACCTGAAGCGGCTCCAGCCACTAGGTGCCTAACGCTCATGACGTGGAATATCAATGGGCATCGACATTCCCCAGACATAGTTCTCCTGACCGAAACCCACCTGGGGGGAACCTCATGCAAGTTCTTCCAAAGGTCCAACTACCGCACAGAAGTACATGCAGGCTTCTCCATGGGTGCGATAGGAGTGCTGATACTCATTCATAAAAGGCTTCCTATGGAAATCACGCACGCCACACTAGACAGAGGTGGTCGCTATGTACACATCCAGGCAACACTCTGGAATCAAACCCTGGCGATCATGGCAATATACTCCCCCCCCCCCCCATCTCTACTCAGTGCTCTCCTAGCAGACATTACCCCGATCCTGGCAGAGAACGCTGCACACACATGGGGGATGGGAGGGGACTTCAACAAAGTCATGGACAATGTCTCAGACCGCTCACACTTGAGGGCCAGAAATCCTGCCGCCACCACCAAACTGGCGGCATTTGCGTCCGCACTAGGGCTACGGGATGCATGGCAGGACATACACAAGGATGTACATGAATATTCCTTCCACTCTGGAGTGCATGCCTCTATGTCCAGAATAGACTATTTCTTCCTGCCAAATCAGAATGTGCACAAAATATGCAATGCATCCTTCCTCCCACGGGGTATCTCGGATCACTCCCCGCTGACCCTTGAATTAGAGACAGAGAGGCTGAGTCCCCCACCTACATGGAGACTGAACTCCTATTATCTGGGGTTCCCAGAGCTACAGGAGAAGATAGAGACAGCCACTTCCAATTACTTTGAGCTAAATTCAGGCTCGGTCGATGACCCCAACATACTATGGGAGGCCTACAAGGCAGTCCTGAGGGGCGAAATCATTTCGTGGACGTCAGCAAAGAAAAAAACACACTGTGAACTGATCAAAACAGCCGAAAAAGGGTTGTGACCAAGGAAGCAGAGCACATTGCCAACGATACCCCTGAGATGAATCGAGCCCTAACGCTAGCGCAAAAGAAACTCCACAACCTATCGCTGGACTGCGCCCAAAAGGCGCATCGCGCCATGAAGGCACGTCTTTATGAAACGGGAGAAAAAGCTGGGAGAATGCTCGCATGGCTGGAGAGGCGGGAAGAGGGGCAACGAAAGGTGAAATGCATTAAGGCAGCAAACGCAGAACTAGTCTCCACTGATGCGGAGATAGCAGAACGATTTGCGGATTTCTATGAAAATCTCTACAAGCCCCCAACCACCACACCAGCCAGCGCCATGCTGGACAACACTGATCTTCCAATACTCACCACGGAACAGGTTACTATGTTAGATAGCAAAATAACAGTGGATGAAATATCTGCAGCCATCTCCCAGCTACAAACAGGGAAGACTCCAGGACCCAACGGGTTCCCGATCAATATCTGGAAAAAGCTGAACCACCTGGACATATCCACTCAGCTGCTCAACATGTTCGAGCACTCCTTAACAAAGGGTAAGCTCCCACCAGACCTCCGTAAGGCCAACATAATAGTGATCCCCAAAGAAGGCAAACCCCCTGATGACTGCAGCTCATATAGACCCATATCCTTAATTAATAGCGAAACCAAAATCTTGGCCAAAGTACTAGCAAATAGACTCCAAGCGGTCATCACAACACTGATACACCCGGACCAATGTGGCTTCATGCCCCGAAGGTCGACGAGAATGAACATTCGTAGGCTCCATCTGGCATTAGAGCGAGCACCTGTGCTACAGCAATCGTTAGCATTACTGGCCATAGATTTTGAGAAGGCCTTTGATTCAGTTTACTGGGAGGCTTTATGGGCAATCATGAGGAAGATGCAGTTTGGTGATTCCTTTATAAAATGGGTCCAACTCCTCTATAACTGCCCACTGGCAGAGGTAAGGGTGAATGGTTGGCCTTCGCAAGTATTTCCATTGGGAAAGGGTACCAGGCAAGGCTGCCCACTTTCAGCTATGCTATTTGCATTAATAATAGAACCGCTAACAGTCATCCTATGGAGCTCAACTACGTGGAGTGGCTTCAGCTGGAACTCAGAATGGGAGGACAGGGTTTCCTTGTATGCCGATTACCTACTAGTGTACCTGGGAGATCCGGCAGTCTCCTGCCCTGTAGTAACACGAATACTGATAGATTATGGAGTCTTTAGCGGACTAAGAGTGAACTGGCTGAAATCGGTGCTCTTTCCGGTGAAAGGGATAGACTGCATTCCGCCATTCGTCTCCCCATATCGTATAGAATCCACAAAGTTTCGATACCTTGGCATCCTAATAGAGAATAAACTAGACAACTATGTAACTCAAACCCACATCCACTGACCAAAAGATACACGCAAGACTTAGTTTACTGGGCATCTCTGCCGCTGACACTGTTAGGCAGAGCAGCACTTTTCAAAATGCTGGCCATGCCCAGATTCCTCTACATCCTCCAAAACGCCCCTCTCAGTATCCCCGTTGAGGAGTTCCGTATAATAGACAGAACACGTAAGCTCCTATGGGGAGGGAAACACCCTAGAATAGCACTTAAAACCCTCCAACGCTCAGTCTGGGAGGGGTGGGAATAGGACTCCCGAACATTCAGGTTTACTACTGGGCGACCCAGATGGCGAAGATAAATGACATTCTGCATGGGAACCCGAAACCCCCCCACATACATGCTGAAATTGCTGCCCGATATGATATGACCCCGATTGAAAGTCTATACACCAGTGTGAATCACCATCCCGGGGGTACGATTACAGCTCATACAGCCCAAATATAAGAGATACTCATAAGTACATAGGTTGGGACAATACACTCCGCTCTGTCCAGCCTATCTGGAATAACGCCCGTCTTGTAGGTCTCGACAATCTCCCTAAATGGTCAGCCTGGGCAGCAGCTGGTATCCATACCATCCAGCAAATATATGCAAATAACCAAATAACCCGGTTTGCTGAAATCTCGACTACATAGGTATTCCTGCCACTGAAAATGTCCACTATAATCAGCTACATCATGCACTAACAGAACAGATAACCCGCCTGCTGGATATGCCAGAGTGCACACCCATAGAAAGAAATATAGTTATTGACAGTGTGAAAGCCAAGATCACATCCACCATGTATAACGCTATCTCCTCGTTTGCCACAAAAGAGCTGTCGAGCCTGAAACTCAAATGGGAAGGGGACGTGAGCCCGATTCTACCCGAAGACTGGATTGAGACCCTGATGTACCCCAGGGAAACGGCGATCTCGGCAAGAATTAGACTCGTTCAGCTGAAAAAACTCCACAGAATATATTACCCCCGAGTGGCGCTATATAAGTGGGGCCAGACATCTGACCCAAAATGCTTACGTTGCAAGCAAGAGGAGGGGACATTCTATCACATTCTATGGCAATGTACACGAGTGCAACACTTCTGGCGAAGCTGCTGCGATAGACTCTCCAGAGTCTTAGGCCGTCCAATCCCTACTGACCCCAAACTCCTTCCTCTGGGCATTGATGCGGAGCAGGACCTATCCCGCTTTGAAAAGCTATTACTTTCAACGTCCACAGGTATAGCCAAAAGAAACATAGCGCAGCTATGGGGCTCTGAAATCACTCCACAGTATGATCAATGGATATTGGACATAGACGCAACTATCCTAATGGAACAACGTGTTTACCAAGCAAGAGGGTACCCGAGCAAAGCAGACAAAATTTGGGGGAAGTGGGAATTAACGTTGTGAAACCCGTACAATCTGAATTAATCCAGCTTGCAGAATAGCACTTTGGCTGCCTCTGGGCATAATAGCTATGACATTAATATCTCTATTCACCTGAAAGAACTGAACGTAAAATGTTAATGGATATTTGATATGATTAATGTCTCCTGTATTCCTATCCTCACTTGTGTTTCTACATTGGTCCTCATGGTGACTACAGTGGCGAAGCCTGTGTTGTCCAAGAAATGGTCTAAGAATCATGCTACATATGTCTGGGATGTTATTTACTTGCTAAATTACAATGATGGTGGACCACAGGTGAATGTGAGGCATGCCCCTGTCATATGATGCCTTGCACGACTAGCTCATATGTCAGATGGGGTGGGTTAGTTCCAAAAATGCTTCCATTCGACTGTGATATTCAGTCCATTCCTCACTGTGTCTAGTCCATGTACCCATTTTTATTCCAATCTTGTTAGAGATAGATTGATGTCTCCCCCTCGTTATATGAGCAGTAACAGAGATTACACAAAGGGACCACAATTACTGTGATTCAAGCAAACACTGACTCAAGGTTTTAGGTACAAAATAGAAGTACATTTATTTTTAAACCATTTGTTATCAACACAACACTTCTATTAATTCAAAGACCACACGTAAAATATACTACAACTAACCAATTCACTTTGTACAGTATTACTCAAGGTAAGTACCCTGTGTATGAATGGACCGGTGTTATGAAACAGAACACGTTACCGTGAATACAATTGCAATCACTTTTTGACAGTTCGGTCTATTAGATGAACGCGTATCCGTAGCAAGAAATGCTAACGGGGCAAAAACACACTTCGCACCAGAGATACCCAGAGCGAGGTGGGGGAAAAAAATCAATGGCCATATGTAGTTAGGCAGACAGAATCGAAGAACACACAGACAGGAATTCACGAGTCAAAGGGCTGGAACCAAAGTCAAATGATACCGGGTACCCGTTGTCGGGGAACACACAGTCGGACAGTTCAAGATTCAACGTTGCCAAGAGTACTTTGATGTTGTCAATGTTCGGAAGCAAAAGTTATAAGAAGGAGGGAAAAGTAAGGACAAGCCTTAAAGTAGAGAAATAGGGATTTCACCCAAAATTCCTCAAACAGGACGCAGTACCTTTCTCAAAGAACGAAGCTGGTGCCACGGCAGTTGTTCCTGTTGGTTTCCCGCAGACCCACGCTTTCCTGCAGCTTCAGCATGAAGAAGGACGATGAGGGGGTCCGCACCACAAAGAGATGAGGCCGGCAGCATCGACAATGAATAAAAGGTGTACTCCTTAAAAACAGAAGAGTGTCTTCAGGTGGCTATCTGGACCACTACAGCAGTGTGCAGCGATTTCGGCCACGAAGGCGACCTCTGGCTGAAGATGATGAGCTGGTTATCCCCACCAGGCTCAAGGGAAGACGACTCCGGACTGGATCTCCTCTTAGTCGTTGGGTAGGGTAGATAGCTCAGGACTGCAGCAGGGCTTCACCGGTATGGGGTAGTTGCAGCAGTCGACCTCTCCTCCACTTCTAGTCGGTCCCTTGTAGTTCCAGTGGCGAAAATGCGAAAATCCCCCATTTACACAGCCTGGCTGTCAATCACACAGCAGGGGGGTTGTCCAGCCCGGACAATCACCTCAGCCAATCATGAAAAAGTGCGACTTGGGTTTCCTACACCCCTCCCTCACATTCAGCCCACCTAGACACCCAAGCGCCTTGAGGAGGGCTTCTAGGTAGATGTCATGATCTCTGCTTCCAAAAGGTCAGGGTTTTCCCAACTCCCTTGGAAGCAGATCCATTACCCAGGTTCCGAGTGCCAACCAGTCCCAATTGGGACCTTTTGGACCCAGTCCTGGCGCCAGTGGCACCAGGCTCATAAATATGCCCAGTCCCAGCGCTGGAAGCGCCGGGCTCATAATGCTTGGGTGGACTTACCTTCAGCAGACCATGCTGCTTACTTGCCTGCCAGTTGAGCCTCTGATCCTCTTCTGTTTGGAACTACTTTTCCTGTTGGGTGGGGCTGGAGCCACTCCCTAGATTCAGAACACTGGAACTCTTCTGGAAGGCAGGAACTCTTTTCTTACCAGGAACTCTTTTCTTACTTAGGCGTGGCTGTGGAAGGAGACACCTAAGCACTACAGGAGGCTATTTAAACCACACCCGGTGGATGAATCTTGCTTTGCGTTATTCTGCAACCTCTGCAGCAGAACGCTCATCGTGTCTTCTGCATCCGGTCCTGGGCCTAAGGAAAAAGGCTTACCATCCTGAATCCAGTCTTCAGCAACACCTATAAAGACAAGAAAGAACAGGTTAGCATTCCGGCATCTGAAAGGCAAAGGCTTACCATCCTGAATCCAGTCTTCAGCAACACCTATAAAGACAAGAAAGAACAGGCTAGCATTCCGGCATCTGAAAGGCAAAGGCTTACCTACTCTTCGTGCGCTCCGGAGGTCTTCACACTGCATTCCGGCATCTGAAAGACAAAAGTTTACCAACTCTTCGCACGCTCCGGAGGCCTTCGGCGCTGCATCCCGCATCTGAAAGACAAAACAAGGTGCGTTTAAAGACATTGGGGAACTTTAATACTCACGTGCCATTACTCCTTTCCACATCTAATCCAGTGGGTATTCCGGCACCCTGCAGCCGCTCCGAACTCGTACCTGCAAAATAAAAAGACAGTTAGAGCGCATAGTGAAGCAGGCAACAAGCGCTTACTTACGTGCTTCCAGGCGCTTCTATTCATCACACGGGCTCCATCTTCAACTCACTTCAGCCCGTCACCCGCCATCGCCGGAACCCTGCAAAACAAGAGACATCATTACTAAAGACTTTAAAGACATTTGAATGACTCGAAAATTACCGTTCGTGCAGTAAACGACGGACAGCAGTCCTCTGAAGTCAAGAGGCCTGCGCTACCTATCCAGTGAAGAAACTGGTTACAGCACCCTGCCCCGAGGCAGATGGAGAGCTCGGCATTCACTTACCTAAGGTGAGAGCGTTAACCTTTGGGGGTCTACAGGAGAGGAGAAGAGGAAAGAGATAGGGACACCCCAATAACCCCAGTTCATTAACCCCATATTTTCTATCTGCAGACATCTTACTCTACACGTCAGGCATACAGTGCACAGAGGTCCAGCCCAAAGAGCCAACCGGGTGCTACACATCATCTTTGAAGATACGGTAGTCGCCCAGTCAAGACCGGCGCCTCTGCGAGAATCAGGTGAGCGTTACAGTAGAAGCCCGCCAAAAGACAGTGAACAAAGAAGGCAAACCTAGTTTGCCGCGCAAAGTAAAACACAAGAAGGAGTTTAACAAAAAGAAATGGCGAATAAACCGCACCAGACCCAAACGAAAAAGGATTTGGTCAAGCGGGTTTAAGTTTGAGGCTAACACAATAGCCTATAATATTACCAAGGTTATATAAGATAACCGCGGTAGAAATTTAGGGTAGATACCACTTCCACCAGCCATGTCTAAATGTTAAAAGAGTGAAACAATGCTCTAGGAGGTACAGATAAAAGAGTTAAGAGTTAACCCTTCCAGTACTCCATGTAAGATGGTGTGGATCTGTGATTACATTTGACTAAGTAAAGTTAATGGTATCTTTACCCTTTTCTGGGGGACAGTAGTCGCCTCAGAAATGGAGTCGGTGGGAAGTCTGAACGACAACTCTGTGTCACTGCACTGGGGGCTACTGAAGTGGTGTACTTCAGAGCTCACAATCATAAAAACAGGTAAAATACACATAGCAAAATAGGTGTAAGAGTGGGGGAAAAGCTCACACTCTTACCAAGTGGAAAGAAATAACTCAGGAGAGCCAGCAAAGCTGCTGAGGGTCTCACTAGGTTAGGGAAATTAGCCATAGAATGAGAATTCTCCCTAACAGTGAACAAAAGTCTATGAATAATAACAGCTCAAAAGTATTGCCTATACCTTGTCAATCACGTTTGGTGACTAATTCTTATGAAATTCCTTTAAGGAATATTGTGAGGAATAAACGTGTTTAAAAATGAAAATCAAACTCAGAAACCTAACTTTGTCACTAGGAACTTCAAGTCCCATAATTCTCTAAGCATTGAGACGAGGAAGAGGGATGAAGAGGTGCAATGTTGCAGGAGTAGTCAAATCATTAACTCAAATGACCCACACCTGAAGGTGACTGGGACACTTAAAAAGCCCACTCAGGTGCAGGAGAAGACCAGTAGTAGTGAAGCAGCAGCAGCATGACTCATGCAGCTCCAAAACTGAAGCTGGAGTATAGAGAAGACGCTGGGACCCATGTGTGGCAGATTGCAGCTGCCTGTCCTGAGAGAGTCTCGGCCTCCTGGAATGTGAAAGGCAGAGGTTGTGCAGCGCAAAGAGTGCAGGAGAGAAGCTTCCCCGTTTGAGACCAAGTTTGCAGACTGCGCAATGGGAAGCAAAGGAAAGGGAAGCTGTCCTTCCCCCAAGGCAGTTTCCAGTGGCTGGGGGCTTCGAGGAGATTTCTGGTGGCTGGCGTGCATCAGAAGATCTCTGTAGCAAGAGAAGCTCCAAATGCAGGTGGTGCAGGGGAATGCGTACTGAAGGAAGCAGTTTGCCGAGAAGCGAGGAGCCACAGAATGAGAAGTCCTGCAAGCAGCGAGGGGAATGTAGTACCTGGTGATTTCACAGGTTTGGTGGCCCTGTGGCGCTCCATTCCTGCTCACGTGGCTCAGGCAAGGGTCCGGCGAGTAAGCAACGCTCGGGTAGGTGTGATGGAAGTTTAAAACGCAGTTTTGAACATCGAACTTTGAACAGCAGCAGACTCGAAAATCGCGTAGGAGAGAAAGGGATTCCCAAGGTGATTTTTAATTGCTTACTAGTCAAAGGCAACAGATTGTAACCAAGGCGAATGACTAATGATAAAAGTGTGAGTTGGTGGAAAGTCCAGCAAACCAAGGGGTCGACATTGGTCAAATATTGGCAAAAGTCAAGACTTACAAGCAGTGCCCAAGCCAAAAGAAACTAAAACCTAGGCGAGCACAATTCAGTCCATATTGCCAACAGCAGAAGGGGGCTAATGAAAAGTCCACAAGCTCGGAGACGTACTGCCCATACCTTATACAAGTGGTGAAAGCTGGTATCATCTCACATTACCAAAACAAAGGAAGAAACAGAAAGAGACCCTATCCTTGGCAGTCATTGGTTACTGGTGTAGTAGGGAAATAAGTGCAAAAAGGCTTCCCTTCTGGAGAAGGGATACCCAGAAGAAGGGGAGCATCATTCGTAGAAGAATAGTAAAGAATACCAATGTGAATCTTGTTTTCCCTGAAGTATTAAGTAATGCATTGTCTTCTGATGTTTGTTAATCTGCTTAGAATCACATGCTGTGCATAGACTAGCGAGCAGTACCCGGAGTTGGAGGTGGGTTATGAGAAGGAACAGTAGAGAAAAGAGGTTTTAATACTGCTTGTCCCACCTGGGAATCAGATCTAGAGTGGGCATCTAGACAGTAGTGTTTTGTAAAGCCGTGAACAGAACTCCAGGTTGCCGCTTTGCAAATGGACTCAAGAGGGACATTTGCAATGAAAGCTATGGAAGCCCCGGTGCCTCGAGTGGAGTGTGCTCTTGGCTTGAAGGGTAGTTCTCTCTTAGCAAGAGAGAAATAGAGAGTGATGCATTGTACAATCCATCTAGAAATAGTGGATTTTGAAACTGCATCTCCTTCTCTTCCTGCTGCCACCAAGACAAAGAACTGATTGGTCTTTCTCAATGGTCTAGTTCTTGCCATATAAAACATAACGGCTCTGAGAACATCCAGTGTATGCAGGCTCTTCTCCCCTAAGTTTGAAGGGTTTTGAAAGAACGTTGGTAGTTCTATTGACTGGTTGACATGGAATTTAGAGATAGATTTTGGTGCAAACCTAGGATGTGTGCGTAGAACCACCTTATCCTTGTGTACTGTTACAAAGGGGTCTAGTACAGAGAGCGCTTGTAGTTCACTTACTCTCCTAATGGAGGTGATAGCTATTAGAAAAGCAGTCTTAAGAGTGAGGTCTTAAAGTGTTGCTTCGTGCATGGGTTCAAAGAGTGACCCCATGAGCCTGGTTAGTACCACATTTAGGTCCCATCCGGGAGCTGGGATAGCTATGGGAGGGTGGATCCTCTTCACTCCTTCCATGAAGGCTTTAATAACTGGGACTTTCCACCATGACACTTTAAGTTGGGAAGTGGTGTATGCGGAAAGTGCAGATAAATGCACTTTAATAGAGTTAAACACCAAGCCTGAGTCTAGTAGGTGAGTCAGGTACAGAACAATTTGTGTGGGGGAGCAGGCAACTGGGTTGATGCTCCTTCCTCTACACCAGATTACAAATCTCTTCCATTTACTAGAATAACAGTGATGAGTGTTAGGCTTTCTAGCCTCCCTGAGAATGTCCATGCATCTCTGCGGGAGCTGTAAATGTCCAAATTCTATGATCTCAGGAGCCAGGCTGCTAAGTTCATGGGCACGGATGTAGTGTCCTGCCCTTGTCCTGTGACAGCATGTTGTACGGGCAGGGAAGTTTCACTGGAAGAGATAGGGACATCTCCATCAAGTGAGCGAACCCTGGCTGTCGGGCCCAAATAGGGGCCACCAGTATCATGGTAACCTGTTCTTGGTGCATCTTGTGCACTATCTTGTTGAGAAGGGGAGTCGGGGGAAAAGCGTAAACAAATTCCTCTGACCATGGTATCGATAGACCGTTCCCCTTGGATTGGTTCTGGGGGTACCTGGAGGCATAATCTTGGCATTGGGAGTCCTCCAGAGTTGCGAACAGATCTATTTCTGGGAATCCCCATTGTGTGAAGACATCGAAGATGATGTCTTCGTGTAACTGCCATTCGTACTCCGAGGGCAGAGGGAAGTCTCTGCTGAGTTCGTCTGCTAGCAGATTGAGTTCCGCTGGTACATGTTGTGACAACAGGAACATGTTGTGTCTGAGAGCCCACTTCCAGATGTTCTGGGATAGCTTGGACTGTCCTGGAGAGTGAGTGCCCCCTTGCTTGTTGAGGTAGAACATGGCTGTGGTGCTGTCCGTGAGGACCATCACTGTCTTCCCTTGCAGGTGTGCCTGGAAGGCTTTCAGTGCCTTGAACACAGCTAGTAGCTCCAGTAAGTTTATGTGCTTGGATGCTATGCCCGGAGTCCAAACTCCGTGAGCAGTCTGATGGGACAGGTGAGCCCCCCATCCTGTGAGGGATGCGTCTGTGGTTAGAGTGGCTTCCACTGCGGGGGTGGCGAATGGTTTCCTTATTACCAGGTTTTCCTTCGACCACCACCGTAGCGAGAGAACCAAGGCTTGCGAGACCACCACTAGATTGTCCCATTGTCCGCTGGCCTGACACCACTGGCTGTTGAGCCACTCTTGCATTGGCCGCATGCGCAGACGCGCGTGAGGTACCAAATAAATACATGACGCCATCATTCCTAGTAAGAGCATTGCTTTGCGTACCGTCACCGGCCACATATTGAGGAATCTGAAACAGCATGTTTAGGACCCTCTCCTGGAGGGGAAGACGAGGCCATCCTTTGTTCGAATTAGAGCCCCTATGAATTGTTTGATCTGGCTGGGGTCTAAGATGGACATCTTCTCGTTGATGGAGATGCCCAGTTGAATCAAAAGGTCTACAGTCTTTTGGGTATTTGAGAAGCATGCTTCGTAAGAATCCCCTGCTATGAGCCAATCGTCGAGGTAAGGGTATACTGGGATGGACAACCTGCGCAGGTGGGCCGCTGCCACTGCCAGTACCTTTGTGAATACTCTCGGCGCTGATGCTATGCCGAAGGGTAGCACTCTGAACTGGTAGTGTTTGCCCTCTATCATTAACCTGAGGTATTTTTCTGTGCGCTGGCAACATCAAAATATGAAAGTATGCATCTTTCCTGTCCAGTGTTGTCATGTAATCCCCCTGTGAAAGCAGGGGGATCATCTCCTGTAAAGTCACCATACGAAACTTTTGAGGTTTGACAAATTTGTTCGCTGGGCGCAGATCTAGTACAGGGTGCATGGTCAAGTCCTTTTTGGGTACAAGGAAGTACACTGAATAAATACCTTCCGTTACCTTGCCACGACGTTGTCCTCTTTGGTTGTATTGTCCACTGGTGCCTTGGTTAGAGGGCCAGTTACCTGCAGAGTATTGCTGCTGCTGGTGTTGCTGTTGGCGTTGGCCTCGAAAAAAGCATCTGTTGCCATAACCACGTTTTTTGGGAGGCCTTGAAATTTGGTCTAGGGTTTTGATGGGGTCAATATCCTTCTTTGCGGTCTCTAGTGCCTCATCCACCGCCTTCCCAAAGAGGTTGGCATCTTCTATAGGTTTGTTAATTAGAGAGGCTTGTGTTTCAGGTTTAAAACCTGAATTACGTAGCCATACATGGCGGTGAGGAGGATTCCTTGGACTAGGGAACGGCCAGCGGTTTCTGCAGCATCCAGAGTATGTTTCTGCAGCATCCAGAGTATTTTTAATGATGCTTTGGTTGACTAAGGTCCCTTCAGTAACCGTGGCCAGAAGCAGAGTACGTAGGGGTTCCGGTACCTCCTGGATGTCCTTACGTAGTTTGCTCCATTGTGCATCTGCGTAACTTGCCAGCAAAGAGTTGTTTTTGGCAATTCTTGCGGAAAAGGCAGCTGAGGCTGTAATCCCCTTTCCTAGGGCATACAATTTTTTACCCTCTTTATCTGGTGGTGCCTCGCTGGTTGACAGCGGGACCCCTGCTCTTTTCCTTGTATTTGTCACCACTAAGGAGTCTGGTACAGAGTGGCCCCTGATGTATAACGGGTCCGATGGGGAGGGACTAAATAATTTTTCTATCCTTGGGTTGACCCCTCTGACCAACGCGGGTGTAGATAGAGAAGGAATAATTCGTCTCTTTACTGAGGCGAGGAGGGGAATGGTTTGGCTGACAGGGGGTTTCTCCTTGATCTTTTCTACAAAGTCTATGTCAGAAGAAATTTCCCCAGTCTCGATTTCGAAATGCGCTGCTGCCTTGCGTAGTAGTGCATTAAAGGTAGGTTGACCGTCTATAGGTGATGTATTCCTAATAGGCGAGTCCTTGGGGGGGACCGGTTTAGGGCGTCAGGTCTGAAAACGCTGATGGGGTCTGCTCGGGCTGTGAAGCGCCTTCTTCTGGGTCTTCTCCGAAGCCCCCACCACCACCCATATCTGGGTTATCTTCAAAACCTTCCTCCTCTAGGTTTTGTTCCCCTTCGTTGCCTAAGAATTAGTCATCCTCCTGAAAGTGGGGTCCTCTTCAGTGAGGTCATATAAATCTAGATCCTCTTGGAGGGGATTAAACAGCCTAGGGTACTTGGCCCTGGGAACCTCCTGAGGTCCCTCTCTTGATCTCTTGGGTGATGGAAGGTTCTGAGTCCCCATAAACCTCTCCATTTTGTCCATACAAAACTGGAGTCTCTCTAGGGTTTCTTGAGGTACCTCAGAGCGGTCAGGGGGGGTAAAAGGGAGGGGCTTCAGTTTGAAAACGCTTCGACCTATCCCATAACGTCGGAGTAAGGTTCCCATCGCTCTCTGCAACTAATTTGTCTGTCGAGGGTACCTCTGGCGTCGACGTTACAGGCGTCGCTCGCTCTACGCCGACGGGCGCTCTCCGACAGTGCGCGTCGTCTGGCGGTTTAGTGATAGCGCCCTTATCTGGGGGTAGCCCAGTCGCTAATCGCGTTTGCGGTTGCGAGGGGGGCTTAAGACTCTTACGGTCAGAGGAGGCCACCGGTAGGACCGGCGTCTCCGTTGGCGCTAATGCTCTCTTCGTCTTCGACGAGGAAGAGCTGTGGGTCGTGTGTTTATGGGAGTGTTTTTTGTGTGCGTCAGTGTCGCCGGGGTGTTCATAACCCATAAGCAGGGCGTGAGCCAAGCTTGTCGGGGCCAGGGACAGGCGACGAGGAGCGTGAAAGCTCCTTAGTGAGGTCTACGACTTCCGAAACGGACCTCGAGTTATCACATTCCTTGCGACTTCCGGCGGCGGCGGCAGCGGGTGAGGAATCAGACCTAGACATGGCATAGGCTGCCCACCTTTTGACCCTGCGATCCTTTAAAGTCTTAGGCTTAAGAAGCTGACAGGCCGCACAGCCGTCTTCTTTGTGGTCGAGGGGCAAGCAACGGTTATACCGTTTATGCTGGTCTTTCCAGGTAAACGTGCCTTTTCAACGTGGGCAAAACCTAAAGGGTGTCCTTTCCATAGCTGAGGAATCGATTGCATGTGATAACCCCAAAGGAAAGGGAGGGGAAAGGCAAAGGCATTCTCAAAGAGAAACAATAAATGTCCCACGACCCCACTCTCCGTATTGTATTTGGCCGGCGAGGCCAGGCCACGTGTTCGGCGAACGCCGAACAACCTCCTCTATCGAAGGCACCGCCGTCGAAGATCTTGATCGGCGGTGAAACAGCTTCGCAGCTACGATGCCAAAGGAGGGATGTAAAGTATTATAAGTTAATAACGACCAAAAGTCGAATAAATGTTTTTTCAATGTCTCTCGAGGAGCTCCGCGTAAAGGCGACAAATATCTGGGCGGAAAAAACAATCCGAGGGACCTCAATGCGTGAGGGATTGTGGGTACACTGCACGTCACTATAGGGATAGTGTTACAGACACGTCTTGTCGATGTCCCCTTTTCGACTACGAAAAACAAAATGCAATACTCAGCAGTGACCACTGGATGTCGGACTATGCACAGGATGTGATTCTAAGCAGATTAGCAAACATCAGAAACACATTTTCAGCTTTGTTTCGAACAATTTCATTGGAGAACATGTTTTCAACGTTATTCGTTGCTTACGTTGGTTTGCATTGCTCATCCAGGACACTGTGCGCAAAAAGCCTGGGATACGCAGGTGCCCGGCTGGTATCTGATAAGGTTGCCATGGACATTGTCAAAACGGAGCTGTTTCTGCTGCTTTCCTGAGAAAGGGAAGAGTCCTGCTCCTTAAGGTAAACGTGGGTAACTCCGGCCGGGGGCACACGGAAACTGAACGAGCGGAGACTCCGGACAGAAAATTCTAGAAAGTGCCACCCTGCCTTTGCAGAGGGCTTAAAATGCAGGGCACTGAAATGGTCAGACAGAAAGCTTTGGTCGAGGGGAAGGCCACCATGGTCTCTTGCCTGGCCGTTTTCGGGGCTTTTCAGCTGATTCTGGTGACATGAGGACATTCTTTAAAGCTGTGCCAGGGGGTGATCTATTTTCTTTATACTGCTATGCTTCATTTATTCTGTGTTGGATTTATTCGTTTATGTAGCTTTAGAATAAAGGGCCGTATAAGAGAGAGTTTATCATTTAGCTAAGAGTGTGTATGATTGAGTCCTTGCCTCCCCGGTTCAAGGTTTTTCATTTAGTGTATTGGTGAGAGAAATAAGATTTGTCTGTGCACTCTTTGAAAAGCAAAACAGCGGCCCCAGGCGTGGGAATGCCCCCAAGGCCACGCCACGCCCTCCAGCGTCACACCTCAGTCCCCCTTTTACATACCGGATGCTTGAATAATACCTGGCTATGCTGACAGTTTTAGCCACTGGCATGCTAGCTGGGGAAGGTGGGTGGGGCTGTAAGGAGGAAAGGGGATTGAGAACTATGAGTACTCCAGTTACTACAGTGAGTAACTAATTACTCATACGTCCCATCCCCTTTCCCCCACTCTTGTGGGTGATGCCCCCAAACAAGACAAATGGGCAAGGCCGTGACAACCTGCCTCGTGCTTAAGAAGAAGCAAAAAGGTTCTTCAGAACTGCCTGACCGAACTCTGCATCCCTCCTAGAGCTGGTGTCCAAGGAATAGAGCTTACAGAACAGAGACGGAGTGGCCCACGTAGCCGCCTTGCTAATGACTTCCCAGGAAGAGTGTCTCTGAAAGGCGACCACCGTAGCCTTTATCCTGACTGCGTGAGCATGGAGCCCCGGGGAACAGTCTTACCCATGGCCACGCAAGCCTCCAAAATGGCCTGGACCATCCAACGGGCTATGGAGGCCTTGGAAGGCTGGCTGCTGGGAGACAAGCCCCCGAAGGTGACAAACAGGGCCTCTGATTTCCAGAAAGACCATGTCCATGAGAGGTAGAACCTGCGCACTCTTCTCAAGTCCAGGGAATGCAACGCCCTTTCAGCCTCTCATTGCTTGCTCATAAAGAACACTAAGGCAGATTTCCTGGTTCAAATGGAACAGAGAAACCATCTTTGGCAAGAAGTTTGGATGAGTGTGCAAGGTGACCTTGTCATTGTGGAAGCTGGTGAAGGGCTTGCACGACAACAGCACCTGTAGCTCAATGACCCTGCGTGCAGAGGTGAGCGCCACCAGAGGGACCACCTTGAGCGTCACCAGTCTAATGTCCACCAACGCCATCGGCTCAAACGGTTCACGATTTAAGGCCGCAAGTACCATGTTGAGGTCCAAAATGGGGTGGGTTATATGGACCGCAGGAAACAGCCTGGACAAGACCTTGAGGTGGGCCTTAACCACCGGGTTGGCTGCTGAAAAAGCGTGATTCGGAAAGTTCTTGTAGGCCCCAATGGCCGCCAAGTAGGTGCGACGGGTAGTGGCCTGGATGCTTGACCGAGCCAGGTGTCCTCAAAAGAATGCACGTTGTCTAGGCAACAAGTGGGAGGGGGGGTGCAGCCTCTTGTTGCGAGTCCAGTGGCAGGACATTGTCCACATACTCTGGTACTGAGAGCGCATAGATGGCCTCCAGTATGATCTCACAGTTGCCATCTGAAAACCGAGTGGGTCAGTCTCAGCTGAACAGGAGACAGACCGAGAAGGCAAGCCGGGCCAGGTCAGGGGCTCCACTGCCGCGTCCTGTTGCGTAAGGAAGCCCCTGCTGGGGATCCGAAGATGGATAGGTGCCTGTGAGTGCAACTGCAGCATGTCCGAGAACCATGCCCTCGACAGCCAGTGGGGGGGCAATCAGGATGAGGATGCAGCCCATTGAGGCCTGGAACAAGGGTCCGGATCCGGAGACATCCATTTCAGAAGAGGGGCAGATCAACACCACATCCCATGCATAGGAGTGGAGAGCGGGTCCCGTCCTCCTTGTTCAAGTAGAACATTGTCATGGAAATTGTCGGTCCTGACCAGAACCGTCTTGACCCCGATGACTGGAAGGAAAGACCTGAGAGATAGGCCCACTGCCTGAAGGAGGGACGGAGGAATAGGAAGTTTGTCCGACTGTGCCCCGTCTCCTGGTCCCAGTTGGCTATCAGTTGGAGCTGGAGGCATCTCATCATGTGGTGGGCGTGCTGCACCGTGAGCAAGCAGGACGCCTTCAGACCCAGAAGTTGCTGGAATCACCATGCTGAGGTGGTTGAGTTGGTCAGAAAGTGCTGTATCACCATCCAAAGGGACTGAAGCCTTTCGCTCGTGGGGAATCGCACGCTGTACAACCGTATCTCATCGAACTGCAAGAAGTACCAGGTCCCTGGAAGGGGTCAATTGCGACTTCCGGTCAGTGTCCATGGGTTCCTCACCCTGAACATCCTCACCTGGTTCTTCCACTGAGCTATCCAGTATGGAGGTCTTCTGTCTTCTTCTTCTGCTCCTTCTGGTAGTCTCTGTCGTCTTCCTTCTGTTTTATCTTCTTGTCTTTCTTTTGCTCGTGAAGGTAGGGGTGAGCTCCACCCGAGGCCACCTTGACCGTGAAAGGTACGGCGATCTGGTGAACCCAGAGGAGCCTGCCCACGAAAACAAGGAAAAAGTCTATGTAGGCAGAAAAACCCTGTGATGTTGGAAGGTGGACTTGGTAGCCCGAAGAGGAAGCTGCAGAAGTTGGATAGGCTGGATGGGACTCCGAAGTCTTCTGGGAAGATGAACAATGCAGGTTTAAGTTCTCCAGCAGTATCTGGGGCTGAAGAGGATCGTACCGGAAAGGCAGATATGTAAGACCCTGAGCGAGTAGGGTATAATAAGTATCCAGCTCGTGTGCCACATTCACAGCAAGGGCCAAGTCTGAAAGGACTAGCAAACTGTACAGGTGAAGAAATTATAGGATAGAGCTTAGAAGCAAGAACCTGAATCGAGAAGAACAGGTAAGCGGAAGGTAAGCATAAGATTTATGAGAGATAGAGAGAGCGAGAGAGAGAGCGAGCGAGCAAACCGGCTCCGCGAGTGAACTGAGGATAGGGACTGGGAGCCGGCGGTAGATAAAAGAAGGGAAGATGAACAGCGACGAATCCGCCAAAAGGTGGGTAAGCGGAACTCGAGACTGTAAATACCAGAGGTAGAACGGACACAAGGAGGGAAGTCCGAAAGAGTATGTGCCAGTCCTAGTACAAAATAGAAGAGGAGGGGCTAGTTCTGGCAAAGTGAAAATAGAGAAATAAACAAGCAGAAAGTAAACTAAAGGCTGTCGGGGGAAAAGCCGACAAGGGCCAGAGAAAGGAGCAGCGTACGGGGTACCTGCCCAAGGTTAACAGAATCAAGGGACGGCACTGCAAACTAACAGAGAGCCAAAACGGATAAACTGGAGCGAGTTGCAACGCAACGAGCAGGGGGCGTGGTCTTGTAGTCAGTTCAGGCAACCACTAGACCGTAACCCAGAGAACAGCGTGCTTCAGTGGAGCCTCCATCTTTGCCACATCTTTCACCGCTGTATCGTGACACTTCCGCTGGTTCAGGGAAAACCCCAACTGGTGAAAAACATCCGCTAGCCACTGGCAGGAGTGCCCTTCCCATCGGGCAAGCTGGCCCTCACCAGCCAGTCGTCCAGGTATGGGGTTATAAGTGGTGGCCCTCCAGGTGAAGGCGGCCAGCCACTGCGTTCATGAGCTTTGTGAACATACGAGGGGCCGAATTGAGGCTGAAAGACAGCACCCTGTACTGAAAGTGGTGTAACAATCGTGAACTGTGCAGCCTACACTTGTGATATAATTTTGCCACTTCAAACTTTCTTTAACACACACAGGTCTCTCAGGTTGCTTGCCAACTCACCGGCTGTGTGCGTTTCTTTCTTGGTTTTACGATTTCCAATTCACGAGTCAAGGTTAGTACCACAGGCTTGGCCTTGCCTCCCCAACTCTGCCGTTCACCCGGGAGGGCCGCTGGCGGCCTCGAAGCACAATGCAGCCTTCACTTATCGGATCTGGCCGTCTCTACATGTCTTTAGTGGCCTGTCGGAGGAAACAACTGCTAGTAAGGAACTCTTGGGGTTTTCGACCCGCTGCTCTCATCCCTTGGCCCGTAGCTCTGCTCCAGTAGGTTTGCCTTCACCCCAGAAGTACTGCTTATACTCGTGGTCCGCCTTGCTCAGAGCGTGTCTTTAGGTATTGCCTTTTATCCGTGTGAGGAGAGCTAGTTGGTATCAGGTGTATGTACTTCAAGTCAAGTGCCTGACTTCGCCTGCCCTGATTAACGGGACATGTCCAGTACGATGTATGAGAGTTAGTCTTGTTACTCTCAGTCACCCGCTTCCACGGCCCAGTGTTTGTGTAAAAAAGATGGGGGGGGGGGGGTGGGGGTGAAGTTGGGACCTCAGAGAATCCTACAAAATAGGATGGGCTAGAAGGGGGAATACCGCATATCACCATTGGCTGCCTCACCCCCACTTCCCGAAGACCCTTCACCCGGGTGCTCCTCCCGCACTGGTCCACCCTCAATGTCTGGATCCAAAAGGCATTGGCTGTGCCCTGGCCAACTGAGAGAGAGAGAGATCCCCGGGGACTAGCAGGTGAGACGCTCTGGTTTCTCACATAGGGTATGTAATTCTGAGTAGTCAACAAGGTAACCTGTAACATTCTATGTTGGAAAGTTCCTTGGCAAAACCACCCGCAGAAGGTGAGGAAAGTGATCAGGTATTGTGAACAGCACAAGGCCAAAGTGATTTTGCTGCCAGAAACTTATTTGGTTGGGCTGGTTAACAAGGGAGTGGAAAGGCCCTGGGGAAGCAGTAGATATTACGCGTCATTCTCTATGTTCTCTATGCATAAAACGTATAGTTTTCACTGCCTGGAATAAGTGGCTGACCCGGGGGGTAGGGGGAGAAGAGAGATTCCTAACTGTGACAGGGATACTGGCACACACTCCTGTGACAATAGTTAATGTATACAAGCGGAATGTTAACGATCCTGATTTTTTTAAAGTTCTCCTGCACTAATGCTATAAATACATGAATACCAACATTGTCTGGCAGGGGACTTCAACACCAGTTTAGATAGTGTGATGGACATATCCACAGATGGGACAAGCCTCTTTCAATGGCAGCTCGTAAAATCGTCAGTTGTATGAAGGTTATGGAATTGTTGGACGTGTGGAGGACGCGTCATCCTGGGGTCAGACAGTACCCATGCTACTCGTCGGTCAACGATATGACCTCTCGGATTCACTATGTTCTGGCCACCCCAACCATAGTGCGCATGACTGTAGGGTGTGGACCTCTTCCCTGAACATTGTCGGACCACTCCCTTATTAGGTTGACTATTGTATTATGTAGGGATTGGGTGGCTAGACCCTTTTGGCGATTTAAGGCCCGCAACATTGACGGATATGATCTTCCACAGTGAAGTGCTTGAGGTCAAAGTCGTATTTTGAGCACAATCTGGGTATCAGTGGCTGTAGTATGGGAGGCCTTCAAAGTTGTTTTGCGGGGTAGATGTATGACTTTGGAATTTGGCGTGTTGAAGAGCATTCGGAGCTACCTTGATGCAATCGACCTTGAGATGGAGTTGGTTGAAGGTGACAATGTCGGTACGCTGGCCAGCATTAAGTAGGCGCTGAATAGGTTTTGTGCTGAAGCAGAACGGGAGGTTAAGTTTATTGCTCAGCCGGTACTGGCCAGACAATACAGAGTGGAGAGGAGGCTGGGGCGCCGTCTTGAAAAGGTAATCAGTCAGGAGGGGGAATAACGCAAGTGGCGGCGCTGTGCACTGAGAGCAAGCAGGTAGTGTCAGAACCAGAGCAGATCCTAGATGCGTTTCAGGCCTTCTATGAATTTTATAGTTCATGGGTTGGGGTGAATGCCAATTCGCTTACCCAATATTTCCATGGAGCGTCCCTAACAAAATTGGATCAGGACGCTGTAGTGAAGCTAGACACCCCGATCACAGTTGCTGATATTCTGGCCGCTCAACGGTCATTGCCTTCATCCAAGGCGCCGGGCAACAATGGCATCACTGCAGAATAGAGTTCGACCCGGATGTAGCAGAACATATGCTGAATATGTGGCAGGAGGCAATGCGTGTGGGCTCCCTTCCCCCACTCTTCGCGAGGCCGTGATCTCTCGGATCTTGAAACCAGGTAAGAACCTCCAAGATTGCGCTTCATATAGGCCAATCTCTCACCTCAACTTAAATATGAAGATTTTTGCTAAAGTTTCAGCAAATAAACGACTTCCCGATATGACGTTGATTGTTCATCGAGACCATATCGGTTTTATTCCCGGTCACTCCACTGAAATTAAAAATTAACCTGCGGCGGTTGTTTGCTATCCTTTCGCAAATAGACCCTAAGGTCCAAGCTGTGGCCGCCTTTTAGATGCTGAAAATGCCTTTGACTCTGTAGGGTTGGAGTACCTGTTTTATGCTTTGTGGGAGTTCGGCAACCCGGAATACTTTCCGAATGTGGTGAAACCTTTATATGCTGGAGCCAATGCTTGCATAATACATTTTGGTAGGTGCTCAGCTGTATTCCCGCTGTGGCGCGGGACAAGACAGGGCCGTCTGCTGTCGCCACTACTCTTAGCAATTGCGGTTCAGCCGATGGCAGCACTGCTTAAGAAAGATTCATAGCGAGCAGGGTTTGGCCTTGGGGGTGGCGGGGCTGTCGGGTGATTGCGTCTCATTATGCACACAATATCGTTCTTTGCCTTAAAAACCTGGGCGTTAATCTGGCTCCCTTGACAGAGGAGGTAGAGAGCTTTGGGGAACTCTCAAGACTCTGTGTAAACTGGTTGGTCTTGTTTCCACCCAATGTGGGTGCGGTGGAGTGCCGGTTTGCGTACCCCTATAGATGGGAGAAGAAGTCAGTTGGTTACCTGGGGTTACAGGTCAGTAGGACTTCTGGTTAAGAACCACTTGACCTGTATGCAGGAACTCCGCACGAAAGTCGGCAGGTGGTACGCCCTACCCATCTTGATGTTGGGGTGTATTGGAATAGCTAAAATAGTAGTGGTACTGAAATTGCTTTATAATGTCATTGCTCAAAATGTCCCTGTTTAGCCAGGAAAGCAGTTTTTCTTGGTCCTGCAGCCTTTAATGGTCCCACTTGCATGGTTTCCCAAGAACCCCCGGATTAGGTGGGATACGCTGACCAGGCCTTATGAGATGGTGGTGCTGGATGCCCCAGATATGTTGCTTTATTTCCTGGTGGAGCATCTCTGTTTCGCTGCGTAATGGATGCCAGGAGCGATCTCTTACCCCCACGTGCAAATCTAACGGCATTCGGTCCGCCCCTATTCTCTGCAAAGTGCACTATTGTCATTGAAAGTGCTTAACAATTTTAAGTTTGACCTTGTCGCCTGTACTATTCATGCGTGGAGAAACGTAGTGGCATGTCTGAATGTGGAGCTCCAGTACGCCCAGATTGTGAATGTAAATGGTTATTTATAATGCGCTTAATACCCAGAGGTTTCTAAGCACGGACCTGGCGATCGAACATGTGTTGCTCTGTGTCGTTTTGCGCTGCCCCTGAGCTATCCTCCCGAATGCTCTGGATATGGAATACAGAAGATTTGCTCCAATCTTGTGATGATACAATAGCTGGAGCGTGGGAAGATCTGGGTATTAGATATATGTCTGATATGTATCCGGTATGGGTGTTTGTGAGATATGTTCCGTTTGCGGAGAAGGTGGGTCACGACTTTCATCATAGATTTCAGTATTACTGCATGAGGGCAAAATTCAGGGCATGGTCCCCAGCTTTCAGTGAAAAAACAGTAACAGTGACGCTGTTGCAGTACCTTATATATCCTGAGTTAATGTGAAGCACATAGTCTCCTCTATCTACAAGGCAATCGTCAAGGGGACCCCAAAGGCAGCACTGGGTTGCAGGGCAAAGTGGGAGAAGGATGTGGGGACTACGTTCACCGATAAACAGTGGGCCATTATGTGTGGATGCATACACGCCGGAGCAGTTAGTACTAGATTGCAGCTTATTCAGTTTAAGACCTTACATAGGGCGTACGTGACCTCTGCACGCCTTTAGCTGTTTGATTTCACTAAAGTTGGCTGGGGCATCCCTGTCACCTGCATGCCTCGGCTCCATCGTATTGGCTATGTTTGTACCTGTATGAGGCGTAAAACTTAATAAATAACGTTTTTTTTAAACAAAATACCGAACACAGAAAATAGTATTTTAGAGTTGTGTGTGCTTTTTCTGATGAGCTGCAAAGTATATTGAGCTGAGAAAATCAGTTTTTATTCAATGTAAAGAGAGAAAGCATCATTCAAAGTTCTGAATAATCATGCTTTTAGTGACTAGTTTCTCTGTGGTATATATCTCCAGCGCCAACTCTCAGGGATTCAGCTGCAAACTGCTTGTTTTACATCACATAAAAAGTTTGAACCTGTGCTAATAAATCATAAAAGAAAGTACTGTACGGCACCTTAACAAACACTGCGTACAGTGCTACAGTAGATGAATGCATCTTCACCAGGTCAGTCAGAACATCCAGAGAGACATCAACTTCGGCAGAAAACCCACTACAAACATGGGTGACCAGCGCACCAACAACTTCCTGAGGAGATGAAAAACATATTCAGGCTTAAAAGGAAAGGGCATATAAGTACCAAAGTAATGGCATTGTAAACACACAGTACTATCTACAACTAAACAATCTTGCGGTACACGTTCCGTATGGATATACCATAGCAGGGATCGAAAAAAGTGTAGGAGCTTGAAACAGCTCCCAGTATCCAGCACCACTTAGTAAGCAGGAGCTACCTCTGGGGAACCAAAAGCTGTTATATAGCATGACCCAAATTTAACTCCCATAGAGGATACCACCTATACCATTTTAATTAACCTTTTGTAGTGCGCTAATGCCAGAACCCAGACCCTAAATGTGGGACCGGTAACCAAACCGTGTCGCTCTGTATTGTCTTTCTTCCAAGACAAATCGGTTGCCCCTGAAATATCCTCACAGCCCAGCTTTTGCCTATTATATATGGCCCATTTTGCTTCACAATTCTTTTAGTGGTTTCCTAAAACGCACTCATGCACATTAGGAAACCACAAAGAATTCTGAAGCAAAATGGGCCATATATAATGGGCAAAAGCTGGGCTGTGAGGATATTTCAGGGGCAACTGATTGTATGTTTGTATGGCACCAGTTGGCCAGGGGAGCCAAAGGTGGTTCCTGGTAGCTGTTGCTGTCAAGTCAACCAGGCTCTCCTAGGCAATAATCAGGAGCTAAATAGCGCAATGCAATTTTAACACCTAAATAGCATTCAACATGTTTAAATGGACATTAAAAAATACTTTATACCACTGAGAGTGGATTCAATACCGCTTTGGCTATCCATCGAGAGGTTTTTACCATACAACTGCAAAGGGTGTATTCAATGGGGAAGATGCCTAATTTGGTGATAAAACTACCCACTATCGAGAAGACTAGAGATGCACTTGCTTCGTGGCCAATTGGTTGTGGTGAATATGTACTGATTCACTATGGAGCCTCGTTATGGAATAACCCTGGGCTACAGATAGGGAACAAGGTTCTTTGTTGGCAAAGCTGAGTAAAGAGGAATTTTAAGAATCAGCGATGTTTGGAGTGATGAACAAATGGTCGTTTTTCACAGACTGAGAGCAGACTTTGGCCTTGGTCGGAGGGAGTTTAGAAGGTATGTGGAGTTGAGCGAACACATATCACAGAGGCAAGGTATGTTAGATGTACCAATGATAACTAAGCCATTGGCTTGTAGTTGGTTTGCTTCACCTCCATGCATGGTATCAACTTTTGTGAAAATTATGCCTTTGGAATCTTCCTATGCTGCCTCTTGGGAAAGGTTGCGACAGTCTTGGTCGGAGGAATTGGGGAGGGAAATCATTGCTAAGGAATGGGATTATTTGTCGCGAGTTGGGATCAGATCTAAGATAGACTTGAATCTGCAGTTCATTTGTCAGAAGATCCTGTTTCGTCTGCAATGGACCTTGGAGAGGATGTTTAAGTTGGATCTGACGAATGAGGAGTCTTGTTGGGGTTGTGGTCAAAGAGGTAGCACATTGTTACATAGGCTGTGGAAATGTTCTAGAGTGACTGACTTCTGGAGAGAGGTTCTTGTCAGACTGGATGCGATTCTGGGAACGGCATTTCCTAGATCGCTGTGTGCTGTGATTCTGCTTGCGAAATCAGGAAGGTGTGATGTGGCAAGAAGACATGGTGCTTGGATCGATAAGGTGGTGGTAGGGGCCACCAAACAGATACTTCGAAATTAGAACTCAAGGAAGAAACCATTGGTAGATAGTTGGCTGTTGGATTTGCAAACATTGGGGAGCTGTGAGAAATTCATGGGTCATAAGCAGAGATGTGAAGATGAATATTTGGAGATTTGGGGAACATTTAATGAGCTGTATGGTTGAAGACTGGTTTTGAATGTGGTTAGGACTTGATATTGCGACGGGTTTAGGTATGGTGAAATTAGACTAGTGGGTGTTTGTTGTATGTGTGTGTACGACTGTGTGTTGTGGTTGATGTTCGTCTTTTCCTTTCCCTTTCATATTCTGTCTAAAATAAAGGCATGGGCTTGGTGGTTTATGTTGGGCATGTACCAAGCGTTGTTGGGAGAGTGAATGCATGAATTGACATTATTTTGGTAGTGGAAAGGAATTTGCTGCCCCAGTTGTTCCTTTCTAGCTAATTCGAGCTGGGAATCAATTCTTCAATAATGAAAATACCAAGCTATTTTTAACTCTAGCTACAGGATCAACAATAGTGAGATGATTTCAATAATTAGCCGATGATGATTCAAGGGTTTTATCATACACATCAAATGTTGACCTGTCAACATATTGCTTGTACGTATTACTATAGAAAAAGATATGTTATCAAGTAGAACAAACAAAAATCTGTTGATGGTTCAATGCAGCTGTCCCTTTGCTTTCTTTCTATCATTCTACCCACATGCTGCCCTACAATCAGCTCCAAATCTTGTGTCATTTTAGTATAATCGAAATAACGACATTACACTTTTGTGTGTAATCAATGAAGAAGATTCATTAACAAGACCAAAAGATTTCTCTCTCCAATTATCTTTGCAGATTTTCCAACATCTTGAATTATACTCAACCGCAGACCGGGATTAAGCAAGATTTTACTTTTTGGCAAAAATGTACAAAGTGCTGTCAAAAACGAATACTTGGAGCATGAAGAGTAGAGGATAGCATTCTAAAATGGATACAGTATGCTAAAGCTTTGGCCATGAACCCTCATGCTATGTAGCCATCAACAGCGTAAGTCCTAACAGCTTATGGGTAACAGCTATCATTCAGATTTTGCAAGTGGCGACCTTTTGTTAACTGAGCAGAATGTATACAGTGCACATACACCTCAGAGATTCATCATGGTGCTATAATTAGAAGAAAACATAATAAAGCAATCCGAAACAGAGCCTTTAGATCAGAGAACAGAAAAGTTTTTAAAGCTAAAGTTTTTAAAGATAATTTTTAATTTGAGCCAAAGCACGGTGCCACAACAGAAAAAGTGCAGCCTCCCCATTTAAGAAGTTTGACTTTAGGGATGACTAAACTGAAGTCACCCTAGGATCACAATGACAGGGTTGAAGCATAGCGCATAGTTTGTCAAAAAATGTGGGTTCATTGTATGCACTCAGCGCTGGCCATTGGGCCAGATTTTCCCAGATCCAAGATCCGCCAAAATGTCTCTGCTGATCTTGGTAATCTATTTTCGCCCTTTAATGTATACATCCCTTTTTTCATTGCTGAAGCTGGGTTTCGAACTCGGATCATCAAGACCAATGCCAAGAGACTTCCCACTAGACTACTGGAACGTCTGGTGAAAACACTGTGAATATGCCTGTTTGGACTGTACTCTGCAGAAAATAACTATTCAAGTACAGCTTTGTACATTTACATTTCCTTGCAAAATTATAGGAAATGCTCTCCTTTTATGGGTTATTTTCCAATTCTATGTCAAGACAGGAGGCAAACATTATGCTTTTCTTTCTTTATTGCTGCAACATCAGCACTTTAAAACACTGAACATTTAAACTGGGCATTTATAGCTTTTATTCCAGCACTCCGAGGAAAAAGTAAAACCAAAGTTTAAAGTTCAAGAAAATCTTTCCATGGGCACTACGAGCCCCATGATCCTCTGGGCTCTGGTAGTCCTGGGCTCCTCCTCTCCACCTATCAGGAGCCTGGGCTCTGGTAGTCCTGGGCTCCTCCTCTCCACCTATCAGGAGCCTGTGAGAGGAATAAGAGTCCTTAGCCCTAGGTCCCTTCCTCTTTCTTTTTGCTGCCATGAGATAAGTGACTTCTTAATTAGTAAAAATTGATTTGTGCAATTATATTGTACTGCATTGAAGAAATTACATACATTGGGATTGGTTTCCTTAATACTTGAGCTTTCTGTACTTGATTGCAAAGAGCGGAGAGCCAGGACAGCATAATACGCGGCAAGCGTTTTACAAATTTAGCATCACACGAGGAATATTGGTACGCGCGCTAGCGAATACCTCTGTCAAATACCTTTAGTATTCATTTGCCGACCACCGTAGTAAGTGTTCAAAGGAGTCGGGGCCGGAGCCACGAGCAAACGCGTTGGTATTAGGCCCCAGCCCCGCTCCTCACATTACCTCATAACGTGCAGGTGAAAGAAGCGCGCATTAGAACCCAGGGGAGCACAAGGTTTCTAAGCTTCCCAACATCCCCTGGGCCGCTCTCAACGTTCGCGCCACTCCAAATCACTGCAGATTAACGTATAGCACGGAAGGGAAGAGCTAAGAGGCTTTTCACAGAAAACAAAAATAAAGAGACTCCTGGGCACCTTCCACCATTAGGAGCTATGGATCTGCATGGGACCGTTGGACCCAATGATGCGCAGAACATGGTTTAGATCCCGCTTCAGCCTCTGTAGTTCATGTTCTCAATTTTCTAGCGAATAGGGTACAAGACGGCTGCGCCTACAGAACACTAGGAGTATACAGATCAGCAGTGTCAGCAGGACACGACAAGGTGGAAGGGGGGTCCAGTGGGGCACCCAGCGGTTATATGTCTTCTCAAAGGAATAAAGCTAAAGAGGCAGCCAGAACCCAAATACGCAGTGTTATGGGACGTCAGGGACATATTCCGCTTCTTCCTCAAATGGCCAGAGAATTATAGCCTTTCTCGCTCACAGCTTTCAGAGAAGCTAGCGATGTTGTTAGGTTTAGCAGCATGTCGAAGGGTGTCGGACGTCAAAACCCTAGAGATAGACAGGTAGATATTTTATCTGGAAGGGGTAGCTTTTAGCATAGCGAAGAAAACAAAGAGCGATTTGAGAATCATTTCCTACCCTTACTTCGTAGAGAATAAGAAAATATGCATGGCACAATGCACTAAAATTATGAGGAGGTGACAGCTCATCTTAGACCGCAAGGTGTAACGCTTACTGTGCGTAGAAAGACCCTTCATGCCGTAGCCACAGCGACTATAGCTAAGTGGGTGAGAGAGGTGATGCGGTGGCCGGAGTTCGACTTGTCCTTGTTTGGTGTGCATTCTGCTAGGGGAGCAATGGCTTCTAGAGCTTTCGCTGCAGGTGTCTCATTGCAAGACATCATTAAATCAGCAGATTAGTCTTCTGAATCAACTTTTAAGAAATTTTATTTGAAACCTGTATCAAATATGACGAATAGGGTGGTAGCGAGCTTTGAACAAGCATAATGCTCGCTTCCTGTCTTGACATAGAATGAAGATTGCCTAGGCTTACAACGCAGTGTAGTCTTGATTTTATTAAAGAGACAGAGGCGAGCATTATATCCCACCTAGAATGGCAAAAGTCTCGACATAACATGTAAAGGTATATGGTGTAAGAGCTTTAGCACATTCCCTCTCTCATGGTTTTTTCTCCATTCCTCGCAGGAGACGACCAGAAGACAGCCTGAACAAAGTTGAAGGGCCGAAGAGTTGAAACATGTGGTTGCACATTGTCCTGTTGGACCAGAGAGACCTTGGCATCAGGGGATCGGTTGAGCGTTCCGCTCGTTGGGATGGTTGCTTAAGAGCAAAAGTGAGAAGTTCAGACTGAAAGTTCCTTGAATAGCAAAGAAAGAGGAAGGGACATAGGGCTAAGGGCTCTTATACCTCACACAGACTGCTGATAGGTGGAGAGGAGGAGCCCAGGACTACCAAAGCCCAGAGGATCATGGGGCTCGTAGTGCCCATGGAAAAATGTTCTTGTACCTTAAACTTTGGTTTTACTTTTTCCTCGGAGCGCTGGAGTAAAAACTATAAATTACCAGTTTAAATGTTCAATGTTTTAAAGTGCTGATGTTGCAGCAATAAAGAAAGAAAAGCATAATGCTAGCCTCTGTGTCTTTAATAGAATCAAGACTACCCTGCACTGTAAGCATGGGCAATCTTCATTGTTAATAATTTTAGTAATTAATGAAACCGTTTATTTTGGGGATGGCGGAGAAAAATCTCCACCCACTGACTTACAACCCACTCAGTCTCCCCCACACCGCCATTCCACCCCTGGGTGGTTCCCACAGTTAATTTCCATTTCCAGCACTGTAATAACGAATCTCTGTGATAGGTATAACATTTAAAATCTAATTTTCTTTTCCACTGGCAAAAAGAGTGAAGCTGGCAAAGGGCTGGAGTAATGTGAGCACTATGTGGTAACTTTAAGAGAACATGAGCTGTCATTTTTGTAAGGCTTGAAATCTGTAAATGGGGCCAGTAGAGGCAGCAATACAATAACCCAATCCTGAAGACAAGAATACATGGACTACTCCGACTTGCTCAGAAACAGGGAAAAAGTGCCAGGAACATTAATATTTTAAACTGCTAAATACAAGTTACATTTGATTTATTTGTGGATTCATCTAGTCGATTTAATAAAGAAATCAAAAGGTCCCTGGTACGATCCCACAGTTGCAGGGAGTTGCCTAGGAATGTAGGCCACAAATCCAGATTCCAAATAATCAGAGTTGCTTCACAGATCAGAATCTGTTTTTGATGCATTGAATTTAAAGAATTTTCCATCCATGCATTTACTAACCACTGTCATGAGTCCCTCAAATTGTGATTTCACAAACCCTTGATTTCCATCTAGACTGACAACAAATGACGTATAGACTACATATGTATAGAAAGAAGTCCACATTTATGCACAAAAATGGGTAGGGGTTGGATATAGCAAGCAAGGGAAAAGTGCAGAGATATTTGTTTTACAAGTGTTTGTTAGGCAGAAACCTGTGCAGCTCCCTTAGGGACCACTGCAAAATGCTTAAGATTACAGGTGTTGGCAGTAAACCCAATTGGTAGCAGTCTGTACCACCCAGATTGACCTGGTAGCTGTGGCTGAGCAGCCAGACTTCTCTCAAGAAGAGTTAGACAGTATATAGAGTATACAAGATAGGTACCAAAATACAGTAGCACAAGCAAACACTGACCAGAGCTTGGGTATAAAAGTATATAATTATTTATTTATAAACACACTTTGTAAAATACACTGGCACTAATATGTCAAGCAAGTCCAAACACAGTCACTAGAAATATATACACCTCCCTGATTAATTATTCGACAAGTCTTGGGAAAAGAACACCACTTATTATCAACACAGAGGTCAGCGCTTAACCAAGATGACACTCCAATAATTATTTAAAAAAGGGAGAGAAAAGGCAGAAATAGGGAAACGCACAATACCAACACTTTTAATGAACCACAGTAAGTCAAGAAAGGCAGGGTCTACTGTAGAGCAAAAAGTTCATTGGCCAGGCCCACTCTTGGAGAGTGCAAGGCGGACTGTGCCCAAGATCACACAGTTGAAGTACACTTTAAAAGTCTTTGCAGATAGTTCAAAAAGGAGTTAGATCAGGTCAGAAAAGTTAGTTAACAGGTCCGAGGTCACCCCAGGATAGAGAGTCAAGGATTTACGGGACACCTTGAACAGTCTGTTGCAAGGAAAACCAGGCGGGACACCGTACCTGAAATGGTGAGAAAGATCCAGCGGGCGCAGTTGTTCCTGGCAGCGGGTGCAAGTCGGTGCTTCGTCCAGGGTTAGAGAAGATCTCGACGTGGAGGAAAGCTGGGGGTCGTTGCACTGCCAGGGAAGAAACCAGCCGTGTAGTGCCTCGGTTAAAAGGTACTACCCTTTTATTCGCAGTAGTGGTGAAGTGTGGCTATCCGGCCGCCGGGGTGCTTGGCACGGGCGATTCGACCACGAGACGATCCAGGAAGGCAGAAAAGGGCAAACTGGTTAACCCCACCAGTTCAAAGGAAGAAGACTCTCCTGGAAGAAGATCTTCTCTGTCGTTGGGAAGTGGCGAGTTAGGTTCAGCAGGGCTCCACCGGTGGTGTCGTCGTTGTAGGTCGGCTCAGCTTCTCCCTCTTCGGATTCTTTAGGTCCTGTGGCGACTTCTGAAGTTCCAGTCCCCAAAGCCCTGCTTTTATGCAGAAAAGCCCCATTCATCAGTCCTAGCTGTCCCTCAAACATGCTAAGTGGTGAGCCGGGTGGCTCACCACTGGCACAATCGCACAAGAGTGCGACTTGAGTTGCCTAGGCAACTCAGTCTAGGGTGCCTATTCCCCCCCTCCCACACATCCTGTAGACCCAGACAGAGAGGCACCACTTTTGGAGGGCTTCTGTGCAGAAGCCTGCCAAAAGTGGAACAAAGGGCTCGACTTGGGTTGGAGTTACAGAGGCGAACACAAACGCCATTTTAAAACCGAGTCCTGGCAAAAAGACTCAACCGGGGAATAAATATTAAATAAATAACCCGGCGGTATCTTTAACATTGCACCAAAAATGTGGTGCGTTTAAAATGAATGGGAAAATCCCATAGGAAATATTCCAGTGGAATATTCCGCGTGGTAACCACTGCCACCAGCCAGAAACTCGACTAGGGGGGACTGCACAGTGCCCCCTCAAAAAACAGACCCGGGTGCAATCTAATTACCCCTACCAGTACTTCCACAATATGATGGTTTGTACTGGTTCTGTTCACAATTTGAGACTAGTAAAGCCAATGGTGACTTTACATGCCCTGGGAGACAGTAGTCAGTCCCAGGGTATGGAGTCTATGTTTGGGGGGACACCCCTGTGTTACTGCACTGAGGGTGCAGTGTAACACACATACCAAAAACACACGAAGCCCTATAGAGTAAAAGACCCCATAGCCCATAAAACACATTACATAGTCAAAGGACATTCTCAAATCATGCCTAAGAGTGGGAGAAAAAGAGTCTCACTCTTAGCAGGAGAAAAAAAATAAACCCCAAAAATCCAGCAAAGCTGCTGGGGGACTCACTAGGTTTGGGAAATTAGCCTATACAGAGAATTCTTCCTAACAGAAAAGAAAAAGTCAATTAAAAATCTAACTGTGCAACTCAGAAAAGGAATGCTTCCTGACGGAAGAGAAAAGAGAAACAGTCACTCAAAAACTGGTTGAAATCGCACAAACACCAGCTTCGGCAAGCTGACGGGGAGAGAATACTAGGTCTAATGGCCAACAAAAACACGGAAGAGATCTGGAAACTGCTGAACTCTTCAAGTGTTCCACAAGATGCGATTCTTGAAAATTCAAATTTGTCATCTATATGGGAGAAACACTTTGCGGACTTATTTTTAAATAACACACAGGAAGGTTATGAAAAGGTTACACACTCTAATTTACCATGGACCTTCGAATTCGATAGGGAGGAGATACTCTCCCTGATAAAAAAAAGCAAGCTCATCAAGGGCGGCGGGCTCAGATGGCTTAACAAATGCCATCTTGAAGCAACATCCGGAGCACTGGGCCGACTTCATGCTGTCTCTGTTCCAGGAAATTAAAATGACAAAGACAATTCCAACTTCTTGGTCCAAGTCAATTGTGGTCCCTATTTACAAAAATGGCGATAGGTCTGACCCTGCCAACTACAGACCTATTGCCCTTTTGGACGTGGTAGGAAAACTGTTTTCAGCAATACTACTGAAGCATCTTAATGTATGGTCTCAGCAAACTCGCCATCAAGATCGTTGGCAGGCCAGATTCAAAAAAAGTACAGGAACGGCTTTAAACCTTTTCATGATAAATTTGTTAAAATGCAGGGCAAAAGTCACTAAGCAAAACAAGACATACATAGCATCAATAGACTTGGCCCATGCATTCGACTCAAACAGAAAAATCCTTTGGGAAAATTGGCCAAGTGGGGCTGTCCGACAGACCTGAGAGAAGCCCTGGAACTCCTGCACTCAAGAAAAACACAGAATAAGGTTGGATAGAGCAGGAACACTGTCAAGAGAAATTGGTACATCATCAGGGATAAAACAAAGCTGTAGACTAGCACCAGCCCTATTCAACGTTTACATATCCGACATTGAGGAGGCATTTGAGGACGTGAGATGCTTCTGCCCAAAGATTGCAGGCACTCCAGTAGGAAGACTACTCTATGCTGATGACCTTTTAACTATGGATCAAACGGAAGTAGGGCTGCAGAGACAGTTGAATGCTTTGTCCAAATACGTGGACGCCAACTCACTAACCATCAACCCAAAGAAGTCTAAAATTCTGGTTGTAAGAGATGTAAACGGGATTCCCAGAACTAAGAGAAGCTGGAGTCTGCAAGGGGTAAAACTACCCGAGGTCTCATCAATGCAGTATTTAGGGCTGTGAACACTAGTATGGTAGACTCTCAGTTGGTAACGGCCGTGAAGTCAAAAGCTAAGAATCTAGCAACTCAGGCAAGAATAATTAATCGTAAATACAGCAAATTTACCCTATTACCAGTTATCAGCTTTTACAAACTGAAGGTGACTCCCATACTCATGTATGGCTCTGAAACCCAGCTACAACTTGCGGGCTCTTTGTGGCGCCAGGTTGAGGGAGCATTTTGGCCTCGTGTTTTGAACATGCCAACTTCTCTCCCGGTTGAAGTGATCAGGAGAGAAATGGGTACAGTGTCACTTTACTCCTCTATGGTGTGGAGATCACTCTCACTACTAAGGAAATGTTTACAACCTCTAGGTGAAGGTGGGTATGAAGTATTACATAAGGCCCTACTCTCAAATAGTGAGAAGTCCCTAACTGAATGGAGGAGTACATGTGGGGAGATACTAAATAGCTTAGCACTAAGCGAAGAGCTCCTACTTGAAAATCCAGACCATGTCAAGAAGAAACTTTATGACCAGGACTGGGTAGATACAGGTGAACAGATTTGAACCAGGAAAAGTGGTGGAGGGATAACGAAAGACAATAGGAAACTAGGACAAGTTCCAAGATACTTGACTACGTTTCCCTCTCCCACCTTGAGACAATACTTCATGAGGATCCGCTATGACCTGTACCCAACAAAAGAAGTCCTCGAGAGACGCAAAATAGCCGCAATGCAAATTTACACGTGCCGACTTTGCAAGGAAAGTCCTGAAACTCTTGAAAACCTAACTACAGCACGTGAATCACTGAAAGACTTAAGAACTATGTATTTGGGGCCTCTGTTTCAAACTTCAGCAATAACATCCCCTAATTCACTTTGATATATGATATATGGCATTTGTAACGCGCCTATACACAAGTGTTGGGCTAACTTGTGTCAAGGGAGGAGAACTACAGAGATTCTAGCCTTGTTGGCCTTTGTCAAAAATATCTTCGAGAGATTAGCAGTGGAAGAAGATGAAAAGGAAGAGACTCATTGAAACGACATGAACGATTGTTGGAATCTGAGTGCTCTACTGAGAACGTTGGAAAGCTTTTTTGAATTCTTTTTTGTCTTCTTTTTTTTCCTTTTTTTGTTCTTTTTATTTTTGCTTTTTTAATCTCCTTTCTACCTTGGCTGTAATTTATTGGAAATCTGTTTTTTTAAGTGAATAGCATAAAAAAAAGTTTAAATGTAAACTAACGACTTGCTAATAAAAAATACAAAAAATATTACCTTGAACGTGAGAAAGGTCATTTTGAAAATTTGACATCCCTACACATTGGTTAGCTTTAGTTGTGAGGGCAAGGATAGGTTTTGGACACAGACTAACTTTTAAGTTGATATTGATATTTTATTTATATCGCACTCGTACACAGGTCTTTCAGAGCAAGTTGAACTCTTTGACTCAAACATTCCTTAGTTTTGTTTAGGTAGGGACATCCAACCTTAGCATTGGGTAAAGTAGGCCTTCTACCATCCTGACATTTGATTTAATAAAGTATTTTATTCTGCATTTTGAATCTGTTGTCTGTGTCTTGCTTCATGATGCCTTCCACAGTCGTCCTGACCCAATCAGAATCATAGTGGTCTCGTACCTCCTCAGGCTCCTGAGGAAGTGAGGTAGGATGAGGGTCAGCAGGAATGCATAAGGGAGGTGGAAATTCCAGTCCACCACAAACTCATCCCACAGAGCTCTCAGGTGAAATTCCCATCAGCAAAACAGTTTGAACTACCTTTTGAACTTGAGGCAAACAGATCCACTTGAGGGCATCCCCAAAAGTAAAATCCTGTGAAAGAACTTCCAGCCATAACTCCTACTCAAGAGACTAAGCTCTACCTGCTTCAGGCATCTTCCATCGTGCTCCCCATCCTGGCCATATGAATTGTTGATAAGGAGACCTTGTTTTGTATCGCCAAAAGTAGTGGTGTATTGCCTCCCTGCACAGGGGTTGTGACACCTTACCACCACTCTTGTTGATGTAGTTCCTGGGCATTGTGTTGTCCATCATAATCACAACAGTCTTCCCTGGTATTGAAAGGGAAGAAGGCTATCAGTGGCAGTCTGATAGCCCTCTGCTCCAATAGTTTTTTAAAAGTTTTGCTTCTGCCCGGGACCGCAACCAGTAACCATGGTTGCCTCGGCCAAGTTGCCAAAAGGTTTTCCCCATATAAAGTTCTCCCTGTGGGACCACCAAAGGAGGTCCTGCGTGACGCTGCTCAGGACCTCAAAAACAGGGACGGGGGGGGGATAGTGCAAGGGTGAGGGGAGAAGTAGAAAAGTGCTGAGCAAGGAATAAAACAATAGCAAAAGGAAGTGCAGCCAGCAATGTTGCAGGTACAGGGTTTAAAGTGCAGACAGGGGGTATCTGATAAGTGCAAGTAGGAGGGACTGTAGGGTTACAAATACAGACCCAAGTGCAGGGTTGCCGGGAGGCAGTGCAGGTGTGTGGCAGGGTGGGCAGGGACCTGGGTCCGAAGTCAGGGGGGTAACCAGGTGGACAGTGCCAAAGTAGACAGATCAGCAGGAGAGTGGAAGAGGGAAGGCAGAAGCAAAGAGGAAGGTCTTGAGCTGCTTCCGGAACAAGAGATGGTTCTCAAGTTTCAGAGTGGCAGTGAGGCTGATCCAGGGAGGAAAGAGATCTACCCCCAACTTGTTGCTTGGAGAAGTGATTGACCCTGAGGGAGTTGGAGGTGGAGGAGCTTAGTGCTCGAGTGGGAAGGTATTTCCGAAGGGAGAGTTGAAGGTATTTTGGACCCAGGCCCCAGAAAGCCTTGTGTACAAAGGGTCTTGAAATGAATCCTTGCAGTCACTGGGAGCCAATCAAGAGATTTCAGGGCTGGAGGGATACGATCGCAGGGCTTGAGGCCAAGGGCATGTCTCGCAGACCTGTTCTAGATGAGTTGCAAAGGGCGGAGAGTAGAAGCAGGAAGATTTAGAAAGAGGCTGTTAGAATAGTCAAGCCTGGAGAGAACCAGAGCTCTAGAGAGCGTAAGCTTCTGGGGGAAAGGAGAGGAAATGAAAAATACTTCTGGAGGAGGTGCAGGTGCAAGTTTGCCTTCTTGGAGACAACAGAGATGTGGGGAGAAAAGGAGAGTGTGGAGTCAAAGATGACCCCCGAGGGTCTTAGCCTCACAGATGGGAGCAGGAACAGGGCCAACGAAGGCCGGCCAGAGAGTGACAGGAAAGGAGGGTACAGGTGTTTCCCGAGAATCTCTGTCGTACTGGCATTAAGGCAGAGATCATTGGCGGCACACCAATCCTGGATAACAGACAGTCAGATGAGAGAAGGTGATGAGGAGGCAGAGGGAAGCCTGAAAACTAGCTGAGTGTCATCCGCATATCACCGAAAGTTGGAGCAGAGAGCGGCAATGAGGTGGGCATGGGGTGCCAGGTATTGGTTAAAAAGCCACGGAGAGACCCCTGGGGAACACCACAGGTAGAGAGTGAGATAGAGGAAAGGAAGGACCTGAGTTGGCCCTGGGAGGGTCGATCGGAGAGGAAAGAGGTCAACCAGGCCAGGGCCTGATCAGTGATACCCAGGTTATCACAGAGATGGTTGAGCAGGATGGCATGGTTGACCATGTCGAAGGCAGAAGAGAGATCGAGTAGGATGAGAACAGAAGGGATGTTAGAGTCAAGGTTGTAGAGCAGGTCTTCACAGATGTTCAGGAGAGCAGTTTCCGTGCTTCTGGCAGCTCTAAAGCCAGACTGATGGTCATGGAGACAACCAACAGAATCGGTATGAAGATTTAGCTGGGAGATGGCCAGCTTTTCCAGGAGTTTGCCTAAGAAACGAGTGATGGAGATCGGGCGATAGTCGGCCGGCCATGAGGGGTCACCTGTGGGTTTCTTGAGAAGAGGGTGCACAAGAGTGTTTCAGGGGGGATGGGAAGGTTCCAGAGGTGAAGGAGAGGTTGCTGAAGTCAGTCAGAGCAGGAGCAAGGGTGTCAATGTGGTCCTTGATGGTTTTAGACAAACAGGGAAGAACCTGTTTTGACGAGACTTTCATAGGTCGGACTTGTCCAGAAACCTTGCCTGGGGAGAACAGCAGAAAGGAAGAGAAGGAGGGTGGGGAGGGTATGTGGCTGCAGGAGGGACAGAGTTGGCAGATAGAGAAGGGGGAAGAGGAGGAGAGGATGAGAGTGTGGACAGAATGTCCTGGGGTTTTTTAGATAAAATGAGAGGCAAGGGCCGGGCAAAGTGACTATTAGGCAAAAGGAGAGGTAGAGACTGCAGCAGGGTTGGCCAGTTCCTTGCTGATTTTAAAGAATTCGGCCGAGTTGTTAGATGCCGCAGAGACGCAGGCTTGAATGTGGGCTCCCATCTTAGTTCAGATGCAGAGTCAGCCGGTATTGCCTTTGTAGCAGGCGGCAGGCCAGTTTGTCAGAGGATGAACAAGAAGCCTGCTATTTCCTCTCAGCCACCCTACACTCACGTTTAAGGGTAGCAAGGTCGGAATCATACCGAGAGTTGCACTTGGCTTTGGGCTTTAAGCGGATCCTCGTGCCAGAACAAGAACATCCACAGTGTCAGGGACAGAAGAGTAGACCAAGGAGAGGGCTGTGTCTGGATGTGAGTCAGCCATAGGAGGAGGAGGGGGGGGGGAGAAAGTGGTGATGAAAGCCTCAACTGACACACGCTTCACGGGTCAGATGACCGAGAAGGTAGGTGGCAGAATTGGAGTTGGTTTGGCCTGGGGGGGGGGGGGGGGGGGGGGGTGGAGAGGGAGAGATGGGAGGTAATGATTACTCCAGGAGAGAGGAGTGATCAGAAGGATGGGGGGTGGGGGGGAGTCAGAGGAGATAAGAACATCCAACGTGTGCGCTGCAGAGTGAGTCGGGCCAGATGGGAGAATAGAGAGAGAAAATCGCAGAGGTCACAAAAGATTCCAGAGGAGGAACAGAGAGCATCCAGGTGGATATTGAGGTCAGCCAGAAGGAGGAGTAGAGTGGTTGAGGAGGGAGGAGGAGAGCTCAGCCCACTCAGAGGAAGGAGGTTATCTGACCAGGTGCCCAATAGATAGCAGCCATGGTGAGGGAGTGGGCGGGAGAGAGAGCCTACAAACAAGGCATTCGAAAGAGGAGTTGGCCTGCATAGGAATGACAGAGGCAGGAATCCAATCCAGGAAGATTAGGACTACACCCCCTCCGGATCGGGTGGATCTGGGCGCAGAGAAGATCTTGTAGCCACCCGGGAGGAGAGGGTCAAAGCTTGTGACAGAGCTGGCTGTGAACCATGTCTCAGTGAGACAGAGGACATCAAGGTCAAGTTCTTCCAGGAGGCAGCAGATGTCGGAGGAGAGTTTGACGGTAGAGCGATAGTTGAGAGTGGCTGTATGGAGAAGGTTACCAACCCTGAAAGACTTTCGGGGAGGGGTACAGATCAGATCAGAGGTACGCCCTGCGGAGGTGTAGAAAGAGGGATAGACGGAGCCTGGGGGGGGGGGGGCGGGAGAGGAAAGAGGAGAGGGTAAGCTAGGCAGAGGGGGGAGGCAAAGAACCCATGGAAGGGAGAAGGGGACAGCAGGAGAAGAAAGTAAGTTGATGAAGCGTAGGAAGCGTCTATCAAAGAGGAGGTGGTTGGCCTGAGGTCCTTGGAGCAAGACGGTGCCATTCTGGTAGACATTAATGACTTTAGAGTAGTCGAAAGGGAACAGGGCGGCCTCCCAGCAGGTGCCCCCGTTAATGGGAGATGAAGAGCAAGGAGAGAGCACAGAGACCATATGAAGAGTCCATAGATCTGGCGAGGGAACGATGAAAAGGATGCCAGTGAGGGTCTGTCTGGAAGAAGCGCTGGTATAAGTGTCAGGTTAGAGGACAGGATATCCTTTTTTAACTTCTTCTTGCCAGTCTTACTGAGAAGGGGAGGATAGTTGATGGATGTTAGGGAGAACTCTCTTATAAGGCTAATTTCCCAAACCTAGTGAGTCCCCCAGCAGCTTTGCTGGATTTTTTGTGGTTTGTTTTTTTCTCCTGCTCAGAGTGCGACTCTCTTCCTCCCACTCTTAGGCATGATTTGAGGTATGCCTTTGACTTTGTGTGCTTATGGGGTTTTCTTTCTGCTCCATAGGGTATCATCTATTTTTCATGTGTGTGTTACACAGCACCCTTAGTGCAGTAACACAGGGGAGTCATAGTGACCCCCAAACAGACTCCGTACCCTGGGACTGACTACTGTCTCCCAGGGCATGTAAAGTCACCATTGACTTTACTGGTATTAAATTGTGAACAGAACCAGTACAAACCATCATATTGTGGAAGTACTGGAAAGGGTTAATTATATTGCCCCTGGGTCTGTTTTCAAGGGGGCACTGTCCAGTCCCCCCTTGTCGAGTTTCTGGCTGGTGGCAGTGGTTACCACGCAAAATATTCCACGGGAATATTCTCTATGGGATTTTCCCATTGATTTTAAACGCACCACTTTTTGATGCAATGTTAAAGATACTGCTGGTTTATTTATTTAATATTAAATCCCCGGTTGCGTCTTCTTGCCAGAACTCTTTTCTAAATTGGCGTTTGTGTCCATCTCTGTAACTCTGACCAAGGTCGAGCCCTTTGTTCCACTATTTAGGCGGGCTTCTCCACAGATGCCCTCCAAATGGTGCCTCTCTGTCTGGGTGGGGGGCGGGGAATTGGCACCCTGGACTGCGTTGCCTCGGCAACCCAAGACGCACTCTACTCTGATTGGCCCAGTGGTGAGCCAGCATGTGTGATTGACAGCTAGGCTGATGAATGGGGGTTTTTCTGCATAAAAGCAGGGCCTTTGGGACTGGAACTTCAGAAGTCGCCACAGGACCTAAGAATCCGAAGAGGAAAGAAGCTCAGCCATCTGCAACGACGACACCACCGGTGAAGCCCTGCTGCAACTACCTCACCACTTTCCCGACGACAAGAGAAGATCTTCTGCTGTAAGAGTCTTCTTCCTCTGAGCTGGTGGGACCAACCAGTTCACCCTTTTCGCCTTCCAAAGACGTCTCTTGGTCGAATCGCCCATGCCAAGCACCCCGGCGGCCGGATAGCCAAGCTTCACCACTTTGACCGCGAATAAAAGGAACGCTCCTTTTATTAACGAACTCCGCGGCTGGTTTCATCCCTGTGCAGTGCAACAACTCCACGTTTCCTCCTCGACGAGATCCTCTCTTTCCCTGGTCGAAACAACAAACTGCAACCACTGCCAGGAACAACTGCCACCGCTGGAGCTTCCTCTCTGTTTAAGGTACTGTGTCCTGCTTGGCCTCCCTTTCTTTGGTTTGCCCAAGGTGACCCTTAAATCCTTGGCTTGCCAACTGGGTTGGCCCCAGACCTTCTAACTTTACCTTCTTGAATCGCCCAACCTCTTTTGAACATTCTGCAAAGACTTTTAGTGCATTTTTAAACCGTGTGATCCTGGGCACATTTCGCTTTGCTCCCTTTAAAGTGGGCCTGGCCTATGAACTTTGGCTCTACATACTATACTGCCTTTATTCCCTTGCTGAGAACTCAGTGTTGGGATCTGTTTAATTTCTATGCTCTGCCTTTTTCTCTCCCTTTAACTAAACTATTGGAGTGCCATCAGGTTATGCGCTCCCATCTGTTTAACAAATCGTGATGTTTTAACTCTGACTTGTCTGATAGTTATCAAGGGAGGTGTGTATACTTTACCTGACTGTGTTTTAACTTGCTTTTGCTTTTGAGTGCTAGTATATTGCCTAACGTGTGTTTTAAATAAATAATTAATAATTACATACTTTTTATACAAAGCTCTGTCAGTGTTTGTTTGCTCTACTGTGTTTTTAGCCCTATTGTGTATACTCTATATACTGCCCTACTCTTCTTGGGAGAAGTCTGACTTCTCAGCCACAGCTACCAGGTAAATCTGGGTGGTGCAGACTGCTACCAATTGGGTTTACTGCTTGCTCCTGTAGTCTTAATCTTTTTGCAGTGTTCCCTAAGGGAACTGCCCAGAATTCTGCCTAACAATGGAAAAACAGTTGGAGAAGATAGGAGAAACAGAGAGTGAAATGGGTGAAGTGGAGAGAGGGAGAGAAGCAGGGGACGAAGATCAAGATGGGAACAGCAGGTCAGAGGAGCACAATGCAGTCACTGGGCCAACCAAGTTCACTAGAAAAAGTAAACAGTGCAGCCACCCGGGAGCAACAAAATTCGAATTTACAACAGCATTTAACAAACAGGCTAAGATCGAAATGGCAGCAGCAGTTACGCACGGGCCAAAAGCGAATTTGCAGCAGCAGGTAAAAAACAGGCTAAAATCGAAATGGCAGCAGCAGTTACACACTGGCTAAAAACGATTTTGCATTGCAGGAAAGAGGCAGAGTGCAAGGCTGCAAGAGATCCAGGGAGTCATTATTTGTATATTTTGTATCAATTTAATAAAAGGAGTGCATATGTCTCTGGCTTGGCAGAACAGTGATTGATTTGGCTAGATCCTGGCCCGTGTGTCTTATTTTAAAATACTGTAATTTTGCAGGTGTTTTTGCAAAAAATGCTGTTTTCGCGCAAAAGGGACATTTCCGCAGCATTTTGCAGGATCGCAAAATCCTTATAAGCTGGAGGGTCTGCAAAAAGTTCTGTCATAACGGTTGAGAACTGTGACCGCTGAGCTCTGAGGGCCCACTGAAGAGACCTCATTCTCAAATGGGCTTGTGGCAACAGGAAAACGCAGGATGCCCAGCATCCATAGAAAGTCTAAGGCCGGCAGAGAGAGTGGAATAAAAAATGCCATGACCATCCGCTGCATGTGAAGACCCCTTTCCGCGGGAGGGCAAACATTTCCCAAAGAGGAGTCCAGGGCCGCTTTGATGAACTGGATTGTTTGTAAACCTAACATGGCAATGTTGGTTAAGGTGGCAGAGATGGTTTCAATGCTGCACAGGAGAAGGGGTTCTGATTACCCAATTGCCTAGGTAAGGAAGATGTGAAATCCTCTCCTAATTAGACGTGCTACCACCACCAAAAGGCTTAAACCAACACTCGGAATGGGCACTGTCAATGACATACCTTGGGTGCTTGTGATGGATGGGCACATGGAAGTAAGCACCCTGGAAGTCGAGTGACACCAACCAATCCTGTAACTCCAGGACCTGGAGGATTTGCAAAAGCGTTACCATCTTGAATTTTGCCCCTTCCTGAGGAACTTGTTCAAGAGCCTCAGGTCCAAGATGGATCACATCTTTTTTCTGAACCAAGAAGTAGTGAGAATATAACCACCAGTCCCTTTCTGCCCCAAGCACCCGCCAATGGCACCCTTCTCCAGTAGGATAACAATCTCCTGTGGCAATAGCAGATATGGTGGCCGAAAAGGTTGTGAAAGTGGAGGGCAATCTGGAGGCCGTTTTAGGAATGAGAGACAAATAGTCTGTGTCACCAAGCCTTGCAGCCATGATGTGAAGTAACGTGCAACCACTCCTCTGAGTGCAGGGCTATTCTCACTCCCACTGCTGAGGCATGTGAAAATGCTGTCTATGTTCCTTTTCCACATTCTGCCCTTCCCCAGTCTAGAAAATCTTCTTCGACCTTGTCCCTGGCTTTTTTGGCTGGAGGCACTGAAATATCGAAAAGGCCTTCCACTTCCACCCCACGTCTATTGTCTGTACAGGTTGACACTGCATCGCAGCACCTAAAGATTTTTAGCTGCCTGGGATGCTTGAAGATTTTCTAAGCTGTGGTCTGCTTTGGGTCCTAACAAGTGCTCACTGTGCAAGGGCATGTCCCGAGGCTCTGACTGCAGCCAGACGTGCAAACCCTGATTTTTTCAGTTCAGAAAATCCCAAGGTAACTGAACTGATGCCCATAGCTCTTTCAAAAGTCAAGATCATCATTGTGTAATGATTGCAGAGTTTGGCATGCTACCTTCTTCCTATCGGTCACAAAAGCCATCCCTTATTTTACCTTCGAGTATATGTTGAACTGCATCGGAAATCACCAGCCACAAAGTGTGGGTGGGTATACTTAGCCATGGCGCAAGTTGCATGTATGGTCTAATGCACTTTACTACCCGACAAAAACACATTATCGAGAGCATTGTACTATTTATTGTCGCTATCTGCGGGAAGAGTTGGACAAGTACTCTACTTTGCTCCTGAAGTTGCCTCTTGGACCAAAAATCTTTATGGGCTTGAATGTTTCAACAAGAATTTGCTCACTGCAGATGCAGAGCATGGATTTTGCCAGATGTGCAGAATTGCTTCCTTTAGGGAAGCGTAGAAAGTCAGCACCAGCTCTTTAGGTGGGAGCTTGTCTAGTATGTCAATAAGATCATAATTCACGGCCGGGTCACTTAGGTGGTCCCCATCCTAGCACCACCAAAACGTTCACCATCACCCGTCTGTATGAGGTGTATGGGTGAGTGTGATGCTGGAAATGCATCTGAGGGACAGGGCCTCTGAATCCTTGTCCTTTTTCTGTTTTTACCGTGTGTTCTGTTATGTTTTCTGCCCCGGAGTCCATGTGGGACTCCTGGCAGTGCAGCTCTCTCTTTTGGTTTGGTGAACAGACCCATGGGATACCCTTATGGCACCCATGGGTAGGGGTGCAACCCTGTGCCCCTAGTGTATGTTTTTGGGCACCTGTGGGTGGCCCCAGAGCAGGGTATGGGCTGGTGGCAGCTCCGTGCTGAAATTGACAGGTGCTCCGGGTGTCCTCCATTTTGGGATACCCAGGCCCTGCCATTGGGATCTGTTGATTCCTGATAGGAAACAAGATGGCCCCTGTGGCCTCTTGCTTTCTATTGCCTGTTATCTTGTTTTCCCAAAGTCCTGGGAAGCCCTGTCTCTGTCCCTTCCCCCTGACTGGCTGTTGGGTGGAAGTTCCATGTATGCTATTGTTGTGAAGGCCCAGCTAGACTGACTGGAGCCTTCCCAGTGTCTGTATGTTGTGGGTACCTCCTGTGGGTGGGACCTGGGTGAATGGAGTGTGTGACCAATATACACTTCTTGTTGTGGTTGTCTGGTTTCTGGCATGAGAGACAAAGACCGAGACAACCCTGCCCGAAACTGGCCTGAATGCAGTGTGTAGTGTTGAATGGCTGGGTACTTGTCCCAATCCACATTTCTTGTTGTGAGTGTCTGGAAGGGAGGAGTGTGGCCTGAATGCACTGTGTGCCTGATTGGCTGACTGACTGCATGAATGCCCTGCAGTATGATTGGCTGCTGAGTGTGTGCCAGCAGCGTGGATGAGAGAGAGGTAAGTATATCTGGGCACCTCTCACCACTAAAAAAGTGTTCAGAAGGGACCTTTGGTTGAGAAGCAACCATTGTGCTCCTAAAGCAGCCAGGGAGCTGAGTCTCCACTCTACGAGTAACTGGAACTGCTGATCCTCGACGTCCAGCTGGAAGAAGACGACTTGCTGTGGCATTTGCTTCGACCGATCTGAAGGCTGACGCATTCGTCGAGGGCTGACCCGAGAGAGGACCTGGTAAGGCGCCCTCTTCCCGTGCTCCGAGGGACCATCAAGCACCGCTCCATCTTCGCCGAAGCACCCTGGAAGACAGACCCTCGAAAGGCTGTCGACCCGAGACGGGACCGCTGAGGAGATCGAAGTGAAGCACCCGGACATCGACGCCGTCGAAGTCCATTGCCGTCGACCAGGGTTCGCAGGTTTGTGTACCGCTGGAGGCCCGTCGAAGTTGTGTTGCCCAGCCGTGGGAACCACTTGACGCCGTGCCGCCGACGACCGGAGCCGTCCGCTCCTTTGCCTAAGAACATTCAATCGAAGGACTCTCTCGACCGCATCGTCGACCGCTTATCCTGCCGGAGAAAGTCGAGGCCGACCAACGCGCCGAGGAGAAACCTGCCGGTGGGTTTCCCGCCACCCGACGACCTCAAAGACTCGGACGACTCGACGACTCGACGCCCTTGCTGGGCTCCCGTCTCTACAATCTTTGTGGTCCAGAACTATTGTCATCGAGGTGCCCCGCACACCTCCGCCTTGCAGGACGCCGACGCCCCGATGCCGACGAGCTGCCGCCTCTTCGACATCGTTCTACCTCGTTTGTCGACGGACGTTCGACGCCCCGTGCCTCCCGCTTGAAAGGGAAGGCATTCAAGAAGGGCCGTCGATTCCCCGTCGCCGAACAGCGAGTCCCTCGACGTTTGTCGACGCCTTCGAGGAGCTCGACTCCACCAGGTACATTGGGGGGGGGGTAAAAACATTATAGGAGAGAATAAGAAAGAATAAGACTTGCAGAGCAATATATGGACTGGGCTTGTGCTATATCTTTCTTTACAGGTTGCCCAGGTGGGGGGATCTCCACACAGAACTGTGCCCAGTGGTAGGGGCCAGTATCCTGCCTATTGCTCAACCATCTTATTTTCTCTCCTCTCTCTATTGCTGGTTTCACTCTATTGGTCTGTGTGGCATTGTACAGTATTGTTCATGCACTTCAATGAGATCTAGGGTGGAACCACTTTAGGATTGTAAATATTTGTCATTGTAGATTTTGCCGGAGTACAAAGTGAGTTATCATGATGAATGTACATAACCTTAACTATTGATTATATAAAGACTGTGTTCTAACCAATACAGAGTGTGGATATTCCTTTGTGGGGGCTTGGGGATACACTGTACTTAAGAACCAGCCTGCATCACCTCCTGAGAAGCTAGGCCTTGATTGCTCGACCATTGCTACCGAATAGAGAATCTTGGCTGGGGTCTCCTGTGCCTCTCCTCCACCATATAGGGAGCGGAAGTACAGACACCCCCCACCGGTCGTTGAGGCCCGTCTCTCACAGTGAGCATATGGATTAGACTGCATTAAGTTGAGTTCCTGGAATGTTTTCAGGCCACTCGCAGTCCCCCCCTAAATCGTTTACTAGTCTTGCCTCCTCTGACAAAAATTCCTCACAAGATTTGGTTATATTCACTTAAGGGGAAGGTACATAGTCCTCATCGACTATGTAAAAATGCACTAGGGGGAATTGATTAGATCAGATCTTGACTCCAGGATGTATCTCAATGTCACCTTTGACTACGACAGGTCCTTCGAGTTGGAGGCCAAGGCAGTGTTGAAAGCCACTGAAGTCTTCGGTCAATGGCATCAACACCAGTCCGTGGGACCTTCGAGGATGCCAGCGTACTCAAGCATTTGGGTATGCAGAATTGCGACACTGTTGAGTGTACGCCAGCTTCACAAGGCAGGGTGGGATCTGACCTCTTCACAGGTTCCATTGCCGAAGCTACTGGAGCTGCTATATTCAAAACATCTACAATCTTTAAACAGAATTCTTCCCATTAGCGCACTGTGGCAGACTTTGATGGGATGCATACCTGTTCTCTGTCTGGGGAGGACTCAGACGATGCAGAATGTCCACAACTTTTTTTTCTTCCTTGATAATGATGGGGACTTCTCTGCAGTTTCGGAGCACCTGACCTCCAAGAATGTTCTCTACGAGGGAGTTCTAACTCAGCGATTTAACAGACTAGCGCTCCAAGATCAATTTAGATGATCAATCTTTTAGCGCTTTTGCAGTCATCGACAGACAAAATCGGTTATACTTTGTGTTCAGTCCCCATATCGCTTGAATCCCGACAATTTTGACAGTTTAATGAAAACATCAACATTTTTTGGAGGTGCTATTAAATGTTCTGTAAAGCGGGTTGAGAACGTAGAAAAAAGGAGCTGATGGTGTGGTGTGTGATATATATACGGACGCCAATGTCACATCGAGCGTCGAGGAAGGAGCATGTTGAAGGATCCCGACATGGGCATCACACAGTGCACTCGGCTAAGGAAACATTTTCTATGATTAGCTAGCTTCAGAATGTGTGTCTAAGATGATGAATCTCTGGGAGGACAAGATCCATTGGAATGGGTGCTTTTAAGTCTGCTGTCTTTGTGTGAGTTCTGCTTGTGTTCATTGATGCCTGTATGTGTCTCTGTAGCCTGTGCACTGCCTATGCATTGACTGCGTATGTACAAAAAGGCACATCCTATTAGCTTTTTCAATGCTTGTTCAAACATGTTCTTTTCAGACAGAGTCTACACCCTATTCCTAATTTATTCCTAAATGCTGCATAATTTCAACAATAAATATAAATTGTGGCCAATTTTGGTAGATAAAATGTTTCCAAAAAGATGGCAGACTGAAATCAGTATAAAGGCGATTTATAGTCTTGCTACTTCAACAATTGTTTGTGTGGGTTTCCCTTCACCAGATTTGGGGCACGTACCTGCTGGCAGTAGGAATCAAATACTTCAAAAGCATGTTTATACATAGCACTTCCGAAAGAAACCACACTCTGTTCTGCAGATCGCAGCAAAGTCTGAGCCAGAGATAGGATGGCTGGGAAGTAAACTCTGAGGACCTGTCAAAGAAAAACACACAAACGGTCACATTCTGTTATAGAGTTCAAATGCCATGCCATTTGTTTCTTTGACTAATCAATTCAAGAGTACAATGTGGGCACTACAGATTAGGACATTGAGCCATCACAATCACCATTTCTGTTCACCCTGAGCAGATGGGATGCACGTTGGGTTGTATCACAGAGGGATCAGGAAAAATAGATTATGTTTGGGTGGACATTTAGAATGTGTAGACTACAATAACATGGTTGGAAAATGCAGAAGGATAAATTATTTACCAGTAATGTTCTTTCTATGGATTCTTCTCGTTGAGATTCCTCATTTGATAGGTATTCCTTTGAGCGTCAGCGGCTCAAACATTTCGACAGTGGGCGTAGTTCAGCTCGATGTCGACCATTGACTTCATTTTGACACGGCTGCGCCACTCCCCTATTCCGGACGCAACTTCGACAAAATATATATTGTGTCACTACGCACACATACCTCAGGTCCTTGCCTCCACCCCACAGACCCCTGACTTCAGCAGCAACGGAGGAAGAATCCAAAGGATTTGGCTTCTCTAGAGCTACAAAATGATTTCTTTTTGGGGGGGGGAAGAATGATCACCGTACTGTGAGGAACAGGCTAACAGCATACCAGTGAAAAGAGACTAGACACAGTAACAGATCACTTTCATAGCCGGGAAGGACGGGGAGGCGATGGAGTCTGCGGGAGAAGAACCCATAGAAAGAACATTACTGGTAAATCATTTCTCCTTCAGTGGATTGCATTCTCTCCCGCAGATTTCTAATCTGATAGACTTGATAAGACATGCATTACTTACCGTAAAAGCATTTCTGATGGTTGTATCTGCTTAGATTCACATGCTGTGTATATAGTAGAACATCGAGTGGTCACCGCAGACTATTGCATCTTGTTTTCCGAAAGTCGAAAGGGGACGTCGATATAGGCGAGCCTGTAACACTATCCCTATAGTGACGTGTAGTGTACGCAAAATCCCTCACGCGTCGAGGTCCCTCTGATTGTATTTATTCTGCCATGAGGGAACCTATGACTAACGTGAGTGAGTACAGAAAGAGAGAAAGTAATAAGACGTCTATGTTCCTTCCATCCGAGCGGGGAGAAAGGGTGGGCGCATGTGAATCTAAGCAGATACAACCCTCAGAAATGCTTCTACCGTAAGTAATACATGTCTTCTGATGTTTGTTCATCTGCTTAGAATCACATGCTGTGCATAGACTAGCGAGCAGTACACAGAGTTGGAGGTGGGTTGTGAGAGAGAAAAGGTGTCTTAGTACTGCTTGTCCCACCTGAGAATCAGATCTAGAATGAGCATCTAGACAATAGTGTTTTGTAAAGGTGTGTACAGAACTCCAGGTTGCCACTTTGCAAATGGAGTCAAAGGGGAACATTTGCAATGAATGCCATGGATGCATCAGTGCCCCGAGGAGAGTGTGCTCTAGGCTTGAAGGGCAGCTCTCTCTTAGCAAAGAGTGAGAGAGTGATGCACTGGACAATCCATCTAGAGATAGTGGATTTGGAAACTGCATCTCCTCTTCCTGCCGCCACTGAGACAAAGAACTGATTAGTCTTTCTTAGTGGACAAGTTCTTTCCATATAAAACATGACCGCCCTGTGCACATCAAGTGTGTGCAGACTCTTCTCTCCCAAGTTCGAAGGATTTTGAAAGAAAATTGGTACTTCTATAGATTGGTTGACATGAAACTTTGAAATGAATTTCGGTGCAAGCCTAGGGTGTGTGCGTAGAACCACCTTATCTTTGTGAACTGCTACAAAGGAGTCTACGATAGAGAGCGCTTGTACTTCACTCACTCTCCTGATGGAGGTGATAGCTATTAAGAAAGCAGTCTTAAGAGTGAGATCCTTAAGGCTTGCTCTAAGCATGGGCTCGAAGGGCGGGGGGGGCCATTAGCCTGGTTAACACGACGTTCAGGTCCCATCTGGGAGCTGGTTTAGATATAAGAGGGTGAATTCTTTTCACTCCCTACATAAAGGCTTTAATAACTGGAACATTCCACCATGACACCTTATGTTGTGACGTAGTGTAGGCAGAGAGTGTGACTAGGTGAACTTTAATGGAATTAAAGATTAGACCTGAGTCCAGTAAGTGAGTCAGGTATAAGACAATATGAGTGGGAGAGCAGTCAACAGGGTTGATGCTCTTTGAGTTACACCAGATGACAAACCGTTTCCACTTACTGGAGTAGCAGTAACGAGTGTTCGGTTTCCTTGCTTGCCTGAGAATGTCCATGCATCTCTGAGGGAGCTGAAAATGTCCAAATTCTATGACCTCAGGAGCCAGGCTGCTAAGTTCAGGGTCTGCGGGCGTGGGAGCAGCATCGGGCCCTTGTCCTGTGACAACATGTTGTATGGGCATGGTAGTTTCACTGGAGGAGATGGTGACATCTCCATCAGATGAGCCAACCAGGGTTGGCGGGGCCACGTGGGGGCCACCTGTATCATTGTAACTGGTTCCTGGTCCATCTTGTGCAGTATTTTGTTGAGAAGGGGAGTCGGGAGAAAAGCGTAGACAGATTTCCCTGACCATGTTATCCAGAGCCCGATTCCCTTGGAGCGGTTCTGGGGGTACCTGGAGGTGTAATCTTGGCATTGGGCGTTCTCCAGAGTTGCGAACAAGTCGATCTCTGGGAAGCCCCAGTCTGCAAAAACAGAGACGATGTCTCAGTGTAAGCACCATTCGTACTCTGCAGGTAGAGGGAAGTCTCTGCTGAGTCCGTCTGCCAGAAGATTGAGATCCCCTGGTACATGTTGTGCTAGCAAGAACATGTTGTGTTTGAGAGCCCACTTCCAGATGTTCTGGGACAGCTTGACAGTCCTGGAGAGTGAGTATCCCCCTGATTGTTCAGGTAGTATATGGCCGTGGTGGTGTTCGTGAGGATCAGCACTGTCTTTCCTTGCAGATGTGTCTGGAAGGCCTTTAGTGCTTTGAAGACCGCCAACAATTCCAGCAGGTTTATATGGTTGGACGCCACACTTGAAGACCAAACTCCGTGCGTAGTCTGATGGGACAGGTGAGCCCCCCCCATCCTGTGAGGGATTCGTCTGTGGTTGGAGTGGCTTCCACTGCGGGGGTGGTGAAGGACTTTCCTTTCACAATGTTCTCCCTCGACCACCACCGCAGCGAGAGAACCAGGGCTTGCGAGACAACTACTAGATCGTCCCATTGTCCGCTGGCCTGACACCACTGGCTGCTGAGCCACTCTTGCATTGGGCGCATGCGCAGGCGCGCGTGAGGAACCAAGTAAATACACGACGCCATCTTTCCTAGCAACCGCAAGGCTTTGCGTACCGTCACCTCACGACCAGCTAAATATTGAGGGATCTGAAACAGCATGTTTTGGACCCTCTCGTTGGAGGGGAAGACAAGGCCGTCCCTTGTTCGAAATAGAGCCCCTAGGAATTGTTTGATTTGGCTGGGGTCTAGACTGGACTTCTTCTCATTGATCGAGAAGCCCAGGTGGAACAGGTTTATAGTCTTTTGGGTATTTGAGAGGCATGTTTCGTAAGAATCCCCCGTTATGAGCCAGTCGTCGAGGTAAGGATAAACCGGGATGGAAAACCTTGGCAGATGTGCCGCTGCCACTGCCAGTACCTTCGTGAATACCCTTGGCGCTGAGGCTATGCCGAAGGGTAGCACTTTGAACGGATAGTGTTTGCCTTCTATCATGAACCTGAGGTAGTTCCTGTGCGCTGGGAACATTGAAATATGAAAGTATTAATCTTTCATGTCCAGTGTTGTCATGTAATCCTCCTGTGCGAGCAGGGGGATTACCTCCTGCAAAGTCACCATATGACATTTTTGAGGTTTTACGAATTTGTTCGCTGGGCGCAGATCTAATACAGGGCGCATGGTTAGATCCTTTTTGGGTACACGGAAGTACAATAAAAAAATACCCTCCTTTACCTGTGACAGAGGCACGACCTCTATGGCTCCTTTTTGCAGCAGCGATTCCACTTCCTGAAGAAGGATGAGAAGGTGTTCTGATGTTAGACGTCTTCCCTTTGGAGGTCTGAATGTCGGGGACCGACTGAACTCGATACAGTAACCGTGGGCTATAGTTGACAGTACCCAACGGTCCGTGGTAATCCCCTCCCATGCCTGGAGAAGAACAAGTTACTTTCTTACCTGGTAACGTTCTTTCGATGGGATGTTCCGACGACGTGTTGCACATCTATGACAGATAATCACCACAGATGTGCTGCTTCGGAAAATATTCGGCATTTGCGTCGATACGCTGTCCTCGAGGGCCTCCGTCAAGCCGACGTTAGGTAAGTAGGACGCACGACATCCGTAGCCTCAGTTGTAGTTTTTTCCCAGAACGTGTGGCACCAATTTTCTGCCAGAATGACTACAGAAAGCCTTGCGGAAACAGAAGCTGCAATCGCATAAGAAATTCTGTAGAGGGGCAGGTAGGGAGGGAGCGATGTAGAATACGTCGGAACATCCCATCGAAAGAATGTTACCAGGTAAGAAAGTAACTTGTAATTCGAGGGGATTGGTTCCTCCGACGTATTCCACAACTATGACAGACTCCCAAAGCAGTACCAACGTAAAGAGGTGGGAAAAGAATTTAGAATTTTAGAATGCCCAATCAAATTGCAGAATAGAGGACCGCCTTACCAAAGGCCAAATCTTGCCCATGGGTAGAATCCAGGGAGTAGTGTTTGACGAAAGTATGGACAGAGGCCCATTTGGCTCCTTCACAAATGTTATGAATGGGAACACCCCTCTGCAGAGTGGAGGCAGCCACACCCCTAGTAGAATGGGCCCTCAAGCCCACCGAAGGGTCCTTACCCGCCAGACAGTAGCATTCCGAGATGGTCAAGATAATCCACCTGGACAAGGTCTGCTTATTAACAGCTTGCCCCAACTGGCGAACCATGGGACATGGCCTCATGACTGAGCTGAAGCGGCTGCGGCAGTGCCTGAGGGCAAAGAGGCAAATGCCCGAGCGGCCTTGGCATCTTGAGTACCTTGTTTTCCACCTCTGGTACTCCTATGGTGGCCCCTTTGACTTGCAGCTCCCCTCGATCTACTAAAGGAAGAGTAGTATCGAAAGGAACCTCCTTCCATTGCTGCCCACTAGGACGAAAAGGCAGAGGTTGGCGAACTGCAGCGCTCAACGACTTCACTGCAGCTTTGGAGGTTTGCAACCTCTCAAGGCTTATCTTCTTTGCTGCCAAAAAGATGTTCACCATCAAAGGGCATGTTGAGAAGCCTGGCTTGTACGACAGGAGCAAACCCCGACTTCCGCAACAACGCAAACCTGCGCATCACGGTGCTCGCCGCCATGGACCGGCTGACACAGACTGCCACGTTCGGGCCCGACTGAACGGATTCACACATGGCATCCTTGCCATCCTGAAGGAGGGCAAGAAAACCATCCCGTTCCCCCCCTTCGGGAATATGTTCAGCTGCCAAAGACGCACAATTCCACAGAGTGTGAGTGAAACGTGCTAAGGCACACACGGAGTTGGCTGCCTGTAAAGCCATACCCCCTGAAGAAAACCCTTTCTTCGCCCAGCCATCAAAATGTTTGTCGTCCCTATCAGGAGGGATGGTAGGGTATGACGCCTGCTTTGCTGGGGCCGTAGCCGCCTGCACCACCAAACTCTCCGGAGTGGGGTGCGTAGTCAAGTAGCAGGGGTCGCTACTGGCTGGACGGTATTTTTCAGCAACGACTTGCTCACTGCCGGGAGACTCAACGGAGCAGTACAAGCTGCCGCCACGCTCTCTATAAAGCCATATGAAATGGCAGCACCGGGTGGACCGTGGCCAAGGATATCTGTCAGGTCATCCTGCAGAAAATCCACTGGTGGCGCAGACCACCCCAAGTACTCCGTAACCCTCGACATGAGGCGCCTGTACGAAGATTCAGCATGCGTACCAGGCTCAGGCCTGCCAAACTCGACCTCCGGGGAGGTATCAAGACCACTGGCGTCGTGCAAAGACTGACGCAGGTCTTCCAACTGGCTATGACCAGGTAACAGGTCGTCAGGAACCTCATCAGGTACCAAACCTTCCTCAGACCCTTCATCCACCTCAGAGATATAAACCAGAGGTTGGAATAAATCCCTGGATGAGGGCACAGAAAAAGGTTCAAATACAGGCCTCGCTGACTTCTTCAGGGCCTTCATCGGAGTCTCCACCGATGCACAGGTTACCTCCGGTACAGCCTCCACAAAAGGCATTGAGGGCGTCGACGAAATCTGCGTTGAGCGGTGCCCCGAGCATGTCCTTCGACGGCCTCGGCGCAGATGGCGTCAATGACTTGCTCAGAGGCGGAGCCTCGAGAGAGTCCCTCGACGGATATGGCGCTGATGGCATCTACGTCTTCTTAGAAGATCTCACAGGCTCCACCAGTCTTGAGGGCGTCGAGGACCGGTACCTGGAGCCGGCATGGCTAGAGCGATCCACCTTGTCTGACCGGGACCTCGAAGGTTCTCGGTGATTGCGCCGACCGCCCGAACCCAAAGGCGTGCGAACGGTGGCCCTAGCGCGTTCCTTTCCAGCTTCCCTCGAAGGCGTAGATGGAACGGAGCCCTGCGAATCGAAAATCGCCATCATTTCCTTGCAAAACGCATCCCATTCCTCAGGAGAGGAATGCTTGGTAGGACAAGGTACCCGCAGTCTGGCGGAGTCCTCGTACGAGGACGGGGAAGGCGACCAGTGACTGCGCTTCCGTGAGTGCCTCGAGGAGGCAGAGGAATGGCAGGAACCACTCCGGGACCGAGACCCCCCTGGACTTACGCCGACGACACAGAGTTGCCCCTCGAATCGTCGGTCGAAAGCCCAGCGGATTTCGACTTTCGGTGTTTGGAAACCCTACCTACAGAAAGCTTCTTCTTCTGCTCCCGCAAGGCCTTTGACGTTAACGACTGGCAGTCATCACAGTCATCGGTTGCATGGTCCTCGCTGAGGCACCAGAGGCAGACGTTGTGCAGGTCCGTAAGTGACATCTTGGAACCGCAGTCCCGACACTTCTTGAATCCCGACCGCGCGGTAGAAGATGATGAAGACCTGATAGAACACCAAGTTCGAAGTACCGATTGAACAGAAGAATCGAGGCGCGCCGAGAACTCCGAAGCAAATACGTTGGCGGAAAAAACGGAACTGAGGCTACGGGCGTTGTGCGTCCTATTTATAACCTGTGGTGACGTCGGCTTGACGGAGGCCCATGAGGACAGCGTATCGACGCAGGACGCATAAAATGTTCCCAAGCAGCACAGCTGTGGTGATTATCTGTCATAGATGTGGAATACGTCGGAGGAACCAATCCTCTCGAAAAGATGTTAACTGTCCCCCGACCGCGGTTGCATGGGAGGGGACCCAAATTTTTGGGTCATTTAGTGACGGTGGCCGGGGAGCCTCTAGGAGTAGGGCGCCGACTGTTACGCTCACCTGGTATCCACGGGGACCCCCCCCACCCAGCCCTGGTTGGATGATTTGCACTATCGAACCCTCTCCCGGTCCCTTGGTAAGGGCTCTGGTTAAAGATGGGTCCACAATATAGGAGAGCTGGATTCAATACCAGATTGTCTTTGTTTTCCGACCTCCCTTGGCCTCAATTCCTTCCTCCCCCTTGGGCCCTCACCTCACCTTAATATTGTAAAAGGTGGATTCTCCGTCCTGCTCCTCGTGGCAGGGGCGCGTTGATGTGGGGGCCGAGCAGCGGCAAGTTACTTCACTGGTGCAAGCCCCCTGTGGGAATCCAGGCCTGCTGCGACTCCGTAAGTTTGCTGCTTTACATTCTTTATATACAGTTCTTATGTTCCTCTTAGTTCGAATAATAATGTCTTGCTTCTTTCCTTTTAGGTATGAAAAGGTATTTTGGTGTTGTCATGCAGTTTGAAGACGAGCATTGGCCGGTAGGCGAAAGCGCGGTGTGCGTGATGCTGTCCGGTGAGTAATGCACGATGCGCAGCACTGTTTCGCCTTTTATATTGCTATATTGCTAACATGTGTCTTTTCTCTCCTTGCAGGTTGCGATTTTCCTCGACGAGCGCCGTAATGTTCCAATGATGATACTGACCAGGAGATGACTACCCAGGTAAGAATTGTGTAGCTTTCTTCGATCGGGAGGAAACGCGAGTAAACACTTACTAATGCTGTCTTTCTTTCTCCTCTTTCCAGTTTATAGTATTCCAGGATGCATGCGGTGCCGGATGATGGAGTTCGTACCTTCAGGTGAGTTGAACTGAAGTCGGCGATGGATTGAAGACAGGATACTGTTCCAGGTAAGTTTCGTAGTGTTCTTTCTCTCTCTGCAGGTCCTTGGTTTCAGGTAAGATGGCATCAAAGAACTGGACACGGTGAGCGTTACGCTGCCCACAGCAGAATAACGCGAAGCATGTTGCGCCGTTTGGGTGCGGTTTAAATAGTCTCAGGTAAAGTAGTCCAAAAAACTCGACCGCATAGCTCAGTTCCTTGTAACTGAGCTATGTGTGTGCCTCCATGTTGGCTGAACCCCCCACCCCAAGTAAATAGTCCCATTCTAATGTTGGTCTTCATGATGGTTATGAGCCTGGCGCCAGGACTGACTCCAAGAGAGTCTTGGATGAGGTTTTAAGGCCTTTGACCTGGCCCTAACTGGAAGGCTGACTTGCCAGTCAGGGCAAGGGCTAAGGGTCATGACACAGACCCCTTCCTTTGCCACAACGTTGGCCTCTCTGAGCATACGGCATGTTGTAACCACTGGTTCCTTGAGGGGAGGACCAGTTGCTGGTTGAGGTATACTGTTGCTGAGATTGTCGTTGGCCACGAAAAAAGTGTCTATTGCCATATCCGCGCTTATTGGGGTCTCGTGATTTGGTACAGGCTTTTTAAGCTTTCATGCTCCTTTTTTGCTGTTTCCAGTGCATCTTTCCAAACAAGTTGGAGTCCTCCAGGGGTTTGTTAATGAGGGACATCTGTGTTTCTAAGCCATGCATGCCTTTTAAGGAGTACGCCCTGGACTAAGGAACAGCCAGCCGTTTCTGCAGCATCTAAAGTATTTTTAATGATGTTCTGGTTCACTTGAGTGCCTTCTGTAACGATGGCCAAGAGGCGGGTGCGAAGGGGTTCAGGGACTTCCTGTAGGCCTTCGCGCAACAGGCCCCATGGGCATCAGCGTAACTAGCCAACGGGGTGGTATTGTTTGCAATACGCATAGCGAATGCCGCTGAGGCCGTAATCCTCTTCCCGAGAGCATAGAGCTTTTTCCCCTCTTTTTCAGGGGATGCTTCACAGGTGGGCAGAGGAACCCTCACCCTTTTCCTTGTGGTGGTCACCACCAGAGAATCTGGGATGGAATGACCCCTAATATATAAAGGATCTGAGGGTGAGGGGCTAAAAAGCTTCTCAATCCGTGGGTTAACACCCCTGACTAAGGCTGATGTAGACAAAGAGGGAATGAGGCAACTCTTGATGGAGGTGAGGAGAGGAATGGCCTGGCTAGCCGGTGGCTTTTCTTTGATGATTTTCTCAACAAAATCAACCTCGGGGGCAGTCTCCCCCGTATCGATCTAAAAATGTGCAGCCGCCTTATGTAGCATGGCATTAAACGTGGGATTATCGTCCACAGGTGAAGGATCTCTGACAGGACTAGTCTGTGGAGAGGCCGGATATAAAGCATCAGGGTCAGTTGACGCCCCCGGGGCCTGCCATGGCTGTGGCGCACACATGCCTGGGTCTTCTTCAAAGACCCCTACAGGATCTTGTAAATCCTCAATATCTATGAATTCATCATCTTCCTTAGTGTGAACATGAGGGTCCTCTTCATGAGGTCATATGTGTCTCCTGGGGATCAAAGTCTTGGAACTTTGGCTAGAGGGTCTTGAGGGAATACATCCCTTGGGCTTTTAGGTGTGATGTGCTCAGAAATGGACACAAACCTATCCAGCCTGTTCATACAGGTCTCCAATCTCTCCCTGGTCCAGTGGGAAGACCCAGAACGGTCTAGTGGCGAAAAGGCTTGCTCCTCCGCCTCCAGGCATCGAGCTCTCTCCCACAAAGTGGAGGAAATCCCCCCTGTCGCCCTCCGAGGAGCCTTCCCATAGGCCTAACAGTGGAGTAGTACCTCTGGGTCTCTCACTCGACCTAGGGGAGGGTTCCGGCGTTCCCGTCACACCTTCGCTAGGTCTCGGTGTCTCCTTGACCTTCTCAGCAGGCTTCGGGGACTCCTTCACCAGCCATTTCTGAGAGTCTTCGAAGACGATCCTCCTGATGCTCTCAGCGACCATCCTCCCATCCAGGGGATGATCTTGAGTAGTTGCTTTCGGCAGAGCCGGAACCTTGCCGTGGACGGACGCCTTCTTGTGATGCGTCTCGACGGATGATACTTTAGAGGTTGCACCCTTTGTATTCGACGGCCCGGTCGCTAGGCGCAAATGCAGCTGCAAGGAGGACTGCCGACCCTTACGGTCGGCGGGGACGGCCGGCTGTGTCGGCGTCCCCGTTGGCGCAGAGGCCTTCTTCGACTTACTCGAAGAATGGCCGGGGGTTGTATGTTTTGTGACATGTTTTTGTCCGTCAGCATCGCCGGGGTGTACATCCCCCAAAGCAGAGCCAGAGCTGTGCCTTTCAGGGCCAGGGACAGATGCCACGGAGCGAGAGCGCTCCGTTGGGGGTCAACAACCTCCATTACGGAGGTCAAGTCATCACTCTCACCCTCGTCGCACTCAGCGGCAGCGGGCGAGAAATTGGCCTTCGACATCCCGTAGGCTGCCCACCTTTTAACCCTGCGTTCCTTCAGAGTTTTTGGGCGAAGGAGCTTGCAGGCTGCGCAACCAGCTTCGTCGTGTTCGAGTGGTAAGCAGTGGTTAAACCACTTGTGCTTGTCCTTCCACAGGAATTTGCCTTTACAAACTGGGCAAAGTGTAAAAGGAGTCCTCTGCATAGCTGAGGACGTACAAGTGATAACGACCCGGAAGGAAAGGGGGAAGAAAGGGAAAGCATTCTAGTATGAGACAGAAATGTCCACCCTGACCCCATTCTCCCTACTGTTTAGGCCAGCGAGGCCGGGCCACGTGGTCGGCAGGGCCGATAGGATCACCGTCCGTCGAAAACCACCGTCCGTCGAAGATCTGGTCTCGGTGGAGATGTGGAATGACCGTCGAACGAGGGCTGGAGGTGATGTTAGTTAACAATAATTAACAAAATCGACCAAGGGTCAAGCAATGGCAATGTCTCTTACGACCTCCGCTTAAGGCAACGAGTATTCTGGGCAGAAAAAAACAATCTGAGGGACCTCAACGCATGAGGGATTTTGGGTACACTACACATCACTATAGGAATAGTGTTACAGACACGCCTATGTCGATGTCCCCTTTTGACTTTCAAAAAACAAGATGCAATACTCTGCGGTGACTACTGGATGTCGGACTATATGCACAGCATGTGATTCTAAGCAGATTAACAAACATCAGAATGTTCTTCCGATGGCTGTCCCTCCCACGGATTCCTCATCTATGATATTCCTATCCTAGCGCAGCTGTTCTCCGGAAACTTTTCCACTACCACAGGGTGCATTGCGGATCTGCGTCTGCGCTGTCTGACGTTTTCTACACGCCCAACACTGGATAGTACATCAGGCTAGCATATATAGCGGTACCGCGCCTTGTGACCTCAGTTCCACCATTATTCCCTACCACTCTGGAGCTGAGGGACTGTAGAACCCATGGTGTACTAGCTTTCTGCAAAGAGAGGCAGGTAGGGAGGGCAATGAGGAATCTGTGTTAGGATGTTAGGAACATCCATCAGAAAGAACATTACTGAGAGGCAAGTAATTTGTTCTACTAACAGATACTTTCCTCTTACGGATTCCTCATCTATTATAGACTGCCAAAGCAGTACGTAAACCTGGAGGAGGAAGGAAGCAAGAAAACCTAAAACAGAAAACTCTAGGGGACTGCCCTACCAAAACTGGCATCCTGGCCTGCAAGGGAATCCAAGCAGTAATGCAAAAGTGTACAAGGCGCCCATGTTGTCGCTTTTCAAATAACTAGGACTCCCCTCTGCAGGGCAGAGGTGGCAGCCACTGCCCTGGTGGTATGAGCTCCGAGACCCTCTGGCACCAGCTAGATCACATCATTCTAAGATACAGAGAATGAGCCACCTGGACAGGGTTTGTTTGGTCACAGCCCTGCCAGCACGAACACCAGCGTAACCAATGAAGAGCTGGTCATCTTTCCTAGCCTCTAATATGGGAGACATAGAACTTTAGGGCATGTACCAGGTCCAGTAGATGGAATCATTTTTCTGCCTTGGAAGGGTGAAGCAAAGGAAAAAACACAGGAAGATAGATAGAGAAGGACATTCAAAACCACTTTCGGCAGAAAGGGGGGTCTCACTCTCAACGTCACCTTCTCTTAGGAAAAACAACAAAAAGGGAGGTAAAACAGACAATGTCCGTCAGAAGTTATAGCAACCAGATGGCAACCAGAATAATCCCCCTAAGGGTGAGCAATCTAATATAACATGAATTCAGGTGCTCATACAGAGCGCTCATAAGTAATGTTAAAACTAAATTCTAATCCCACACTGGAACCACAAACTGGCCAGGAGAAAACTGGTTACACAAACCCTGCAAAACATGAATTATAGTGGGGTTTGTGAAGAAGCAGCCCTGTTACGGGAACCTCTTGAAAACCGAAACAGCAGTGAGGTTAACCCTTTAACAGTGCCAATCAGCAGGCCCGGCCAAAGAAAGCAGAAAATCCAACACAGGGGATAGAGAACAGGATAAAGGATCCAGGTCCCTCTCCCGGCACCCAATGTAAAATGTACGCTTCTTGGAGGCATAAATGAATTTCCTAGTAGGCCTCCAAGTTGAAAGTAGCATGTCGTCCAACAAGTCCCACTCCTTGTATCTCAGCCTCTCAGAAGTCAAGCATGAAGGTTCAGGCTGCTGAGGTTCAATTGGAGGACCAGCCCCTCCGAATGGTAGAGCAAGTCGACTCTCATCGGAAGGCCGCTGGGAGTGCAGATGGACACATCCAGCAACTCGGGATACCACATTCTCCGTGCCCAGACTGGGGTAATCAGGATCATCGTGGTTCTGAACATGCGCAATCTCTTGAGAACCAGCGGAATGACAGGAATCAGTGGGAACGCATAAAGGTGGACAAAGGTTCACTCGACCTTCAGTGCGTCAACCGGGTTCCCGGACAAGGAACTTAAATGGATTTGAACAAAGAGGTCCACTTGAGTTCCCCAAAAGTAGAAGATCGCCACCAGAACTTCCTGACAGAGCTCCCACTCGTTGGAGGCCGAAGTCTATTACCTCAAAGCATCCGTTGTGACATTGTCTCGGGAGGATAGCTCAGGGGCAACGCTATCGCAATGGAAGCAAGAAGACGCGGAGCAACACAAATTTGATCCCCGGGTCCGCGCTTAGAAACCTCTAGTTATTAAGTGCGTTATAAATAATTTATCATAACCTATCATATCATTCTATCGTCTGGCCAGATGAGCCACCATCCGAGAGACAGTTCTCCAGAGCCCATAACCACAGTCGCATTGCTTGTACAAACAAAGGCAAGGACCTCATGACACCTCGTTTGCTGTCCGACAGGTGAGCAGCCCAACCAGTCAGCGAAGTGTCCATGACCACCATCACCTGGGGCCAAGGTTGGCTAAACAACGCACCCTTCAGTAAGTTGTCTTGCACAGCCCACCACGCAAGATACCGAGCCACATGATCCGAGACCCGCAATGGGTCTGACATGTAGCCCTGAAACTGCAACCATTAGCAACACAGAAGTCACTGAAGCGATCTCAGCGCAGCCTCGCCTCTGGCACCACTAGAATGCATGAGGACCGGAAGGCTGGTACTTGTCTTCAGGAATGGAGGGCATTGACCATCCGAAAGATGCTTGCCTGCCACTCGATCCTCGAATGGGAAGGCCCTGCCAAGTCGAGTGTCCAAAACCGCACTGATAAATCAGAGGGACTGGGATGGCAAAACCTGAGACCTTTTGAAGTTCAGGGAAAAGCCCAAGCTATGCAATAGAGTGCATGTGTGGCGTAGGTGTTCCGACACTAGATCTGGGCTGCAAGCTCATCCAGGTCAGGAAAGACATGAATGCCCTTCCTCCTAAGGCGAGACACCACCACGCCCAGCAGCTTGGTGAAAACCTTGGGAGCTTAAGATAGCCCGAACGGCAGGACCTTGAATTGGTAATGGTGTTGACCCACCATGAACCTCAGGTACTTCCTGTGCTTCCGATGACAGTACATGGAAGTAGGCATCCTGAAGGTCCATGGAAACCAACCAGTCATGCAGATCGAGGGCTTGTAAAATCTCGACTAGAGTAACCATTTTGAACTTGTCCTAGCATAGGAACAAGTTTAGCAACTGCACATCCAGAATGCGGCACCAGAAAATAGGTGGAGTACAACCCCTTCCTTCTTTCTGAGTGCAGAACTAGTTTGATCTCACTATTCAACAGAAGCCGGCGGACCTCGTCCAGTAGAACGAGCTCTGGAGACAAGGGGTTGGTCTGAAGACCGTGTTCCGAGGGCGCTGAAGGAATGGAAGGAACTATTTCTAATGAATGATTTGTTAGGCCCAAGTGTCGGACATGGTTTTCGACCATTCCAGGCTGAACAGAGAAAGCCTCCCTGCATATGTGAGGAAAGGCAAAGCCCGCCACTGAGGTTTGACTCCCTGGGGTGCGGCAGCGACAGCGGCTGTTGCACGACCCCTCGCTGGGCACCAATTCCTCTTCCTCTCAGGAAACATCTGCCCTCTCCACTTCCCAGAGCAGACTGACCACAGGCTCTTGTGGAGGTGGTGGGAGGGAGTAAATAAAAACCTGCCCGAGATGAAGTCTGTGCAGAAGGCTGTTGCACGGCTAGCTGTAAAGACTAAGCAGTCGCCTTGGACGACAACCTTCTGGAGGGCGGCGTCAGCCTTCGCTCCAAAAATGGTTATGACTGTTAAGATGGATTTCTGAACTCTGACCTGGTGGGCAGAGGCCAGCCTACTTTCTTGGAACAGGGTTACCTTCTGGACAAGTCAGACTAATCAAGGTAGTATTGGCGGCGGTCAAGACTAGGTCTCAGGAGGGGTGAGAGTGATTGAAAGCCCACAATGAGCACACACAGTAAACGACACACAAAGGACTCTCAGTCAGGTGTATGTATCAAAAATATTGATACATTTATCAAAGGCCTTTTAAATCAAACACACAGTGAAGTCAAAGCAATATTAAGAAAACCAATATAACACTAACTAGGAAACGTATTTAAAGTATCTTATTGGCCTAAAATAATGTTACATGAATAGAGATCCACAACCTGCAAAAGAAGGGTGTCATACAGTGTAAATGCTTTAGGCAGTCCTTCAATAATTCAAACCCTAACTAATAGGCAGTCCAGTCCTTACGGAGTGTGGCGCCTTGCCCTCAAAAGTACATTCAGTGACGGAGCACTCAATCCAGCGATTGAGTTCACAACAGGTCTCGTTCAAGGGGCTCTAGTGACTCAGGAGGTGGGTGAGGGGATGAAGAATAAGGTCCCACTATTCAAAGAGGGTCTCCACAAGAGGGCAGAGCGAATTTCAAGAAATTGGAATAGGTTGATCGCACAGGCTACTTTGCCAAAGGAGAGTGGCCCTCAGGGGACACTTGTACGTAAAAATGTCTATGGATGTGCCAGGGGCCACCAGTAAAGGATGCAAGTACTTACCGACCCTTGGCGCACTCCAGACCAAACTTCGCCAGTTCAGTCCAGTTCGTTTGCAGGTTCGAATCCTGCAATTGCACGTCCCTGCAGCTTTCAGGGGCTGTGTTCCGGGACCTCAGTCTGTGCCGCGAAAGTGGCGATTACTAGGCTTCTGGTGAAGGGATCGGGCCAATTTCACTGCAGCTCATCTTAGGGTACAGGAGTGCACAGCAGCAAGATAATCACCACAGCTGGGCGACACAGGTACCGGATATGCTTGGGTTCAGGTGCACTCTCCTAATTCCAGACCTAGGAATGCTAGGTGTACAAAACACAGCGGGATAGTGCCTTATACCCAGAGCTTACAGTCTCCAAAGGCTCAAGTCGAAACTCGAGACGGCGGAGGTTCCAGGGAAAAGGTCCCGTACGAGCTGGTCAGTTTAGTGGGCGGTCCAGCAACACTTTCGAGCAGGCTTCTTTGCAGGTTAAGCAGGAGGTGCCGAGAGTAGTTAGTCCCACTACTCCCTCCAACGGGTCAAAGCGCCCTTGCAGGTCTTCTAGGTTTGATCAGAAACAGGTGCTCCGACGGGACAACAGCGGAGTCAGGATGCCAAATCTAACAGCGGGTCACTAGCCGTTACACGGATCTGCTTCTTTGGTTCAGGATACTTGGCTCCTTTCCTAAGTTTGGTGTGAACTCAGAAGATCGACCTGCAATGGTTGTAGAGTGCCTTCTCTTATCCAAAAAGTCTCCTTTGCGCCAAAACGAAGAGAAACCAATAAGGGATCTGCTCACATTCAGCCATCCCACACGTGGACCAATCACGGAGCATGGTGGTCCCAGTCACCCCAGCACAACAGACATCCTGGCACCCAGGATATGTATTGGAACTAGAGAGCTGCAGCCCACATCCTGGAGGCGCACACACAAGGCATGCAGAAGCCTGCAAAAGCTTCGGTTTGCGCAGGGGTCTGCATGACCAAATAAGGAATTTCCCAGGTCTGCTCAACCTGGGGAAGGCAAAGGGACAAAATGGCCAAGGACCTCGTGGCATGGACTTTTGAGGCATTGGCCACAGTCCTGGGCCAAACGCGGTACATGCGGTTTGGACCGTAGAAAAGAGTCAAAAATGTGTTAAAACAAACAGCTGCCACCAGCTCTGTCCTGGACACAGTTGTACATTCACCAAAAATAATTCAAGGGGGTCTACGGCCCTAAAAATGAAAGAGGCCCCGGTGCACTCTACTGTAATGTACATTGTGCACTGATAAAATGTTGCTAAGGAATAGCAACAAAGTGAAAGACTAAGGGAAACAAAGTCTCCCAGTAACGACAGCCAGTTTCCCCATAACAAAATGAGCAAAAGTCCAGCAGAAGGCTAGGCTCCACTGGCAAAAGTCAAGCTAGGATGGTCAAAAAACAGCAAAATGTTGGGGGGGGGGGGGGGTGGTAGGGTGGGTTCATAACTGGAGGTGAAATTAACCATAAATGGAAATCCTTCTTAACAATGACCGTCAACCAACTTATTCACCAATCAGACAAAAGGTTCTTTGTAATATTTCAGCCTTATCAGAACTACTGGCAAACCTGTAATTTGTGCATTAGTATAAGTAAACTGAACTGTAAGGCTACAGCTGGATTTCTTATTCTGAGGCCGTTCAGAAAGATGAATGAACGAACAGGAAAAAAGAGAGTAGAAATTGTCAATCTTGCGCCAAACAATATTTTATTGATTCTTAGGTGGCTTGCTTCAGATCAGTGATTTGTTATGAGAGTTTAACAGTAAGCTAAGTAGATACTTTTGTAGTTTATTATTCTTGTGTGAAAGTTTTTCTTGCATAGATTTATGAACCTCGACACGTTTCCCCGTTAATTGTTGGTGACGGTTCTTCAGGAGGAATAAACCCTCGGCTCTAATTTCCCAGCAATTACTACAAAATTAAAATTAAACAAAGAAAATCATATTGTTCAGTGTCTTTTCACTTGTTAAGAAAATATGCATGCATAGTTTCTTTAGTGACAAATAAATGTTTTGCTAATAGTGGACTGGCATTAACAGGTATCTGGTGGAGATTTACTCACTTGGGTTTTTAGAACGTTGAGTAGCACTTGTAATATGTTTTGCCATTCAGGTTTGTGCTGATATGCACTCGATTATAATCATATGTAAATGGATCTGCTGTAGGTTGCCCTAATGGAAAATGGAGTAGACTATCTTCACTACTAACTAAGCTTTTTCAAATATTAGGTTTCACTTTGTCAGGCTCATTTGAATGAAAAGGGGCTCTGTGTACAGAGTTCCAACTTTAGCTTACCTTTGTTTGTCCTGTGCTGGTCTCAGACGAATTGAGGAGCAGCGCCGCAGCATGATAATCTGTGTTCGCCGTGTGAGAGATATGATGGTAGACTCGTGATCACATGTGACCAGTTGTCACGTGATCGCAGTTCCGCCATATTGGAATGGGAGAAGATTGCTTAAGGATTGCCGCTTTCGAAACAATAGGTTTCCTTGAGTTTAATAAAGAACATCTTTTTATAAAAATACTCTTAACATAGGTTGCGGCATAAGAAAAAGCTTATGCTGATGCTTATGTTGATAGAATTCATCATTTTTATGCTGCAGCGGGTCTCTCTTATAATTACGTGATCGCTAGTTTGTCATCTTGAGGTTGATAATTATTTCTGCAAAGGCTATGTTAGAAACAACTATAATGTGTGGGTTCTTTTAGGTCTTATAGTCCAGTATTCTGTAAAATTACTTTTATGCCACTTGAAATAGGAGCCTTTTTACTATTTAGCCTAGGGTTTTTTGAGCATTTATCAAACTGAAAACCAAATGTTACAAATCAAAATGAAATTAAACATATAGGTGAAAGGACAGTTGCATCATGTATGTTTTGTGAGCAACACATTTTACAATCTGGATTGCTTGGGCTGAACAGTCTCATTTCCTAGTAAAGGTAATTTTAAATCAGGTGATACATCTCAGCATCTGCATCGAGACCGCTGTGACAAGTTTCCAAAGTGCATATCCAATACGCTTCCCTGGATCTTAGTATTTTCTCCACATTTCCTCCTCTTGGGGGGATATTGACTTTTTCTATTCCATAGAATTTAATGTTCTTCTTCGGTTCTCCCTTGTGTTCCATTGAGTGAGGATATCCCAATGGGTATCTGATATCTTCTTTGTTGATTGCTATTAAGTGTTCCTGTATTCTTGTTTTGAGTGCTCTGGTGGTGCTCCCTACATATAGTTTTGAACATAGGCATTCAATTCCATACACTACCAGTTTTGTGTTACAGTTAATAAAGTCATTAATTTTCTGTGATGTACCATTCGGTAGGTTGATATCCTGCTTTCCATTGACAGAGTGAATGCAACTAATGCAGTTTCTGCATTTGAGTTGCCCCTGAGAGACTTGGGGTTTAATAGTTGTGATAGCCCTGGTTTGTGTTTTTTACTGGTAAAGTGAGAGTGGCTCAGGATGTCCTGAAGACTTTTTGCTTTTCTAAAGGTGATATTTGCTTCCTCATTCAGGTACCTGAAACGTCTGTATGCAATTTTAGGATATGCCAATTTTTCTTCAGTATTTGTCTTATTTCTTTGCTGTTTGAAGTGAAGGTAGTAATGAATCTAATTTTGTTTACATGGTCTGTTTTTGATAGAGAACTTTTGTTATCCAATAGTTCTACTCTTGTCCTTTTGGTGTTTTTTTCATGTCCTATATAGATGTCTATAGTTATTAACTTCTGCTTGAAATGTTTCCATTGACATTTTTTTACATGTTTTTGATATTCTTGCTCTTCCGTGAAATTCCTTTTGAGTCTTATCATTTCGCCATAGGGTATATTCTGAATTACATGATTACTCTCTGCATGCAGTATTGTGTTTCCATCTGTGGGTTTAACGAATAGTGTTGTATATATTTTATCATTTTTGACAGAGTTCCAGATCCAGCAAGGTTATGGATGTTGTGCTTTCCTTCATGGTAAACTTGAGATTGTGTTGGTTTGAGTTTAAAAAATTAAAATATTCTTTCAAGGCTGTTGGGTCTCCATTTCAGATCATCAAAACATCATCTATGTATCTTCCCCAATAGATGTTATTTTGGGTGAATGCTTCATGGTGCCAAGCATGCTCCAGCTCATAATGCCCTACATAGAGGTTGGCGTAAAGGGCGCACATATTGCACCCATGGCAGTTCCTTGACTTTGCTTGTATATTTGATCATTGAACAGAAATATATTGTTATTTAAAGTGAATTTTGACTGTAATATGAGACTGACCTCATCTTCAAAATATAACTGGTTGTTTCCAGACCTTAAGAGTGTGGAATGCTTTGATTTTGATTTGGTTTTATTTTATTTATAAAGCGCAAAAAACCAGGCCCAGGGGCAACCGGGCACATACTCTTAAACATGTTACAAAAAGCAGTAGTTACAGTGAGTTACAAAAATATACAGCATATATACATGTACCGAAGGGTACCATTAACCGCGTATAATACAGGGACAGAGCAGAGAGAAAATGTATATTCAGTTCTGTACCCCACATGGAGTCTGGACTGTGTCAAGGTCTCATGAGACTTGGGAGAGCAGCCATGTTTTAGCATTGTTCTTGAAGGAGTGGAATGATGGTTCAATTCTGATAGGTGTGGGCAAGGTGTTCCAGAGTTTGGAAGCCAGGACGGGGAAGCTCACCCCACCAGCTTTTTGGAGTTTGCATCTAGGCACGATGAGGCAGTGAGTTTGGGCTGCTCTGGTAGGTCGAGTGGAGGTGTGGCGTGAGAAGCGAGTGGACAGGTAAGGTGGGGCGTTGTTGTTCAGACATTTGTGTCAAAGCTAGGGTTTTCAGGGCAATTCTCTGTTTTACCGGGAGCTAGCGTAAGTCCAATCTGATGGAGGAGATATGAGAGCGTCTCGGGATGTTTAAGGCTGCCCTTAAGGCATTATTTTGTACAGTTTGCAAATTATTAAGGTTAGACTGACTGGTCCCTAGGTAGAGAGCACTACAGTAGTCGATTTTGGCCATAACAAGAGTTCTGGCGAGTGTGATACAGTTGGAGGAGTTTAGGAAGGGTCTACAGGCAGTGATAAGTTTGCAGGTATAGGCCGAAGCTGACCTAACTGCATTTATTTGTCTGTTCAGAGAAAGCGAGGAGTCAAGATAGACCCCTAGCGTCTTAGTATCTTTGGAGACTTTAATGTCATTGCCATCAATAATGAAGGCCTTGTAGGTTTGGTCTAGTTTATTGAGCCGATGATTTGATCCTAAAAGTAAGAGCTCAGTCTTATCATCGTTAAGGCAAAGTTTGTGCTGTGCCATCCAGTCCTGGATGACCGAGTACACATCGTTAAGGGCTTTGGTGTCAGCTGTGTAGTCTCCTGTGATAGGGATGAGTATCTGGGTGTCGTCCGCGTAGTTAGTGTAGGAGACACCCAGATAGTCAAGCACATCGAAGAGGGGCTTGGTGAATACGTTATACAACGTAGGGGATACACACGAGCCTTGAGGAACGCCACAGTGAATGGGGGAGGGATACGCTGATGCCAGCGGTGAGAAGACCCTCATGGATCTATTGCTCAGGAATGAGTGGATCCAGGCATTGGCAGAGTCGGAGAAGTGGGCTGCGGATTTGAGATGCTGGCAGAGTATTTGGTGCAAAGAGATGAGACATCCATAGTTACATGTCTGTAATCTTTTTCCCAGTTGATTTCTTCCAACTGTTGGATGACATGCTTTGTGTCTTTGATGTAACTTGCCAGGCTTGACACAAGGGGCTGTAGTTGTTTGTCTATATATTTTCAGATGGGTTCCGTAACTGAGCCTATAATATTGATTATTGGTCTAAAAGATGGAAATGTGATGCAGGGTTTATGTATTTTAGGGATGAAATATATTGTTTGCGCTATTGGATGTGAGTTGCTGAGAAAGTTCTTTTCATCCTCTAAGTAGACCCAGTTCGGTCCAGCGTGAGATCATGAGTGCCCATTCCTTAACCAGTTCTGGGATGGGATTAGTACTTAGTTTTTCGTAACATTTGTCTTGGTTCAGATGCTCCTCTGCTGATTTTAAGTAGTCTATTGTGTTCATCAGTACGATGTTTATTTATTTTTAAATGTTTTTATTGCCATTTATGAATATACAAAAAAGCAGTTGAGCACAGGTTGTGCGTCTTATCATCAATTGTGTGTCATACTTGCCAAGTAAACTACAGGTAACAATAAACAAACAATAACAACTTTGACTCTCCTGTTACCTTCTGTCTTGCGGTGCTCCGCCCTTCACATTCGGGCCCCAGGCCCGACGCCGTCGCTCTTTATTGCCTCTCCGTGGGGTGCGACGCCGGGGTGTGCACAGGTTTGGCATTTGAGTCAGTGTGTCATGCTTGCAGTTCGTGTCAGAAAGGTCGACTCAGGAGGGTTTAAAATTTGTCGAGAAGATCATATCCCTCATGAGGGCTTTCCAGGACTCCAATGTGGCGTTCACGTCTTCTCCACCCCGGTTGTTCCCTTCCTCCAAGGCTCTAGATTCAGTGGTGGTCCCTCTCTCCATTTCCCTGATCCAGGGTTCGTACCTGGGTCCTACAGGCGACTTCCAGGCCGTTGCAATCGTTCTCTTCGTTAATATACATGCCATGTCCATGAGCTTCACTAAATGCCTGATTTTGCTCAGTCTCGGGTGGGTGCCCAACAGACACTCCTTGGGTGCCCATTCGTACCTCTCCAGTCCAGCTCTCCTGCAGGTCTGTTCAACAGCGAGCCAGAGTTTCTGCGATTTGGGACAGGCCCAAAACATGTGGATCACGTCGGCGTGTTCAGAGGAGCACCATGGGCATGTTGAGGGGATTCGGTCGTTGAACGTCGCTATCCTGTGTGGGGTCATGTAGGTCCTATAAAGGACATTCAGCTGTATCAGCCTGAACCTGGCGTTCAGTGACACCACCTTCGGGTACAGCAGAGCTCTTGCCCATTCACCCTCCGTGATTTCAGTCCCCAGGTCTGTCTCCCACCTCTCTTTCATGCGTGCACCTCTTGGGATGGGTCTGTCATTTATTTGAGTATATAGCCTCGATGTCGGCTTCCAGCCGTCACCCAGGCTGTACATTTCCTGCACAAGAGAGAGTGTTTCCGGCTCCTCGGGCCATGTGTTCCATTTTTCCTTGGCTACATGCTTCACCCTTTGGTACCATAGAAATTGGCCTGGGGCAAGCCCGTCCTTTGCTTGCAATGAGTCGAAGTCTCTGAACAACCCCTCATCGAACATGTCTCCCCATGTATAGAGGGGCACAGTTCTCCCAGCTCCTCATTGTTGGTAAGTCGGTGGGGATGTTGCATACAACTGCTAGCATGGGAATTTCAGGCATGTATGGGTGTTGCAATCCAAAAAGTGATCCGACCTTGTTCCAGACTTGTCTCCCCAGCTTTACTATCATGGGCGGGTCGGGAGGCCCCACTTGTGTGCTCCATATTACCTCCTTAGGGTGCATAGGTATAGTTAGCTGGCGGAGGAGGCCCGTCTCAGCTGAGGGTTCATCCGATAGCAACTTTGCGACATGCGACAATTGTGCTGCTAAATATCATCTCTGGAATTCAGGCAGCTGGATGCCACCCTCTGCAAAGGGAAGCGTGAGGATGTTCAGTGTGAGTTTGTGTCTGGTCCGGCCCCAAAGGAAGTCTCTGATTAAGGATTCTAGTTTCCTAAAGAAGGACGGGGGTACGTAGTATGTTATGTTGGTAAAGTATAGAGGAATCTTGGTAATATCATTTTGGAGATCGCAGCTCTCACTGAGCATCACTGAGAGCGGATGTTTCTACCAGAATTTGATAGACCTGCGCACCCTGCACATTGCTGCCTTCGTGCTGCACTCATGGGTGGAGATTGGCGTGTGCGTAATGGTAAGACCAAGATAGCAGAAGGCTTCCACCTGCCATTGGATCCCAATCTCGGGTAGTTCTTCTGTACCCTTCTCCCTAAGTCCGGCGAGAGGGAAGGAGCATGATTTCTGTCTGCTGAATTTTATCCCCGAGTATTTTGCAAAATTATCAAGGATGTCTGGTGCTGTTGGTGCATTCTCTCGAGGGTTTTGCAGGTATAAAAGGACATTGTCTTCGTACAGGGAAATAAAGTTATCTATCCCACCTATGTTAATACCAGCGTCAAAGAGCTGCTTCCTGAAGTCGATTACTACTGGTTCCAGGCCAAGTATATTCAGCATCGGCGATAGCGGGCACCCTTGTCTGGTTCCCCTTTGGATAGCACAAGCTCCTGACACCATGCCTCCTGTCTTTACTCTCGCCACCAGGTTGTTGTAAAGCACCTTAACCCATCGAATGAAGTGCTCACCAAGTCCGAACTCCCTCAGAGTCGCGATCAGCCAGTCCCAAATTATCGAATCCAAAGCCTTCATGGCATCTAGCGAGAGTACTGCCAGGTCTTTCTTGCACTCCGCTGTTTGTGCCATTATATGTTGGAGCCTTCTTAAGTTGGCCGTGGTGTTGCGTCCTGGGAGAAAACCGTTCTGGTCTTCGTGCATTAGGGATTGTTAGGCAGAAACCTGTGCAGTTCCCTTAGGGACCACTGCAAAAGATTTAAGACTGTAGGTGTTTGGCAGTAAACCCACTTGGTAGCAGTCTGTTCCACACAGATTCACTTGGTAACTGTGGCTGAGCAGTCAGACCTCCCTCAAGAAGAGTTAGGCAGTATACAGAGCAAACAAAATAGGTACAGAAATACAGTAGCACAAGCAAACACTGACAAGAGCTTGGGTGTAAAAGTATATAATTATTTATTTAACACACACTTATAAAACATACTAGCACTAACTTGGTAAGATAAGTTCAAAACACAATCACTATTATGATATGTACATCCCTGATTACTTGTTGGACAAGTCTTAGTTAACACCACTTATTTCCAGACAGAGGTGAGCGCTTAATGTTCGATGGCACTCCAACAAGTTAGATAAAAAGGGAGGGAAAAGCAGAATTATGGAAGCATACACACTAAACAATTTTTAAAGACCCACAGCAAGTTTAGGAAGGCACAGTCTACTGGTGAGCAAAGGAGTTTGGGTGCCAGGCCCACTTTCAAGGTAGCCAGGCGGAAGATGCCCAAGATCAGACAGTTACACGGAGTCTTCAAAGTTTGTGGAGGTAGTTTGAAAAAGATTTAGTTCAGTGCAGAAAAGTTAGCTAAGGTGTCCCAGGCTAACCCAGGTTCGAGAGACGAGGATTTAATACACCCCGTTCAAACGGTTGCAAGGGAAGGCAGGCGGAACACGGTACCTTAAATGGAGAGGATCCTCCAGCGGGGGCAGTTGTTCCTGGCAGCGGGTGCAAGTCGCAGCGTCGTCCAGAGGAAGAGAAGATCTCGTTGTGGAGGAAGAATAAAGGTCGTTGCACTGCCAGGGAAGAATCCAGCCGCGGAGTTCTCCGGTACAAAGGTGGTACCCTTTCGGTTCGCGGTAGTGGTGAAAACGTGGTATCCCGGTTGCTGGGGTGCTTGGCACAGACAAGGCGGCCACGAGATGCTCTAGGAAGGCGAAACAAAGGTAGACTGGTTATCCCCATCAGTCGAAGGAAGAAGACTCTCCGGGCTGGAGATCTCTGTCGTTGGGAAAAGTAGTGAGACGGTTCAGCAGGGCTCCACCAGTGGTGTCGTCGTTGCAGGCCTGCTCAGCTTCTCCCTCCTCAGATTCTTAGGTCCTGTGGCGACTTCTGAAGTTCCAATCCCCAAAGCCCTGCTTTTATGCAGCACACCCCCATTCACTCAGCCTAGCTGTCAATCAAACATGCTAAGTGGTGAGCCGGGCGGCTCACCACTTGGGCCAAACACAAAAGAGTGCGACTTGAGTTACCAAGGTAACTCAGTAAAGGGTGCCTAAACCCCCTCCCACACTCCCTGTGGTACCCAGACAGAGTGGCACCACTTTTGGAGGCTTCTGTGGAGAAGCCCGCCAAAAAGTGGTACAAAGGGCTCGACTTGGGTTGGAGTCACAGAAAAAACACAAACGCCATATTAGAATCGAGTTCTGGCAAAAAATACCAACCGGCGAATTAATATTAAATAAATAAACCGGCGGTATGTTCGAGGCTATAATAATTAAATAATTAAAGTTGATAGACTTGAACAATGGGAAAATCCCATAGAGATATATTCGCGGTCGAATATAAAAAGTAGTATCCACTGCCACCAGCCAAAACTCGATCAGGGGGGACGGAGACAGGTCCCCTCGAACAACAGACCCCGGGGCAATCGAATTGCCCCAACCAATATGTCCACAATATGATGGTTTGTACTGGTAATCACCACAGCTGTGCTGCTTCGGAAACTTTTTTCGGCGTCTGCGTCCTGCGTCGATGAGCCGTCGAGGGCCTCCACCGACGTCTGACGTCATCCAATGTGATAAGTAGGACGCACGACGCCGGTAGCCTCAGTTGTAGTTTTTTCCCGCAGAATGTGTGACATTAGTCAACTGCCAGTCAGACACAAAGCCTTGCGAAACGTAAGCTGCAATCGCAAAAGAAATTCTGCAGCGGGGAAGGCAGGGCGGGAGCGATATGGAATACGTCGTCGGACCATCCCATCGAAAGAACGTTACCAGGTAAGAAAGTAACTTGTTCTTCGAGGGGATTGGGTCCTCCGAAGTATTCTATATCTATGACAGACTCCCAAAGCAGTACCAGAGCAAGGAGGAGGGAAAGAATTTAGAATAGCCAATCAAATAGCAGACCAAAGGACCGCCTTGCCAAATGCCAGATCCTGTCCTCGGATGCAATCGAGGGAATAGTGACGTACAAATGTATGTACTGAAGCCCAGGTGGCTGCATCACAGATGTTGCGAATAGGAACACCCCTCTGCAGGGCAGTAGATGCAGCCATACCCCTGGTAGAATAGGCCCGCAAGCCAGCCGGTGGGTCCTTACCCGCCTAGCGGTAGCACTCCGAGATGGCCAAAATAATCCAGCGAGACAAAGTCTGTTTCGTCACAGCTTGCCCCAAACGCTTTCCAGCGTAACCAATAAAGAGTTGATCTTCCACTCTGACCCGGGACATGCGTGAAACATAAAAGCTTAAAGCTCTCCTAGGATCAAGCCTATGGAGCCTCTCCTCTTCCTTACCAGGATGCGGAGGAGGATAGAATGCCGGAAGAACAACCTTCTGGGCCAAATGAAATTCCGTCACTACCTTCGGAAGAAAAGAAGGACGAACTCCAAGGACAACCCTGTCCTTGTGAAATACAGTGAAGGGTGGCTTAACTGAAAGTGCCTGTAACTCACTCTGCGAGCGGAAGTAACCGCAACTAAAAACACAGTTTTCAGAGTTAACAGCCTCAAAGGGCAAGAATGTAAAGGCTCAAATGGAGCACCCATAAGAAACATAAGAACAAGGTTTAAATCCCAACCGGGCACTAGGAAATGTGACGGAGGGAACACATTAGTGAGCCCTTTCAGAAACTGTGAAATTAAAGGGATTTTAAAGTAAGAACACTCTTCAGACGAGCGCTTAAAGATGGACAGCGCCGTCAGGTAACCTTTAATGGTACACACTTGCAAGCCCCTGTGGGCCAAAGAAAGTAAAAAGGACAGAACCATGGGGATGTCACATGCAAAAGGATCCACATTCTGAACTCTGCACCAGTCGCAAAACTTACGCCAACGGCAACGGTACAGAGACTTTGTTGCTGGCCTTCGGGCCGAAAACAACACCTCCATCACGTCTTCAGGGAGGTCCCAATCCTTATAACTCAACCTTTCAGAAGCCAAGCGTGAAGGTTGAGGGATCTGACCTCTGGGTGGAGAACCTGACCCCCCTCCCATGAGAGCAGATCGTCTCGGTAGGGAAGACGACGTGGAGGGCAGATGGACAAGTCGAGAAGGTCCGGGTACCACGTCCTCCGAGCCCATGCGGGAGCAATGAGGATCATCCGGGAACCGAACTTCCGTAACCTGCGCAGCACTTGCGGGATGACGGGGACTGGAGGAAACGCTACAGCAGGGGGAATGACCACTCCACCACGAACGCGTCTCCTAAGGCTCCTTTTGGAGGAAATTCCCGCGAGCAAAAAACCTTTCACACTTCCGGTTGACACTGGAGGCGAAGAGATCCACTTGAGGGGTCCCCCAAAGGGCGAAGATCTCCAGGAGAATCTCCTGAGCCAACTCCCACTCGTGAGAGATCGCGCTCTGCCTGCTCAGAGCTTCCGCCGTCACGTTTTCGTCTCCGGCCAGATGAACTGCCGAGATCGAAACTTCCTGCTGGATGGCCCAGAACTCGAGCTGCATCACCTCCCTGCACAGAGGAAGTGACCCTGCCCCCCCCCCTTTTTGTTGAGGTAGTGCATGGCCACTGTGTTGTCCGTCAGGATCAGGACCCTCTTTCCTCGCACAGTCGGCAGAAAAGCCTTTAGGGCTAGCCTGACGGCCCTCAGCTCAACAGATTGATATGGAGTCTGGACTCCGACAGAGACCAACGACCGCTGACTGTCAGCCCGTTGGCATGAGCTCCCCATCCCGTGAGGGATGCATCCGTCACGATCGTCACCTCCGGCCAGGGAAGCCAAAATGGAGCCCCCTTCGACGGCCCACCACAGAAGGTCCCGGGCGACCGAGGGCGGCACCTGAACCGGGTCCGACATCCTGCCGGAGGACTGCGACCATTGCGTCTTGAGTGCCCACTGCAAAGATCTCATCCGCAGGCGAGCCTCTGGCACCAGAAGAATGCAGGATGCCATGAGGCCGAGCAACCTCAAGAACTCGAACGCTGGGAGCATCTGGGCATGCTGAAACTTGTGCACCATCTGCTGAATGTGAAGAGCCCTCACCTGGGGAGGAAAACACTGCCCCAGGGAAGTGTCGAGCACTGCTCTGATGTACTGGAGCCGCTGTGTAGGCGTCAAATGGGACTTCTTTAAATTGAGGGAGAAGCCCAGCCTGTGAAGGGAGTGGCAGGTGACGGACAGATTATCCAGGACTTGCTCGGGAGAGCTCCCCCTGATCAACCAATCGTCCAGGTAGGGGTAGACGTGAATCCCCCCCCTTGCCTGAGATGCGCTGCCACCACCACCATGAGCTTGGTGAAAACCCTTGGGGAGGAGGTCAATCCGAACGGCAGGACCCGAAACTGAAAGTGCGAGTCGCAAACCGCGAACCTCAGGTACTTCTTGTGCTTGGGATGGATCGGCACATGGAAGTAAGCATCCTTGAGGTTGAGTGACACCAACCAGTCCTGAAGCTGAAGGGCCTGGAGGACTTGAGAGAGAGTAACCATCTTGAACTTGTCCTTCCTGAGGAGTTTGTTCAAACCGCCCAAGTCCATGATGGGTCTCAATCCCCCGTCTTACTTCGAAATCAAAAAATAAGGGGAATACCATCCCTTGTTCCTCTCCGCTACAGGCACCAGTTCTATGGCGCCTTTCTCCAGCAGGGCTTGAATTTCCTGCGCAAGGAGCGGATCCGGCCTCTGCAAAGAGAGGTTCCCCGGTGGATTGTCGCGAAGCCTGTGCCGAAAGGGAAGACAGTAGCCATGGGTTATGATCTCCAGAACCCACACATCTGAAGTAATGGCTTGCCACTCTACAAGATGCTGCGCCAGCCTTCCCCCAACCTGCGAACCATGGGACATGGCCTCATGACTTAGTGGGAGCGGCTGCGGCGTTACCTGAGGGCAAAGAGGCAACTGCCCGAGCGGCCTTGGCACCACGGGTACCCTGTCGTCCACCTCTGGTACCCCTGCGTTGGCCTCTTTGACTGCCAGCTCCTCTCGCTTTACTGAAGGACGAGTAATAGCGAAAGGAACCACCCCTCCACTGCTGTCCCCTAGGACGAAAAGGCAGAGGTTGGCGAACTGCAGCACCCAACGACTTCGCTGCAGCTTTTGAGGTCTGCAACCTCTCAAGGCTCTCGTCGGCCTTGCTGCCAAAAAGGTGTTCACTGTCAAAGGGCATGTTGAGGAGCCGGGACTGCACATCAGGAGCAAACCCCGACTTCCGCAACCACGCACACCTGCGTATCACGGTGCTTGCCGCCATGGACCTACTGACGCATTCAGCTAAGTCCAAACCCGACTGAACGGACTCACACATGGCATCCTTACCATCCTGGACCATAGCAAGGAAACCATCCCGTTCGTCCCCTTCGGGAATATGTTCAGCCGCTAACGCAACACAGTTCCACAGAGTGTGTGTGAAACGAGACAAGGCACAAATGGAGTTGGCCGTCTGAAGCGCCATACCACCAGAAGAAAACACTTTCTTCGCCCAGCCATCAAAACGTTTGTCGTCCCTATCAGGAGGGATGGTAGGGTACGACGCCTGCTTTGCCGGGGCCGTGGCCGCCTTCACCACCAAACTCTCTGGAGTGGGGTGCCTGGTCAAGTAGCAGGGGTCACTACTGGCTGGACGGTATTTTCGCGACAAGGATCTGCCCACCGCCGGGAGACTCTCCGGAGCAGTCCAAGCCGCCGCCACCCTTCTCTGTAAAGCCATATGGAACGGCAGTACCAGGTCAGTTGGGGGACCAACATCAAGGATGTCGTTAGATCATCCTGCACAAACTCCCCTGGGGGAGCAGACCATCCCAAGTACTCAGAAACCCTAGCCATAAGGCGCTGGTACGAGGAATCGGCATGAGAGCCAGGCTCAGGCCTACAAAACTCCACCTCCGGAGAGGTGTCCAGTCCACTGGCATCATGCAGTGACTGCCTCAAATCGTCAAACTGACTATGGCCCGAGACAATTTCATCTGGAACCTGACTAGGAACCAGGCCATCAGAATCCTCATCCGCCTCTGAAATATATTCCAGGTGGCGAAAAGAAGGCACCCGAGAGTGCTTGCTCTTAACCAGAGCCTTCCTAGGGGGTTCCCCCGTGCCACGGGGTACCTCCGACACGAAAGGCGTCGATGGCCTCGAGCGAATTGGCGCCGGGAGAACAGGCATCGGTGCCGAAGATCGGCGTCGACGTTGAGGAAATCGGCGTCGTCAGATGCAGCGCCGCCAGCATCGGCGGCGTCGACACAGCCCTCGAAGCTGGAGCCCCGAGCGTGTCCTTCGACGACCTGAGCGTCGACGACTTCCTCTGAGCCGGTTCCTCGAGAAAGCCTGTCGACGCCCTCGACGCCTCAGACGTCGATGTCTTCCTCGAAGACCTCACAGGTGCACACGGTCTCGAACGCGTCGAGGACCGGGACCTGGAACGGGTACGTCGAGAACTAGTCTCCTTGTCCAAACGGGACCTCTCCCGTGACTCGTGCCGACCACTCTTGCGAGCGGTGTCTCTCGACCTCTCACGACCGACCCCACTCGGGGGCGCAGACGGCTTAGTACCCTGCGACTCAAGAATCGCCAGCATTTTCTTCCCGAAGGAAGCCCATTCCTCCGGCGTTGCACGGCTGGTGGGGTAAGCGATGTGCCGGGCAGAGTCCTCCGAAGAGGACCTGGAAGACGACCGGTGTCGGCGCTTCCGAGAATGCCTCGAAGAGGCTGAGGAGTGGCGAGACCGACTCCTAGAAGGAGACCCACGAGACTTCCGACGACGCGGAGAGTCACCCCTCGAATCTCGTTCGCGTAAGGCTTTGGACGTGAGCAACTGGCAGTTGATACAGTCATCCGTGTCGTGGGCCTCCCCGAGGCACCAGAGGCAGGCGTCGTGCGAGTCCGTCACTGACATCTTGGACCCACACTCCCCGCACTTCTTGAAGCCCGGACGCGGGGTCGAAGACGAAGTAGAAGACATCTTCACACAAAGGATTTTCACAAAAAACGAACAGGTTTGAAGAACCGAGAAGAACAGAACTCCAAAGAGTCGAGGCGTTATCCGAGATTCACGAAGCAACACGTTTGCGGAAAAAACTGAACTGAGGCTACGGGCGTCGTGCGTCCTACTTATCACATCGGATGACGTCGGAGGAGGACCTCGATGCCGGCGCATCGACGTCATCGACGCAGGAGCCGAAAAAAGTTTCCGAAGCAGCACAGCTGTGGTGATTACATGTCATAGATATGGAATACGTCGGAGGACCCAATCCCCTCGAAAGTAGCCTTACGGAGAATTCTCCCTAACAGGGATCCTATCACCCTCGAGAGCCTTTTAGCTAATATAGTTGTCAGAATTTTGCTGTCATAGTTCAGCATCGCTAGAGGGCGATACGAGTCACACTCGTCGGCTGGTTTGCCTGGTTTGAGCATTGGTCTCTCATATACTACCCGGTAGTGTCCCGGTCTCCTCGTATACTCCGTGTAGCATCGGGGTTAAGATCTCCTCGTAGGCCTTGTAGAATTCTGGGGTAAGGCCGTCTGTCCCGGGGGTCTTGCTTGTGGAGAGGGACCTGATCGCCTCTGAGATGTCCTCCGTCGTAATGGCCTCTCCATACATGTTTCGTTGTTCCTGGCTCAGTGTGGGCAGTCCAACTTCGGCCAGAGTGTCTCTGATGTCTTCGTGGGCATATAACTCGGCATAAAAGTCTGAGATGACTTAATTTATTGCTCGCTGTGTCCTGTGAGTTGTACCATCTCTATCCTTGATCGCTTTGGGGGCTTGCCTCGGGTGCTCCTTCCTGCATAACCAGGCAAGTATCCTGCCTGGCATGTCTGCTTCTTTGTGTGCCTTAAGAGTCCGCGTGGAGAAGTCGAACTTGGACAGCCTCTCCCATGCGATTCTGCAGTCCTCTCTGATCTCATTCAACCTGGTTTCCTTCTCAATGGTTGGGGGGAGATTGCTTTCCAGATGCCTGATCTCTTCCTCCTTGACCTCCAGCGCCTTTCTCAGTTGCCTCCTAATCTCACCTGCTTCAGCTATTATCTCACCCCTCGTTACCACCTTCATGGCTTCCCAGAGCGTGCTCCACTTCTCGACTGATCCCATGTTAATCGTTATGTATTCTTCCAGCTTTTCCCCCAGGGTTTCCTTGAATGCGGGGTCTGTTATGGTTTCTACGGGCATGTGCCACTTCGGGATAGGAGGCCGGGGGGCCCTTAGACAGAGCTGCATTAACAGTGGGGAATGATCTGAGATCGACCTGCCCAGGTAGCTCGCTGACTCAACTTGTGGGGTTAGCTCGCTGTTGATGAAAAAGTGATCTATCCTGGTATGAACGCCATGGGGGGCCGAGTAGAATGACTAGGAGCGGTGGGGTGCAAGTCTCGCCAGATATCGACTAGGTACAAGTCCTCCACCGCGTTACGGAGGGCCCGGGGGGCGGGGTTGTTAAGGATACGTGGTGTGGTGGATCTGTCGATTTCTTCATTCATCACGCAATTAAAATCTCCCCCCCATAGAAAGGTGTCTTCCCTGTGGTGCGTGATTCTGGCGCATAGCTGCTTGAGGTATGAAGGTATGCCGTGCTGGGGGAAATATGAGTTCACGATGCACAACCGGAAGTTCTCCAACATGCCCCACACTATCACATACCTGCCTTCTTTGTCTGCTTCTACCCCCATCTGGTGAAATGGTGTTCCTGGGCTCACCGATGTGTAAACGCCTCGTGCGTACCTCGAGTAGGATGCACCGCTGCCCTGGCCGCCCCAGTAGTCTGCCAGTTTCTCCATGGTGTCCATCGAGAGGTGCGTTTCCTGCAAGAGGGCGATTGATAACTTCTTCCTCTTCAGGTAGGAATGTATACGGTTTCTCCGTAAGTAGGATCACATCCCTCTGACATTCCATCTGACATTCCATGTGATTATCTTGAGTCGTGCTGCCATTGCCTGATCTTGTTTGTTGCTGTGGGAGACGGGCCCTGTAGTCATTTAGCTTTCTCTTGTTGTGGTGTTGCTTCTGCGGTGGTGCTACATCTTTTCGTGATAGTGTCCAAGTCGAGGGTGCCGATGTCAGAGCACCCGTCTATCGCCCGTTGCACGCCTCATTGTGGCGCTCATGGGTGGGTTCCGTGGGGACCTCGGCCAAGTTCTTATGTTCCATCCACAAGTTAGATGCGGCCGGCGATTCCAGAAATATCGCTCGTCCTTTGTGAATCACCTTTAGTCTGGATGGATACAGCAGCATATACTTTAGGTTTAATTGTCTCAGTCTAGCCTTGACTGGGACAAAATAATTCCTTGCTCTCTGTAAAGACTGTGTATAATCTAGATAGATGGTGATTTTTGAGTTGTCCCGCTCTATCTCACCGCCCTCTCTTGAGAATTTTAGGATTACTTCCCTGTCCCGGAAGTTGAGGACCTTCGCTATGATGGGGCGAGGATAGGAACCCGGAGGGGGTTTCTTCTGGAGCGATCTGTGAGCCCTCTCTATGGCGAAGCCCTGTGAGAGCTTCTCCGCCCAATTCCCTGCTGTATTAAGGATTCTACGTAGGCTGTCTCTGCCCCCTCGGGGATGCCCAGAATCCTAATGTTATTGCGCCTAGCGCGTCCTTCCGCCTCCTCCGACCTTGCCTCCAGGAAGCTCACCTTTCTCCTGAGGTCTGCCACCTCGGCCTTAAGGTCCGCTGTGTCTTCTGAGATATCCTTCTGGGAAGATTCTATGACAGTGACACGTTCCGTCAAGTTGCGGGCATCCTGTTGTATGAGCTGGATGTCAGCCTTAACCTTGCCTATTTTTGTGTCTATGAACGTTCTTAGGGCTGCAATCGCCTCAAGCACCTGGTTGTCTTTGGTGCTTTCTTCTGGGCTGCCCGGTACTGCTGTGCCTTGCGGTGTAGACTGGGCAATGGGGTGGGACTTCGACGTGACAAAAGGATCCATCGTGGCGTTGTTAGCCTTGCTCCTTGCGGTGGTCATTGCGGGATCTCCGGGCCTTTTCGGTTGTGCAGGTGTCTAGTCCGCCTCTTCAGGCTGGGCAGTTGCGTGACCCTCTCCAGACTATCTCCGTCTGCCTCACAGGGGTTCCCCGCAGCAGCACTCTGTTGATTCGGCCCTGGGTGCCGAAGAAGTGAGCCCTCCATGCTTTGGTACCACGGGTGATTTTAGAGCCAGTGTCCTCTTGTGTATCGCAGTCGCCACTGCGGGCTGACCATTGTGGTGGAGTGCGGGGGACAGTATTACCATGCGAGGTTGTGGGATTGGCGTGCCGCCAGGGGTTCAACACGGCATCACTCTAGTGTTATCCCGCGCAGGCTGGTCGACCCTGTGTTCCGGAGGGCGGCGTGCCGGATCAATCCCTCCTAAGTACGCCTATCGGCTCAGCCCCACTTGGCCCAGTTTTGCTGGTAGGAGATCGGTTTGCGAGAGGCGCGTGGGCCCTTGCCATGCGCGCCTCGATGGGACTCTGTATTTAATTAGGAGCGTCTGTAGCGGCTCCGGCGTGAGCTCCAGGGCAGGGCCTCCTCACCCCCTTGTTATAGTTTATAGCATGTATCGGGTGCGAGGGACATGTAGCACCTGTTGCCTTATTGTGCAGCCCCAAGAACGGGCCCCCGACACCCTCCGCAGCTTCTCACCTTGTTGGTCTGGAGGGGCACCGCTACCAATCTGTCTCTAGGTTCCAGCGTCTCAGGGCCGCTCCGGGCGGTTCCACTACTCACGCTTCAAGAGCCGCGGGTCCCAGCTGCAGCACCGGGGGAAGCTCTGTCTCAGGCGGCGATAGGGGGCCCCGCCAGCCGGTAGGCCTGAGTCTCGGCAAAAGTCTCCTCAGGGAAGCCCTGGCTCGTAGCAGTGGTAAACGATCCTCGGAGGCTGCCGGACTGATTGCCTCGGTCGTGCACGGTCTCACTCCCCGGAGTCAGCGGCGGCCCACACCGGCTGCCCAGAGCGTTCGGCGTGTGGATCAGGGGACCCCTCGGGCCGCCCTCCGAATTCTCCGTGGTGCTCCGACCGATGGGCCCCGCAGCCCAGCTCCGATGGTCCCACCGCTCGCCTAGGTGTTGTCGGCCAGCGGCAGGAGTGTGTACCCGGCTGGTCGCGGGTGTTGCTGCCTCCCGGGTTCTATTCGCGCCTCTGGCCCGCCGGGACACCGCGGTCGCCATTTTGTATGTGCTGCACAGGGCAGAGGGGGAGCCAGGCTGGAGCGCCGTAACAGGCTCCCGAGCTCCGATTTCTGTGGGAATAAGTTGCGAAGCTCAGGTCTTCGCCTCTGTTTCAGCTGGATCGTTTTGTGGACGGAGCAGTTGGGCTCAGAGCACCCAATTCAGGATCAGACTACAGCGGCTCGGCCAGAGCTCAAGGATTCAGCGTCCTCACTCCATGAGCACCAGGCCACGCCCCCTTCATCAGTACATTGTTACCACCAATCAGGACTGGACAACTGTAGCATCTGACGTGCCGCCTCCTTGCCGTCTGAGACCAAAGACTGAAAACCATCCTCATCTCGCCCTGCAGGACATACTCAGCTGCATTGGCCTCCACTGGCTAAAGGCCAAACGAGAACTTTTCCATGGCACAAGTGGCATTCACGGCCCGCAGTTACACAATGTTCGATGCTAACACCTTCTTGCCCTGTGTGTCAAACCTCTTACTTTTCCTGTCCGATGGAAGGGACGGGAAGGCAAAGGTGTTCAGGCTAGCTGTCACAGCCTGCACCACCATTCTCTCAGGTAAAGCTTGGGAAGAAAGAAAGGTTGGATCCGAGGTTGCAGGACGGTATTTATTCACCAGATCCCTGTCCACTACCGGAACAGATTCAGGTTTCTCCCACACGTCCAGTACGGCGGGACAATACTGCTATATTAAAGGGCAGGAACGTCTCCTTTTTGGGGGCATCGTTCAGAATGTCACAAAGTTCAAACTGAACCTTGGACCTGGATGGACCAGATAGCCCCAGAGTACTGGTTACTTTAGCCATCAAGCGCCGGAATGAGGCGTAAAGCTTTCCTGGGTTAGGAGTTGGCAATCATTTTATCTCCTCTGTCAGGCCCAGCATTGTCCCAAGAAATCCCTCATCTCCCTGAGGGACTTCTCCCTAGAACTCAGAGGATCAGGTCCAAACGGACCTGGCTTCCCGCCTCATTGTAGATGCATCTTTGACATAAAGACGGCCCTAGGGAGTGCAACAAATAGGATGTGCAACGTATTGCAGCAGAGCCGCAGTGCAAAGCCGAGCCTCCTCACCCAAGGGTGGGGCCTTTCGAGTTGAGACACCTCTGTCTTCATCTGGCCCACGCCAGAGCCCCTAGGCAAGCGGGGGTGGACCACAAAAGGCACAATGCTGGTCGCAACAGAGACGGTAGGACCCTGTGGCACCATAGCCAGAGCTGATGGCATTGTCACCTGCGCCACAGATACCAATGCCGAAACCGCTGGCAACTTAGCGAAGATGTCCAACTGTCCAACATCTTCAGGCAAAAATTCTCTCATTCCTCCGACGTGGAGTACTGGGTGGGAAAAGGTACAGGTGCCTTGAGCGGCAGCTCTTCTTTGAAGATGACGAATGTCTGTGTGAGGGCTCACTCGGGGAGCACAACCTTGTCCGATGCTGCTGCTTCTTCGTGTCCTTTTCCTTGAGAGGAGCTGCCTGCTCCTCAGAGCATCGTTCTGCACCATGCGACCTCGACTGCAGAACTTCACCCTTCGACTTGTGGATGAAGGTAGAGATCTTCACTGCTATCCCCTGGAGCACCTTCAGGTGCATGGACTGGCATGACCCGCAATCCTGGGTGTCATGGTCACATGGTGTCATGGGTGTCATGGTCCTCGCATAAGCAATATAATAAAATCCGGTGCGGAACCAAGACCCACATTTGCTGCCGCAGTGGGCATATGGCTTGAGGCCGAGGCTTTGCACTGAGTAGGAATAGCGTACTTCAAAAGAAATTAAGATAAAAATCAACGAGCGTGTTCGGATCAGCGATCACGGTGCAAAGAAAAAAGGAACTGAGGTCACGGAACGCGGTGCGACTATATATACTGGCCCCTACATCATAACCAGCGCGGGGCACACAGCGGAGTCAGACAGAGCCAAAGCGGAGCTGCGCTGCTACCTCTGGCAGTGGAAATGCTTCTAGAGAACAGCTGCAATGTGATAAGGAAACTGTAGGAGGTGTGAAAAACCTAAGGGTCTTTCCCAAACTACTCCCAGGAGATCGTCTACCCAGGTGGCATGTGGCGTGTGATCACTTTTGGATCCCAAATCTGGGGGAGGATCACCTGGGTAGAGGGTCCTCAGAGATTTGGGAGGGAAGGCCCGAGGGCGATACATGGTATCCCCCCTTTCTTGATAAGGACCTACCCAGCCCCCTCCCAGCATTCCAAGGATTTATTCAGGCACATTCTACCCCCCCCCCCCCAAACACCACTCAAGTACTTGGATGAAGCATATATCAAGAGGAGTACAGATTTCCTATGACAAACACCATTATAGTACTGAGAAGAAGAAGATGCAGATCAAGGCACATCAACCTCTTCATTTTCTATGTCCCATTAACGAGGCCAGGGAAAATCAGACAATTGACTTTCATCATCCACATCCGCAGCCTGTACGGTTGTCAAGACAGCATAAAAAGTACTGAGGCACTCAATGGTAAGAATGAATAGGTGGTCGGATGGAAGTCCCAGCTGAGCCGGATTATTCCAGGACCAGAAGGCAGAGAGCGGGACGCCGAAACACTTGTCCCTCTAGAGCAAGGCGTGGAGGAGGAAGAGTGGCGAAGGAGCCAAAGTTCAAGAGTGGGAGGTGAGGCCATTCCTACAATATCCAGAAAGTTGCTCGTTCCCCTGTGCAGCTAAAGAGAGCCCAGGAGTGTCTGAGTGGCAGGTGGTAAGACCCCGACCTCAGCCATAGAAGCAGCAGGGGCAACTGCCTGGCCGGTGAGTTCCATTGAATAAGAGAAAACCGGAATACGAGTAAAGGTTGCTAACATTAGAATGTATCCAGGCAGATGCATGCAGGCAGCAGCTAATGGAAAAGCTCTTTGTTCAAGTGAAGCGAATGAAAGAAGCGTTGGACAATGGAAGTGGGAAACAAAGTAACAGAGTGGTCGCGTGCAGGAGTGTACGTTATCGAAAGACTCTGTAATTAAAGTGGAAGCTATGTGAGAAAAGGGGAGTTGTGCGCAGTGCTGAAAAACAAGCACAATACAGAGATCCAAAGTGGGAGCAAACTCCCAAAAGTAAAGGGAAAGAGACTTTCCATAAATATAAGAGTATTGAGAAGCAATGTGGTGACCATTCATGCAGGAGACGGAGCCAGGAGGGCCGTAGAGACTCCACCAAGAGAACAGAAGGAACACTAAAAAAGTAAGGCACCTGGTTGCGCAACCTGAAGTGGGTGGACCTTGCGGTCTGCGAACTGCGCCATGACCAGGGGAGTCTTAGTTGTGAAAGAAGGTTGCTGGAAATACAAAGGTGGCAAACTCCAAAAAGGACTGGTTTCAGAGTGGGGAAGGGAGTCCCACCAGGAACCAAGGGGAAGGGTGACGCTTTGCTAATAAGACTGAATTGTGTTTACCAAGAAGCAACCTTTAAACAATTGAGTAGCTGTTCAAGGTTCAAAGGGTCTAGCTCTGGGCAAGGGAAGCCCGATGGACATGTTGCAGAGAAGTACCTCAAACAAAGAAGGTATTGTGAACTTTTTTGTCAACTCTACTGAGTTGCCAAGGGAATCCTGAGATCCTGTGGAACTTTCAGAATCTGAGTGCCTTGTACTTGGGGAAGGGAGCTGTAGAAGAGCTGCATTGTTACACCAACTTTAAGTTTTAACATTACTTGAGTGCCTTGAACTTCGAGAAGGGAGCCACAGAAGAGTTCCACTGTTATCCTGATTTTGATTAAATGACTATGGAGTTGGCCAAATTACATACATCCTGTTATTCTGTAAAAGTGAGGGCAAGCATAGGTTTTGACAGAGAGATAGTTGGAGACAAACTTAGACTTCCCTTGGTTTCCCTTTCGTTAGGCAACATTCCCACCTTAGAATTAAGGCATGTTAGGTATTTTCCCATCCTGACCACTGAAATAAAGGTGGTTGAAAATCTATATGTGTCCGTCATCTCTTGATTACATGCCTGTCTTTCAGAGGAAAGAAAGTATTAGAAGTGCGGAGGCAGGATAAAAGTCTCAGACCAGAAAACTCTGCAACACTGCTCTGCCAAATCGAGCATCAGTAGCATTTGACACATCCAGGCAGTAGTGCTTAGTGAACGTGTGGAGCGAAAAACCAAGTCGCTGCTTAACAGACCTGTCTCACTGGCACACCCCTTTGTAATTGTGCTCTAGCACCTTGAAGCGTATTTGTGCTAGATGGAATTACCATTAAAATGTCTTAGAACAAATAACTGGACAGACTCAAAGAAGATGGTAAAATACTGCTATTATCTGTAACCCGCTCCGCCTCCGCACTTCTAATACTTTCTTTCCTCTGTGAGACAGGTATGTTATCAAGAGATGACACTGACACATATATAGATTTTCAACAACCTTTATTTCAGTGGTCAGGATGGGAAAATATCTCACTTGCCTTAACTCTAAGGTGGGAATGTTCCCTAACGAAAGGTAAACCAAGGGAAGTCTAAGTCTGTCAGTCAAAAGTAAAACTCTGTCTCTGTCAAACCCTATGCTTGCCCTCACTTTTACAGAATAACAGGATGTATGTAATTTGGCCAATTCAATAGTCATCTAATCAAAGTCAGGAGAACAGTGGAACTCTTCTGTGGCTTCCTTCTCGAAGTTCAAGGCACTCAAGTAATGTACGAACTTAAAGTTGGTGTAACAATGCAGCTCTTCTACATTAGCAGGGTGGATTATCATTCATCAAATTGATTCATGCAGGATAAGCGGTAAGGATGGCGGTGCCGTTAAGCCCCTACCGCCCTATTCCGAGGTCCCTTAGCGGGTCCAAGCAGGAACGGCTGGTCTGACCAGCCGTTCTTAGCGGGACCCGTTAAGGGACCATGGAGCTAATAATTATTACCGCCTTCTCTATTCCCATTGAGCCCTATGGGGGCTCAAATGGGAATGGGGAATGGTTTACTGAATGGGCACTTACCGGGTCCTCCAAGGTCGGAATGACCCGGTAAGTCCCCATTCAGTGACCCGGACCCGGGTTTGGAGGCAGTCATGGTGTTAATAGCGCCATGACTACCTCCAAACTGGTAATGACCCCCACTGTCTTTTTCATTATACTTAGTTTATATAATGCTAGGTGTGTCATCTATGTCGTCATCCTACGTGGCATGTTACAAAAACCTATCGAGGGGTGGGATTGGATTAGAGGAACATGTCTACATATAGAATGAATGAATATTAGTCTCCCATTGGCGATCCCTTGTCTGTAGGACACGCCCTGAGCTACTTCTACACACATCACATTGATTACAGCAAAGAATATGGGAGAAGAAGAATATTTGCAACATTGCAGGTAAAAGTGCATGACAGGCTTTTCTGAATGATTGGCAACCCAAATCCAACCTTGGACATGCGGCACGCTAGCAGCACATACATAGAAATGAAACCCAGGTGCTTAGAGATATGTTAGCTCTCCCCTTGTGTTCACAATTAGTCTATCCTTTGTCATTCGGTAGGCCTCATGCCAATGTCCTCTGTTTGAAGATTGACCTTGCCAGTTTGCAATGTTTTTCGGAACATTCAAGAGAGTGTAGGCACACCATGATGTTAGCTTCAAGCCTAATGAATAGCCCTTGTTTGCGAGCGCTTTGTCACGTGTTACAAGAGCACAAATTTGTCCATTTTGACAGTGTATTACACACTATATGATTCAATTATAGTGGGTGCAGTTGCTCCTCTTGGCCTTTAGAGACTGGCTCACTCTATCCCATATAAAATTTGTACACTTTTAATTGTCCAATGCTTGGCATCCGCAAATGTTCTTGTTCCTCCTAATCTTGGGAAATATGTCCTTCGCACATGGTCGCTCGTTGCGACTCCATTCGTACTTCGCTTCATGTCTCGAAATAGCATCCTTGGTCCTAGGCCGATGTACTACTATATTTTGCAAGGGAAGAACAACTACATCATCTTTTCACTAAGATCCTGGGCTCGTATTTTAAGGTAGCTGGGTTAATTGACATAAGCTGTTGCCCAATTTCGTGTAATGGTCGTCCTAAACATTGAATATATACCTCTCATAAGCAAGCTTCTATGTGTTCTTTCTACCTTGAGTTCAACGTATTTACAGTTATTGTCTAGTGAGTCACTTCACTCTTCTTTGTGTTCATGATTACTGTATCACTGAATAAATGTTTCTCTTAGTTCTTCAATTACATTGTCATCTAAGTATTTTCATATCGTTTCAGCATAGGTTCTTAAATCTTCTTTATTACATTATTTTGCTGTCATCAGACTTTGTTTTAATGTACTTCCATTCTGTTCATGGCTGCATTTCGACTGCTCAGCAATGAGCATCCTTCTTGGTAACTTTCCTCCATTAGATCAGCTTGTGGGTACATTCTAGATGGTTGCCTGTGTGCATATTGTCTTTCTGTTAGGGAGAATTCTCATAAATGGATGATTTCCCTTACCTAATGAGTCCGTCAGCATCTTTGCTGGATTTCTAGTGTTTATTTTTTTCACCTGGTAAGAGTCAGCCTTTCTCCCACTCTTACATGTGTTTTGCTGTCTGTATTTTTACCATTTGTGTGATCTTGGGCTCTGGAGCCTCACCTACTCCATGAGCATTCTTTGTGTGTGTTACACAGCACCTTCAGTGCAGTGACACAGGGTTGTCTTTTAGACTTCCCACTGACTCCATTTTTCTGGGAATGACTACTATCTCCCAGAAACATGTAAAGTTGCCATTAACTTTATGTAGTCTCTTTAAACCACAGACCTAGTACACCCCATCTTACATGGAGTATTGGAAAGGGTTAATTCTTATCCCTTTTTGTCTGTTTTTATTGGAGCACTGTTTTGCTCCCTTTTCATCAAGACTTGGCTGGTGGCAGTGGTAACTACCCTATTTTTTCTACCGCAGTTATCTTAAATAACCATGCAATTGTTTTAGGTTATTATATTAGTCTCGAACATAAACTTCTTGACCAAATATATTTTATTTCAGCACCGGCTGGGTTTATTTGCCATTTTTTTGTTTTTGTTAAAGCCTTGCTTGTGTTTTACTCTGCGCGCCAAACCAGGCTTGGTCCCTTTGTTCGCTGTCTTTTAGCAGGCACAGAAGCCCTCCTTGAGGCACCTGAATGTCTGGGTAGGCAGGATGTGAGGGAGGGGTAACCCAAGTCTGGGTGACTGTCCTTGCCTGCATGGTACGCAATTAGCGGCCTCTTGCTAGGGCAGAAACGCTAATAGCGCCATGCCGGTAAATGCCGTTTTTTACCGCACAACGTGTAATGAGGCCCAATGTTACCACAACCCTGGTGGAATGCACTCTGATGCCTGATGGCAATTCCTTTCCCACTTTTTGGTGGTATTCTACAATGCAGAGAATTATCCAGCAGGAAATCGTCTGCTTAGACCCTGCCAGACGTTTCCCAGAAAGCAACATTTCCATAAAATGTTGGTCATCATGTCTAAACTTTGCCGTCCTGACCACGTAGAAGCAGAGCACCCTCTTAGGGTCCAGCCTGTGCAGCCATTCCTCAATGTTGCAGGGGTGAGGCGTTTGATATAACACTGGCAGGTCAATGCTTTGAGGTTTGTGAAACGCTGATACCACCTTTGGAAGGAATTTGGGTCTCTTTAAGAGAAGCCTTCTCCTTGAAAAAACTGAGCAAGGGCAGTCAGCAAGAGAGCTTGAAGCACCTTGCTGATGTGAGTGCCACCCGAGAAGCCTTCTTAAGGGCGAGCACTATAACAGAGCAAGAATGCATAGGCTCTAACAGAACCACCATCAAAAAGGTCTGCACTAAACTGATGTCACAATCCAGAACAGAAATGGTGCAGGCGGAAACCTACTTACAAGGCCCTTCAGAAATTGGGTCAATAACCATAAAAAAGGAACCTTGATCAGGAGGCCTCTTGAAAACAGAAAGAGCCACCAAGTAACCCTTGACTGTGTCTATCTGAAGGCCTGATGAGGCCAGGGATAGAAGGAATTCCATCACTATTGTGGGGTCTATCCTGCACTCCATACGCCACGCCTCATTTTCTCCACCGGCATGCAAGCATTTATCTAGTAGAAGGTCTGTGTGCAGCACGTAATACCTCAAAAGTACCTTTTTCGAGAGGTCCCACTCATCATACCTCATCCTCACAAGAGTCATGCATGTAGGTTGAGGGACTCTGGGTTTGGGTGGAGTACACCACCCTGCGACTGGGATAGGAGATCAGGCCTCCGAGGAAGTCGGAGAGCTGTGGGCAGATGGCCTTTTCTAGGAGCTCCAAGTGCCATGTTCTCCTCGCCCAGTCTGGGGCGATCAAGATCATGGTGGCCTGGAACATCCACAACCACATGAGAACCCACGGGATGACAGGTATCAGCGGAAACGCATAATGGAGGTCGAAGGTCCACTCCACCAGAAATGTGTCTCCAAGTATATCCACCACCGGGAATTCCCTTGAGCAAAACTTTCTGCCCTTCGCCTTGGCATTCATGGCAACCAGATCCATTGTCAGGGTACCCCACAGAGCGAAGATCTCTTTCAGAACTTCCTGGCACTCGTGTGAGACTGTGCGATGCCTGCTCAAAGCGCCTACCAGCTTATTCTCTGCTCCTGCCAGATGGGCTGCAGAAGCACAGATCTCGTTCTCCAGTAACCTGAACCAAAGTTGCAATGACTCTTTGCACAAGGGCAGGGGCTCCAAAACCCCTTGCTTTTTGAGGTATTGTCAGAATGAGGATATGTTTCCCCTTGAGGGAAGATGCAAAAGCCATCAGGGCTAGCATAATCGCTCACAACCCCAGCCTGTTGATGTACCACTTGCGTTCCACTGGGGGCCAAAACTGTCCACCTGCAGATCCCCACAGTGAGCGCCACGTCACTTCAGGGACACATCCTGGACCACCTGGGTCTGGGGCCACAGTGGCCAAAAGGGTTCCCCCAACATCATGCGCTCCCTCCTGGCACACTAAGAGAGGTAATTGGCCACCAAACTCGACACAATGAGAATGCCCTTCATGCTGTAAAAGTACTGGGACCATTGAACCCTCAAAAGCCACTGAAGGGATCGCATCCGCAGTCTGGCCTCTGGTAACAGAAACATGCAGAAAGCCATGAGGCGTGAAAGTCGGAGGAAGGACTCCGCTGGTGGACCGTTGTGGTTCTGGAAAAGCTTGAACATCTGCCTGAAACTGGAAACTCTCTACTCGGGAGGTTAAGCCTTCCCCACCCGTGTGTCCAGGACTGCCCCGATGAACTGTAGCCTCTGCATTGACATCACCTGCGACTTCTGAAAGATCAAAGAGAAGCCCAAACTGTGAAGCAGGGAACAGGTTTCCTTGAGCTGCATCAATATCTGATCCGTTGACCTTTCTCAGATCAACCAATCGTCCAGGTATGGGCAAACGTGGATGCCAGATCTTCTGAGGTGCGCCGCTACCAATGCCCTGGGCGTGCAGGTTAAACCAAAGGGGAGCACCTTAAACTGATAGTGAGTGTCCCTGATGATGAATCTCAGGAACCACATGTGCTTTCAATGGATATGAACCACCTGTGCTTTCGATGCATCAGCATATGCAAGTAAGCGTCATAAGGATCCAGCAACACCAACCAGTCCTGGAGCTGTAGAGCTTGGAGAATTTCCTTTAACGTCACCATCCTGAACTTTGCCTTCCACAGGAACTTATTCAAGGCACCAAGGTCCAGGATGGGACAGTGTCCTCCTTTCTTGGGTAACGGATAGTAAGGAGACTACCAGCCCGATCCTCTCTTCTTGGCCAGTACCCCTTCCACTGCACCCTTTAACAGCAGGGCTCTCAGTTCTTCCTGGAGATCCTGCTCTGGTTTCTGAGGAGGAGGGTGTGGCCTGTCTGGACGTCTTTTTAGGTAAGACAGGCAGTAATCCCATCTGACGAGCTGCAAGGCCAGGCGTCATGTTATCGACTTCCAACTGTGATCATGCTCAGAGATTCTCCGTCCAACAGGTGAAACGTGTGAGGAGAACTCAAAGCAGCCTAACCAGCATTGCCGCCCCGGCTGTTGCAGTTTGTTGGCCCTTACAAGCCCATTTGCCCCGTTCGGGGTGCAAAAAATGCCTCTGGGCCTGCGGCAGCCGAGTTTTCCTTCCAAACGTAATGCACTGCCTGTAGCCCCTAACTTTAGAGGCAAAACTGAAGTACTGTTTGGCAGGCTGCTGCACTGCTAGACACAGAGACATAGCAGCCAGTTTGATTCCTTAAACTTCTCCAGCGATTCATCTGCCTTCGTACAAAACAAATGTTTGCCATCAAAAGTCATATCTCAGTGTTTGGCGTGTACATTGGGTGAAAACCCTGAATGGCGGAGGTAGGCTGCCCTCCTTAGCACTGTGGGCGTTCCCATAGCCCTGCTTAAAGAGCCTGGCAAGCCACCTCCTTGCCATCGTTCACTATGTCCAAAAACCTATCCCTCCGTGATATGCTCACCCGCCTCAGAAATTGCCCTTCATCGTATGTGAGAGTAGTTCCTGAAGGCACAGCGGGCGTTGATTGCTTTAAGAGCCATATCCCAAGATGTAAAAACTTTCTTGGATAGGACGTCAGTCTTTTTGGACTCTCTGTCCAGGGGCAGGTTATAGATGGATGTGGACGGACGAGAACTCACCGTAGCGGCTTGAACCACCAATCCCTCAGGTGTAATATGCGCTGAAAGGAAAAGTCAGTCCCCTGGAGCTGGTTTGTACTTTTTTCGTTAGCTCAGTGTCTACGGCTGGCGTTGAACAGGGCTTCTGCCACAATGTACCAATTGGGTCAGATATGGCCGAATTAAGGGTAAAGCCTTTTCTGTCTGCAGGCCTTTATCTAGAATGTCTGTAAGGTCATAGGATTCGAGAGGCTTGGCTGGCGTACCTAGAGCCAAAGCCAGGACAACCTTTTCGTCGGCTATCCTATACTGCGAGATGGGGTGCTGTGATGCTGGAAATGCATTAGAAGGACCTAGCCTCCTCGTCCTTCTCCCACTACTCCCCTACTCTGTGTTTCCTGCATGTTTTCAGCACAGGAGCCCAGTTTGGACCCCTGGCAGTGCAGATCTTCATGCTTTATTGTTGGTGAACAAGACCCACGGGATAGCCCTATGACACCCATGAGTAGGGGGTACACCTAGTGTGTGTTTTTGGGCACCTGTGAATTTCCGCCAGAGCAGGGTATGGGCTGGTGGCAACTACACAATGATTGTGCAGTGGTTATGGGTCTTCCCCATTTTGAGTCACCCAGGCCCTGCCATAGGAATCAATGGATTCTTAAGCAAAGGTAAGATTGCTACTGCTACAGTCTTTTCCTTCCTGTTTCTTAAAGTCCTGAGGATACCTTGGCTCTGTCCCCGTCCCATGATTGGAAGGACCACACACGGCTCTAGGGCTGCCTTTCCCAGAGACTTCTTGTTTTGGGTACACCCTAGGGGTGGGGCCGGAATACATGGAAAAAGGAGTCAACTCACATTCTGTACTGTGGGTGTCTGGTTTTGGTTGTGTGTCACAATGCCTGTGGTCTGCCTGAGCCAGCCCTGTCTGAAACTGGAGTGAACGCAGTGTGTGCTCTGAAAGGCTGGGAGTTGCCCCCAATACACATCCACTGTTTTGGGTGAATGGCCTGAATTCCTATGAGCCTGATTGGATGATGCATGATGTATGTTCTAGTATATGATTGGCTGACTGAGCCTAGCTCAGCCTGAGTGAATGGGGGACCCCTCACTTAACTCTGTGTCAGAAGCTTGGAGTTTCCCTGGAGGCATATCCTGAATCCAGCTGGAGGAAAAAGTCTGTTGCGGCAACTCTTCATTCAAGTACTGACCAAGAGAGGACCTGGACAGGCAACCTCTACCAGTAGCTACGAGGGGACATTGTGCAACTGCTGTTCTTCACTCGAAGTGTCCTGGACGCCAGTCCTGTGTGTCTGCCGTCCTGCAGAGGTATCTTCCTGAGTCCTGAAGAAGAGTGATAGGACACCTTGAGCCCAAGAAGTCCACCAGTGTCGCCCTGTGTCCGGAGGCTGTCTGACCATTGGAAAGCCAGATTGCAGTCTATCGGCCAGAAGAGGGGGTACCCTGGCATACTGCTGCCAGGAGCTTGCAAAGGTCCAACTAACTGAAGAAATTGTCAAGTGCCACTAGAGACCCAACATCTGTCCACTTTCCTCGGCTGACGAAGTCCAATGTCGCCGCCTGCAGATAAGTGCCTGCCAGTAGGTTTCTCACCATTCTGCATCAAGGAACGAATTCTGATGGTCCAAACTTGGTGGCGGGCCGCAGAGAAGTCCAGTGTTCGAGTCCAAGTCACTATAAGCCATCCTGTCATCTGTGCTACAGCTGCAGCACCAAAGGATCAAATGGCAGCAAACCAACAAAACCGGACACCTACTTCTGCGTCTGGAGCCGTCGCTACCAAAGTCCTTGATGAAAACCAACAGACTCACCTCCCAAGACTTGTCGGTGTCTACGGTCAGTTTAAGCTTCGTGGGACATCCACCGCCAGTGTAGCAACCCAACCAAGGAGACCACCGTGACAGACCTTCACTGCTGTCTTTCCGACAGTGACTGGGTTCCCTTCTGCTCGACAGCAACAACCCAGCGACGACTTCTTCCAGGGGTAGTTCATCCTCATGGGGCATTCTTCAGTAATTCTTGAGTAAAGCTGGAAGACTCCACCACTTTGCCATCCAAAGCAAACAAGGTACTGTGACGAGGAAGAGGGGCTTCCTTCCTCAGGGTTCATTCGGGGTCTCAGATTTGTCTTGGGCCCGGCTCCACTGCTGCTTCCCAGGTACTTTGTGGTGAAGGGACCTGTAAAGAGAAAAGCAGACAATGGGCCTCAGTATAGGTTTAGTGGTATCTCAACAGTAAATCTGCTGAGATACCACCAAATGGAATTATCGTTCCCACCACTTAGTCTGGCGGTATTACTGCCGAATTACAAGTGGCGGTTGGTCCCCATTTATTTGGAGTCCATAGGTCTCCATGGGGCATTTTGGCGAAATTGGGCTAAAAGTTGGTGGAATTACCTCCAGCTCGTAGCTTTCCGTCTAACTCATAGTTGGGTGTAGCGGTAATGCAGCGGTATACGGTAATACATCTGCATTTAACCTGCACTGTCCAACTCGTAATGAGGCCCAATTACTCAACATTTAAGAGCTGGGCTTTAATATAAAAGCAAAGTATAACGTACCCTTGTACTGGGTATTGCAAGTTGCCGGGGTGGGAGGGATCCCCACACAGAATTGCATTTTACCCTGAAAAGCATTCTGCCAGTGTTCTAAAGTAATTTGCCTGCATTTCTACAACCCTGGTTTTGAAGTTAAGCAGTGCTTAGTAATTTTAGTGCAATTCATTACAATTCCCAATTGGTGCTTTATTACTGAAGCTAAGACTAATCGTGGCACCACATAGTACTATTTTTTTAGTACATCAGATTTGACGGTGAGACAAACGTAGAAGCTGCGTCAGGATTCCTTTCACAAATTACAAAAGCTCTACAGCAAGAAGGAAAAGTAATTTTAAAAAAATTGATCAGTAAAATACAAAATAAGTGCCTGCAGGCTATCCTAAAAAGAAGGTGTGACAGCAGATGCCTACATTCCCCGAATAAAGGACTGTGAATAACCATGTATTCCAAAACAAAAACAACTGCAAGTAAAGAAATATCCACCATCCCTGTATGTAAAATAAGTTTTCAGATCCTAGATGATAAGATGAAGGGGTAGTCTAATGATTTATGTATCCTGTATTCCAATTCAATATATGTCCTGATGAAGGTCCAACTGAAAATCGTAATTAATGAAAGATCGCCAAGCAGGGGCGGATCCTCAATAAAAGGCAGAAACACCTTGTGTCGACCAAATATTGTACATTACATTCTTCTCAGAAGTGGAATTGAAAAGTAGAAAAATCTAACCGCAGGGGAATGTATGCATACAGTAATCATTGTCAGAACTGGTAGCTAAATCAATCTGATTCAGATCTATCAACAAAACAGTTCATAATTCTGTTTTTGTCTGTATGCTCATACCAACCTGTATGAATACAAAAATCATTAATAAAATTGCTGCTTTGCATATAGCACTTTAATGTACTATCCCCACTTTTTTGCACTGATGCACTTTAACGAGTACACAAAATTTCCTTTGCCTGCCCATTGAAAGATTTCTAGACTTGCTGCTAATTGTTGTGTAATTGTTTTGTATGAAATATGTATACTGCACAATGCGTCTCATTACAAGCCTGGCGGAATGGAAATAAGGGTGCCGCTAGCAACATACCGGCACCCTTTCCGGACCGCCAGACTACGAGAATGACTGCAGGGGTTGTTGCTCCCGGCACGTCTGAATGGCCCCGACAGGCATGATTTTCACAGAAGCAATAGCACAGTACTTCTGTGTCCCCATTCCTGTGGAGTCCTAGTGGACTCCACAGGAATGAGGACTTACACTTTCTGCCACCTGATATCTCAGGATGCCTGGACTTGCAATGTCCCAGCGGCACCGGGATCTCAGGCGGCAGCGCAGCGTTACGAGGTCGCCGGCAACCTGTCGGTAGCACCGGCTGGTTACCACAGACCTTGTAATGAGGCCAAATGTCGTGATAGCTCTGATGTTTTAGAGTTTTGTATTGGTCTTAATGTTGGTTGAATTTTATATGTGCAATAGGAATACGTTTTGAATACATTTGTTTTTAGTGAGAAATGAAGAGTTGAGGTCTCGTGCAGTATTTGTTCCACATCTGCACATATTCCACAGTGGGCTGACTGGTCTGCACAGTAGAGGGAGGGGTAGCCTAACACGTGCATGTTTTTCTCTCAATACATACTACAGTACATATTGTGTTACCTGTTGAAGTAGAGTTTTCCGAGCACAAAGTGAGTCTTATTTCCGTGTATATATTCACCTAAACCTAATTTTATTTACTAAAAGAACTGTGTTAGCACATAACATAGCGTGTGGAAATTCTATTGTGGGGGGCTTGGGTATTCACTGTACCTACGAACCAGCCTGCATCACCTCTCTGGTTGCTCATCCAATGCTACCCTTTGAGAGCCTTGGCTGGGGTGCCTCTACCCTAACCATATAGTTTGTAGTACCATTGACACCCCCCCTCCGTCGATACAGGTGCTCATAGGGGGACGACTGCTGTAGGTCAATATCAGGTGAGGTGTCAAGCCCGCCTGCTCCTTGTAGCACTTCGGCCAGGATAAATAATTCGGCCTTGTCAGTGAAAACATCAGCTCCACCGATCAATGGTTCCATGCCAAACATCACCGGGTCCCTTTCTTCGACGAAAATTGACATAATGGATTGGAAAACTCAGATCTCGACTCTAGAGCAAATGGATGGTCGATTGTTTGCGCCGACCTCTGCATACCTGTGTTGATGAACCCTATTGGTGCCAACAACGCGAGGGTCTTCAGCACCAAGACTGGCTTCGTAATCACTGATGTAGAGGGCGTAGTACCGGATGCGGTCACCAGTTCCCTTTCCCTGAGGTGCATGAAAAGAGCCGTACCCACTGTAGTTTTGTTTTAAAGAATTGTAGTATTTGGTCTTTAAATGTATCCCACTCTTGTCTCGTGACACCCATGGGGGGAAAAGATTTACAGTGTTCCTCTGACAAACCGGAGTCATGTTTACGCCAGCCTGGTCTTTATTTCTTGTTGGTGGACGAGAATGACAAATGGTGCAACCCACTTCAAGAATGGGAACACTGTTGCCTTCTTCTGGTGCATGTCCTCCTTTTCGGGTTCAGGGCCTTCGGTGTGAGAGCCCGAGGACTGTATGGTCGATCGCTCCAGTGATTTGGACAAAATTATTTAATATCAACCTTTTCCCAAGCTTATAAGTATATAGACCCAAAAGGAAGCCATGGATTGTGGAACAACTCTTTATAGTTGGGTATCATCAGCACACATATGGAAATCCAGACGATGCACTGCAATCATCCCATCAACCGGTCAAATACAAACATCGACAAGGAGCGGTTCCACAGGCAAAGTATTGTGACAAATATTGCATACCTGTAATCGTCTTTCTGATGCTTGTATCTGCTTAGAACCGCTTGTGTCTCAGGGTTAAAGCATATGCTTAGATAAATGGAGTTTAATGAGAGTACCCTCTGACACTATCCTACCTGCTGTGTCTGCTGCATGAAGGGTGTTTTTGATAATAGCACTAGCTGTCTGCTTGCTCTAGGTCAGGGTTTTAAGGATCTGTGACCATAAACGCTCAAGTACCCCATCATTCACTTGTTCTTCCGCCAGGTCTCACTGTGCCCTGTCAAAACTTGCCATAATAGTAGTGTTTGCTATCCTCATTTGGAAAGCCGCTGAAGTAGCCACTTCTTTTTCCCTATACAAAAATCATTTTACTCTCTTTATCAGATGGGGCTTCGGAGGTGGCTGAGGGAGTGCCCGCCCTTGTGTGTAGTTGTGACTACCAGAGAGTCGGGTTTAAGGTGACCTTTGATGAAGAGGGGATCTCTTTGGGCTGGTTTGAAGCGCTTCTCGATGCACAGGTTAACTAGTTTGGTAAGGACGGGAGTCAGTAAAGATGGTAGGAGTAGTTTAACATATTGTAAAAAGGGTATAGTGTGGCCCACTTGTTCTTCTCATTTAGAATGTTGTCAACAAAGTCAGTGGGGGCCATTACGAGGTTGGCGGTAGCCGTGCCGGAGTCATGAATTTTCTGGCACCCAGCAATGGAGACTAACTGGGGTATTACGGTGCCGGCGGTGCAGGTAATTGCCCATTGCCAGGCACCGGAATATTTTACTCCCTATTCCCATTCGAGTCACATTACACTCAATGGGAATGGGGAGGATGGATGCACCGCCACCATTCATGAATGGTGCCGGTGCAGCGTCAAGGTCTGCGGGTGGGTGCTGTTTCGCCAGCCATGTCAGACTTGGCTGGCGGGCGGTCACCTGCCCGCAGAACACATTTTGCCGGTCCAGAAACAACAGTACCAGCAAGCTTACTGGTACCGTTGTTTCCAGACCGGCAACCTTTTAATGAGGCCCAGTGTCTCACTCTGACTCCTGTGAATCTATTTCAAAATGGTCTGCAGCTCTAGCTGCTCGTCTCTTAGGGAGAGTTAACTATAGGCTCATCAGGAATATCAGGAGATTCAATAAAAAATGTATCCGGGGCGTCAAGGTCTCATCTATGAAGACATCATCTACATAATTTTCATCTAGAATTTTGACTGATTGTATGTTTTTTATGAGTTTATGGATAAGAGAGGTCCAACCTAGGGCTCTTATGTAGGTTCACCATGTCCCTGTGAAATATATTTTTGTTTAATAGGGCGTTTCCCTAGGAAGTCAACCAAAAATACCACCTTAGTAGTAGTCTAATACCTTTCCCTGGTCCATGATCCAGTAACTGAGGTGTCCTTCAGTGGGAAGACTATTTCTTGTTGTTGTGATGAGTATGTTTTACTATGTAATGCTTGTGATAAAGCGAAGGTAGCACAACTATATTGTGCACCTTCATAAACTTTACCTGTTGCAGTGGCCTGTTTCATTGAATGTTTCTGCGCTGACATCTGAATAGACATGTGCGTCTAAACCTTTTGTGCAGTAGTGCAAACTGTCAGCATTACTTTAGTTTTCAAGACATGTGTTAAAGGCTGAGCAAGAGACGCTGAGGTCTTCTTTGGCGCTGATCTACTTGCCGAAGGACTGGGCTCAGTTACTGTCTTTCCACTTTTCGGCAGGCTCGCCCTAACTGTGGCTGGGTGCGTAATGTGTTTAGTGTGTGTGTGTGTGTGTGTGTGTGTGTGTGTGTGTGTGTGTGTGTGTGTGTATGTGTATGTGTAGTACCAGGTTCAGCGATACTGGGTCATGATGGAGGATTGCATCTCCTTCTCTGGTGAGAAGATCCGGAACCACTAGCAGATCGACCGGAGGCGATGCTGACAGGCTGAGAAGGTCTGAATACCAAATCTGCCTCGGCCAAGCCGGGGCGATGAGTATCATCTTGCACGGACACTGTCTGAGTGTGTTGATGACTCGTAGTTGGAGCGGGAACGGGGGGGGGAGGGACTCCTCGGCTGGTGGACCCTGCTGGCAAACGTCTGGCACTGCGAGTTCGCCGCCGTCGCAAACAGATCTATCTGGGGCCTGCCCCACTTCACGAACAGGCGGTTCACCTGATCCTGACAAAGCTCCCACTCGTGGCAGCAGCGCAGTTCCCTGCTGAGGGAGTCTGCGATTGTGTTCTTGACTCCCGCCAGGTGGAGTGGGACGAGGAACATCCCCTGTGTGCAGCCAAGCGCCACAAGTCCAGCGCTTCCATGGAGAGCGCCAGGGATCGAGTGCCCCCCTGCTTCCTGATGTAAAACATGGTGGTGGTGTTGTCCGTGAAGATCCTCACCACCTTGCCTTTCAGAGATGGAAGGAACGACTTGAGGGCCCAGAACACTACTCGTAGCTCCAGGATGTTGATATGCAGATCCTTCTCCTCTGGCAACCATAGGCCTCTGGCCTGTAGGCGTCCAGTGTGCACTCCCCATTCCGCTAGGGAGGTGTCTGTGATGGCTGTCTCCTGGTACGGCAGGCTCTGAAATGCCGTGCCCTGGGCGATGTTGGAGCGAACGCCCCATCATGCTATCGCCGACGGAACTCGTTGAGAGATATCTTGTCTGTGAAGCATCCGGACACCTGTATCCAGCGGGTGACCAGGAATTCCTGGATTGGCCACATTTGCAACCTGCAAAGCTGGACGAGTGTTAGGTAAGATTTCCACAGAGCAGGTAAATCTTCATTTCCTGGTTCAACTCCAGAACTTTTTGCTTTTCTAGTGGGATATTTTTCATTAATACCCCAGTGAGTGGGAACCTTTTTCCACACTCACCTGATCTTTAACTCTTTCTATGGGTGTCATTTTTAAGACTCTCCATAGTGTCTTTTTAAAGTTATCATGTCTAACAACTTATTGGCAATAAGTGCCTGTTGTTGCTGGGTTGCAATAGGGGCTCCCCATTTAACTTTCTTGTGCTAACCTTGAGTGAACTACAGTTCCCAAGGGAATAAAGGATCTTTGGATCCCTTTTACATTTTATTCTGTGGAACCAGCACACCCCACCTAATATGGAGTGCTGGGGAGATGCAATGTATCCCCTTTCACATTAAAACTGTAACAATTCTGTTACAGTGACAAGCTTACCTTTAATGGCTGGTGGCAGTGATACCTTTTACTAATTTGGTGCACCTTTACCGCGGGCTGTGATCACAGCTGCAGTAAATGCACCTAAGGGTGCCCATTTTACCAAAATGGCCCCGGTCTTCTTTTTATGCCATTTTAGTGTTTGTCGTTTCTTGTTCCTTCCCCTGACATCCAGGGCGGAAATTCCTTTGTGCGAGTTTTGCCTTTGGCGGGAGTCCCCTGGACACCCCGCCCAGGCTCCAGTCAGTCTGTAAGCACAGGAAGTGGGGGAGGAGTCTAAAACTTCCCCCTCCTTTGTCTTAGGCCTTCCCTCAACTGGGCCAAATCCCAGTGGGGGGTTGGCTGTCCTGATTGGACAGCCAGACGCCCCTTTCTTGTAAGATGCGGGGAGAGAATGCAGAGGTTGTGTTGCAGTTCCTGATAAATACTGGAAACCTGGAAGCTGAAGTCATGCCGACCACTGGAACAGAAAACCAAAGAGGATGACGAAGAAAAAGCGGCGGGAATGATTTCCAGTGACCGGAGAGCCTGCTGTGTAACTGGAGCCTGCTGCAGCCCTTCCTTCCGATCAACTTGGAGTCTCCGAAAACGACGGCCCGAACCCAGAGCCTGGGGAGACCCACTGGACTCAAGACGACCTGCATTTTGAGCCATCCCACGGGTTGCTGCGACCTTGCGTTCTTGCAATACCCCAATACCCTGGGACCTCCAGCCACTGTGCGGTGCACGGTCTTCCGAATTCCGAATCTCGCTGAAACTTCGTGGGCATCCTGGTGTATCTCCAGAGACACAAATCGAGCCCAAAAAGTCCCCTCGCAAGAGTGCTGGACCTTTTAAACGACGAGAATTCAACCGCGATTTTCTGTCTTCTTCTGTGCTCCTTGAAAAGGCGCCAAACCGGCAGAACCGCATTCAGCCGCAAGAGAAATCTTGCCTAGAGCCTTCTTCATCGATCCCTGATGCAAAGCTCCTTCTGAGGTCTTGGGTTCAGTCTCCAGGACAAGGAATCCACTGACCGGGTATTTGGCTGCAGTCCCTGAAGTTCTCCTGCTGCAATCTCTTCTTCATTGCTGAGGTACTGTGTTGGCTTGGGTATATACTTACCTTGAGCCTGTTGGGATTTCTGTGTAGTCCTGGGGGGTTTTCTGTGATTGGGAGGTCCCTCGTCCAGTACACCCAGTCCCACTGCTAGAATCCTGCTGGGGTGTCTTCTGTGAAGCCCCTGGATCCTCTTCTAACCCTAAAAGTAAAGTACTCACCTGTTTGCCCAGTTTTCCTAAGGAACTCTGACTTTTGCTACTAAAGAACTTATTCTAACACTGCCTGTTGGTCACTAGTCCTAGTGACCCCCCTTCTGCCACTGAGAACACTCATGCTCTAAGGTAAAGACTTTGAAGGGATTGGGACTTCTGCCTAGAAAAGAAATCAAGTGTTTTGCTTACTTGTAAAGAGTTGGTGGGGAAATGTAATTCTAAGAGTGACCAGTTACCAAAGTTCTTACTGATCTTGAATGTGTGATGCACTATTCTTACAAGTATGGTTAACATCTTTTCTTCCGTAGCCACTGTTTTGCCAGTCTAAAAGAAAATAGATGTAAAAGTGTTTTACTCTCCTGTGAATAGGTTGTGCCTCTTTACAAAAGTAATGTGTTGGTTTCACCAGATTATTCCTATAGGGTAATTGTATGAGTGTCCTCCAACTGGGTCTTGCTTCCCCTGACTTGCTGCTAGCCTGTCCTTAATAAGTCTACATTAGGTTGTTGCCTACCTAGAATAACTATTCAGTAAAGTGTGACATTGGGTTTTACTTTCCCCTTCATTGTGAAGTTAAAGTACGTGGGTTTTACTTGCCTTGTGTTAGCTGTGTGCTATCCAAAACAAGTTACCAGAGTTATTGCTTACCTCAATCTGGGGTTCCCTGATTTCCAAAGCATCTGTAATTGTATATTACATCCTTAGGTTTTACTCACCTGGTATAACTGTGTGTTATGACAAAAGTAGTTATAGGTTTTTACTGTACCTAGAATAAGTGACTCACTATTCACCAAAAGTATATTGTCCAGTTGACTGTTTATGTGATTTGTTCCAAGAGTCACTGCACAACTGGAAGGGCCTACTGTCCTTTTATTACCAAAAGTAACCTAAAAGTAACCATTGGTCTTTTACTCCCAAAGAATAGGGTTGACCTATACTAAATGTGTATAACAAGGTTTTGACTTCCCTAGAACTACTGTTAGGTGTTCCAAATAAGGTCTATACTTGGGTCTGTGTGCTTTCAAGTATAGTGTTGCGTTTTATATTGTGATTTCATATAATGTGTTAGTACTTACTTATCCCCTAGATTTATCTGGGCCTACTTGTATTTAAATAAATCCTTTATTTTTACAATACGTAGTGTTTCAGTGTTTCTTTGGATCATTTGTATTACAATTTTCACTTGCACTGTATCTACTGCCCTCTCTCCCTCCTAAAATAAGCCTGGCTGCTCTGTCTACGCTACCCGAACTCAGGTGGTACAGTCTTACACTAAGAGTGGAGTCTTGTACTGCCTCAGTAGAATGGTTTTACTAAGCACTTAGTTGGACTTCAGAAAAACTGTCCTAACAACGAGGTAGATGCATGTCGACAGCATGCCCACTAACAACTTGACGGCCCGCACCGTGGCTGTCTTCCTAAACAACAGCCGCTGCACCTTCCCCAGAATGGCTGCTATCCTCTCCTCCGAGGTTGACTCAAGGCAAGACACTGTACTGAGTCTGGCACCTAGCAACAGCGCGTTCTATGATGGCGTTAAGCAGGACTTTGGATAGTTGACGGAGAATCCCAGATCCGTTAGTAGCCGGACGGTCGCCTCAGTTTGTCCTTCGGCCAGCGAATCAGCCAATCATCCAGGTACGGGTATAGGTGTATGTCCTGTAGGCAAAGATGGGCCGCCACTGGTGCCAGGCATTTCGTGAACACTCTGGGGGCCGACTTCAAGCAAAAAGGTAGGGCCTTGAACTGGTAGTGCTGTCCCTGCACAACAAAACATAGAAACTTTCGATGTTTCTTGTGAATGGGGACGTGGAAGTAGGCGCCCTCCAGGTCCAACGATGTCGAGATGTCTCTTCTTTCCAGTTGGCCAAGCACGTGTTGCAACGTGACCATCCTGAATTGTTGGGACTTGAGGTATTTGTTCAGGCGTCGTTGGTCTAGAATGGGCCTCCAGCCCCCTGTCTTCTTTCTGACCAGAAAGTATCTGCAATAGACTCTGGAGTCCCGAAGCCGCTGGGGAACTAGCTCTATCACCTCTTTTTGCAGCATGGCCCGTACCTCTTCCAGGAGCGGAGGGATGTGCTGCTCTTGACGGGAAACCGGAGGGATCCTGGACACCTGCGTTGAAACTCCAGGGTGTGTCCTTGCGCGAGAGCGTACAGCACCCATCTGTCGGTGGTGATCTTTCTCCACTCGCTGAAGAAGCTCATCATTCGGCCTCCCACCAGGGTGCACGAGTGGGGGTCTGATGTCCCGGCCGGTTCAGGCTTGCTTCAGCGCCGGCGTCCTGTCCTCCGCTGCTGTAGGCCTGGAAACGGCTGCTGTAAACTTCCTGGGTTGTGGATCTGAAAGTTTGACAGTACGATGTGGGGAAGCCTTTTTGAAGACTTGCTGGACTTTCGCCTGGAGGAGCGAAAAGAACGTTGTTGCTGGAGGGTGCACCGGGAACGGGCCATCTCCGATCGGCTTTTATGGCCTAGAGGGACTTGTCAACAACTTTCCCAAATAGGTTATCTCCATCGAAGGGCATGTTCAGCGCCTTCGCTTGTAGGGTGTCCTGACCCACGTTTAAGCTACCCTGCTACAACATTTGGTGCTGTGGGCTTAGGAAATTCAAGATGGCGGAAAACCCACATGTGCGCCGAAATCCAGGAAAGCTGCGCAGTTGTGCGCACACCAAAATGGTTACCTAACTTGCCACCCACCAGGGTAAAGAAAGGTCTTTGTTAACAAAATCCACTTTTACTGGTGTCAAAAAGTTGCTGAAATCGTGACTCATTGGACCACTTTAAAGATTCAACCCTTTTTGTGGGGTTCCACATAACCATCTTACTGTAAGGAGCCCCATCAAAACAATGTTAAGCAAGGATTTACTACCATGTAAGAACCATTCCTGTTTAGAATGCATTAATCCAAGAAAATCCCAAAAATGGGTGCAGTACCAGTACTCACCACCATCCAAAAGCCGGCGTTTTAAAACCCACTGTGTGTTTTTCTGAAGGCAAGCAAAATGCCTATTTCAAACCTTGCAACATGTGCAAAATATTCACTGAACACCAGCAGACATTTGGCAGAATGGAGTTTTGTGTGCCTACAAAATCTGGGAAATGAAGAGCCCAAAAACAATGCTTATAACAAAAATGCTATGGAGTCAGCAGCTTAAGCCTAACTGCAACTGGATTTAAAACCACCAAAATCGAAAATGTTAAATTAAATGAGTGACCTATGTTTGGTGTCACATGCCTTTGTAACTGTTGAAATGTCATAGTTTTGCACTTAGAATCAGCATTCTAGCTGCATGTGTAAAATTGCAAGTTAATTTAAAAAGCAACAAATAACATGACAGTAGCTGAAAGTCTGGCTTAAGGAACTTGATTCTGCCTGGCAACTACCCCCATCAGCAGTGAAACTTGAGTCACCACTGTGTTCCCAGGCCAACCTTCCTTTTGCTGCCCAAGCTAAGGATATGCCATCTATCTGATAATTGAATTATCTGTGCTCTGCAAGAGAGTGAACAAAGCCCTCTTCACTCAGGCAAAGGTTTTTATTACCGCAGTCGTAAATTGTAGCTTCCTCTTGGCAGGAGCTGGGAGGAGCACTGCCTGTGAGAGCAAGCTGGCTTGGCAGAACTGGAAAGAACCAGAAATTCAACCTTGTGCTGAGGGTAAACCACACCCCTTTGGAGCCAGAACATAACTTTAAAAAGATGAATAACTCATAGAGCGGACATGTGAAAATTTTATAAATGACACCATAATTCTTGTGATTTTTCTGCCCACAGTTTAAGACGTGGTAGGAACCGGTGGTATGTTCAGGGGGGTTTTAGCGGAAAAGTGGATATTACTCTAAATGTGTGCATGTTAAAAATCTGAAACTTCATCAGTTAATGTCCCTACCCCCTGAACACATGTATGTAAAGTTGGGTCCATGTCGGAAATTGAAAAAGCAGTTAAAAAGTCAATTATGTACACTCTTTGAATGCAAGCTCCGAGAATGAGCAGATTTGGACATAGACATGGCTAAATTCAGCCACACCATGTATATGTAATTTCAAACAACTGTGTAACTCTGAAGTATGGATTTTGATCATATATATATTTGGGTGCACAGATGACAAGGGAGGTTGTTTCAAGAGATCATAAAATGACATCAATCTGACTCACAGTTCAGTTTGCCAATCAAGCGGAGGAATGGAAGCCTGACCAATGACGAATGAGAGGGGCAAGCCTAGTGATGCAACACACACACCCATTCTCAAGAAACAGATAAAAGCAGAGAGTCAGGACACATAGGGACATTCAATTTCATCTGCCGCTGGAAGCCCTGCCGGAAAAATCCATACTTACCTCCATCAAACTCCAGAAAGCCAAACTAGAGACTTCAATCTATCCTAGCAGAGACCAGACCAGAGAGAAAGCAGTGCTGTGCCTAGCAGAGACCAGACCAGAGAGAAAGCAGTGCTGTGCCTAGCAGAGACCAGACCAGGCGCTGTGAGCAGAACCCGGAAAGACCTGACCAGACTGTTGACCAGATCGTGACCAAGTCGCTTTCCTGTTCAAAATCTCTTGTGAGTACTTAGCAAAACTCAGAACACATCTCTTAGTTAAATTCATCTAATTCAATCTATTTAACCTAAGTAGAACTGCCTCCTATCTGTCACCTGTCATTTCTAGTAAAATTTGTCATTTTGAAAAAGTGTGCGTTTAAAATTTACAAAACCAAAAACGACCTTTACTAAATTACTCATATCTCCGCAACCGTTTGGGCTAGAGACTTGCAATAACTTTCATTTGGAAGCTGAGATCCCAGGCTTTCCTAGGACCCCAAAACGGTAGAGATAGTCCTTGCGGTTCCTTTGTAATAGCGCTCGGCGCATCCGCGAATTTTGCCGCGATTTGCAATTTCTTCACATGTAAAAAAAACTGCTGCTGCCTGATTTCATTGCCAGAAATTCGTTTAACCTGTTAACTATCCCTGCATCATTGCTAGTGTGAGCCTGGACTAATATTAACTAGATACCACTCACCCTGAACCTCTGAAAGGGAATTAAAAAGCGTTTCCAGCATATTTCTCATTCATTGCCAGCACATATCAAAGCAATTTGGGCCTGTGATTTCAAAACTCCTATCTGTTTTCTGTTGTCTAAGCTTGCTGGATTGAACTGAATTACAGTTGATTGCATTTCTGAGAACTGTGTGTTTTCCTTCCATTTCCTTGCCTTGCATCAAGGGGGGGAGGGGAGTAGCCAGAGAAAAGTGATTACATTGTTTGGTTGAAATCATATTGCGTATTTTCTGTACTGCATTCATTGAATATTGCATCCACCTGAGCTTACATAAAGCATCCTCTACCACATTATACTTTTGTTCCTATTTACCAGTGTGCTACCTTATCCATTTCATGTCAACTCATTAGTGATTAAAGAAGTGTGCTAGTGCCAGATTCTCCGTTGTTAATATTTACCATATCAGATTAAGTGTGATATTCAATTATTAATTTATTAAAAAGTGTGATATATATTTTAATTTATCAAATAAACCTTTTAAACTTGCAAAACAGAATTACTTCTTGGCTCAGTGGGGTCAGGGGGATTCCAAGAGAGGGGTGTTATATAGGGGTAGTCATCCAGAACGCATGAACTGGACCTAAAGATATATCAATAAGGGTTTTCATTCAGTATTATAGACTAGGCGTTGACTTAGCTGTAGTGTTGAATTGAATCCTCTTACAACTTGGACCTCTTGGTGGGAATTTGTGACCTTCATCCAGCCTTGGCGACGGAGGCAGACACCTCCCCATTTGCCGGAACCCTGTGTCGGCGATGTCCAATGCCGCTGTGATGGCGTGATCAGACGCTACCTCCCCTTCCTGGAAGACCGCGATTGCCTCCATCTTCTTATCGCGGAGGAACTCCAAAATAGGCCCCAGCTTGTACCACAAGCCCCTGTCGTACTTGGCTAGGATCGCCAGTGCGTTGGCCGCCTTGATAGTGGACGCTGCAGTGGAAATTACCTTCCTTCCCATGGTGTCCATCCTCTTCCCCTCGCTGTCTGGAGGGGCTGAAGACGACGAGGACGGGTTGGCTGACCGTTTCATCGCTGCCGCCAATACCACCGAATCCGGCGTTGGCTGCAACCTCAGGTGCTTGAGTGCAGAGTCCGGTACCCGATATGTCTTCTCCAGCCTATTCGGTTTGGCTGGAGATGTGCAGGGGTTCGTCATCAGAGCCAGGCCCTCTTCCCAAACGTCATCCAGAAAGGGTACTGCCATGAGGCTCGTGAGATCATGGAGTGGAACGATCCCATCTCATCGGATGGAGACACCCTATGTGGTGAAGATTTGCTGTCTGCTGCGACTATATACTCGTTGTCCGTCGTCGTCGTGGCCGTATCCGTCCTCGTACCCATGTCTGGGTCTGCTGGGGGAGAAGGTACCCCGAAGTGGTGGCGGAGGCTGAAATGGGGGTGTTGAATGACGCTTCGTCTTCTTTGCCGGAGGATGATCAGGGACCTGGGGTACCCCAGGTGCCGGAGGCATCCTCACCTGGATCTGACACCAAGGTGTGCAGGGTCGACAGAATATCCAAGGAATTGTCATTTGGCTGAGAAGGCGGAACAGGAAAACTATGTCCTGGCCGTCGTCCTCCTATTCAACGTCCTTGTGGACCGTGTGTAAGGACTCTTGGTGTTCGTCGTCCGTGGACATGACCTCCATGACTTGGTCAAAGGCTGGGAGGGCTGTTTCGGGGCCTCCTGACCACCCTCCATTTATTCACCCCTGAGGGTCTTGAACCGGGGCCTGAGCAGGTTTCCCCCCTTCTGGTGTGCAGCAGACTTTTCCAAAGTCACTGCAGAGGTCTCGCACCTTGGGGGTAGGGACACATTCTGAGCTGCGGGGGCTACCCTTAGCTGTTGTGGCAGTAGCAGTTGCAAACTCTGTCGTTAACAAGCTATTAGCCTGTGCCGATTGGGACTGCTTGGACTGTTCGGCCTTCTCCGTCTGCAGTTTCTCAACAACTTTCTTTTCAAGGAAGAGCTCGATTGCCGGCTGGCAATGGAGGCGGACTGTGAGGTCGATCGCACCCTATCCGCTTTGGGACCTGCTTCTGCGGCGAACCCGGAATTGCGGTTCTTGGCCTTATCTTGGGCCCCCACAGATGAGGCGCCCTCCAAGGACATAGGAGACCGCTCCTCGGACCGGCCGGTCCTGGGTGAGGCATGACCCTACTTGGAGCACACGTCAGAGGACTTTGCTTTGAGCCACGCGCCAGTTCTACTGTGCCTGTCCCTCTTCGTCGAGAACCTGAGGCAAATTTCCCACTCCACCTCCTTGTGGTCCGGGTGCAGGCAGTAGAGGCATTGCAGTTGCTTGTCCTCCACAAACACGTTCCGTAGCCTGCATTTGGTGCAGGGCTTGAAGAGAGACCTTCCATCATCCTTCATCAAGGTCAGGGGGCGCAAAGTAGGCCTGATGGCCTTATAGAATCTTCAACAATATTTGCCCTTGAGGGGTGCTGAAATTCACCAACAAAGGATCCCTGCGTTTCTGAAGAGCAGCTAGTGCTGGGAGGCAGATATCAGGGCAAGTACGAAACAACCTGCCAATAAAACAAAGACAGACAACCGATGTTGTCAATCAGGCCCTTAAACTGAAGGTGGAAGGAGATATCTATCTGATTAAGAATCTGCAGGAGAAATGCAATCCATTGAACAGTGTGCTCTTTCACTGCAATCTTGTCGCATCTCAGTAGAGTCACTGCCGGCTTATAAAAGCGCAGTGGGATCCATCCCCTTGGCCATAGGCGCTGATGCTGTGACCGCTGGCTTCAGAACAATAGCTGACGGGGCCGGTGCTTTGGTGAAGATGTCTATTATCTTCATCCTGAATGCCTCCCATACCTCAGGGGTAGTAGATTGGGTGGGAAAAGGTACCTGCAGGCTCGTCCTCTGAGAGGTTGCTCCCCTCCTTCCAAATCAAAGAACGAAGCCGCCAGAGGAGTCGCGTCTAGAAAAAGAAGTGTACAGGCACTTTATAAATGACTTATATCATATCATATCTCGATCTATTGCAGCATTTCTTCTTTTTGTTCTATTGGACAGGGGACCATTCATCAGTGAAACTGTCTGCGACTGGGCACCTCGAATGGGTCCACTTATCACATTTTTCCTTGTGGAGGAAGGTGAAAAGTTTTACTACCTGCTCTCAAAGTGCCTTCAGGTGCATCGATTGGTGCGATGTGTACATCTGCACGTCGTGGCCTTCACCAAGGGGGTAAAGGCAGACGCGATGTGGGTCTGACACAGGCATAATACGCCTGCAATCCAAGCAGTGTTTGTGCCCCAAAGACCTTTGTGGGATTCAGCATTGTGATGAATTCGAATGATGTAAAAGAAAATATTCCGTTAACGCAAATCAAAATTAAGAGCAGTGTTTCTAAAGCGAGCAGAGTGCGTGGAAAAAAGGAACTGCGATCATGGGTGCAGCGTATCTATCTATACTAGCCCTGGTGTCTGTGGGCGTGGGGCACGATTCCTAAGAGCAGCTGGTGCCCATATTGCATTGTCTGTTCTCCAAACTGCACTGATAGGCTCTTCTCCCACTATACAGGTGTCTCAAAGTTAGCAGGGCCGCAGTGCCCAAATTGCATTGTCTGTTCTCCAAACTGCACTGATAAGCTTTTCTCCCACTATACAGGTGTCTCAAAGTGAGACAGATATCATAGATGAGGAATCAGAGGGAGGAAATAGTCCATTAGAAAAACTTACAAATAATTTAGTGTGTGAAATCACAGCGCACATGTAAGGGATTTGTTGGAGAGTTAGCTCCATAAAATAAGGTATGCTGGTTATGCATCCTTTCAGGAATGACATCAAGATACTATGGCATATAGTCCTAGAAAAAAGGGAATAGGATTTAGGCGTTAAGACACCAAAAGAGTGACATCCTACCAAGATCAGCACAAGGGCCTCTGAGGAAACCAGAGAGAACATCAATGTTCAACTAACATTTAATTTCAGTAAATGGTGTCTTAGATCAATTAAACTACATTTATAGCATTTATTTTAGTAGTCATCATTTCTCAATGTAACATTTCATACCTGGTGTCTAGTAATTGCAAAGATGTACATTTCAGAAGACACAGTGAGGAGGGTAAGGGATGGCAACAGTTACTTACAAGCGAATGATTTCTGAACAAACTCTGCAGCAGTTGGTCCTGAATACATCCTAGGCGAATCTTCTTTCTTAGGACTTTTTCCACTTGTTTTCTGTTAATATTTGTGTTTGTGGTATAAAGTATCAGTAGAACAATTAGGTCTATAACCTTAATATGGGCAGAAAATAAAAAAAGATTAGGACATTTAAAACACATGACAGCAATTCAATTTAGAGAAGTTACTCAAGTTACAAATTCAGACAGTATGCAGAATTAAAATGATGAATACACAATATGTTAAATAATACAATGAATGCATTAAAGGAACATGACAATAAGCATTAGTAACTGTATGGAAAGAAAAATCATGTAGCTAGCCACATCTCAAATCTGGGCTGTCACATGTGGAACAAGCTTCCAATATCCATCAGAAACAGCACTATATGACATACCTTTAAACATCGGTAGACACTCATTCTTTGTACCATCAGGTAGACTGTATTAGGGCATCTACCATCATATATTTAATTTTATGTATGTATTGGCTGCACTATGTTTTGTATGCCGCTCTATATTTATTGTTTATTTATTCATCTATAGCCCCCTGTAACTGGTCTTATTCATAATCTGTTGCGCTCAATAAATACTTTTACTACTACTACTATTACTTTACATTCAGTTGAGAGTGGATATTCAAAGAAGTTTCAAGCTTTGCCCATAGAGGGTAGTGACTTCTCTTAGTTCGGAAAGGGAGAATGGTGGAGTATAAAGATATGCAGTAGGATAATTCATATTTTACAAACCTTATGGAGAATAAGCATCATATATCTCAAAAAGATTACAGAAGACTTAGGGCGCTGGATGGAAGTTATATCACAATTCCTGCTAATTAATATAGCAATGTAGTCTGCCTAGCATAGATGATCCTTTCATTAAAAAGGCTATTTTAAGTGGCACAATGTAAACCAAAAAAAACTGTCTCCTAAGCAAAGGGTGGGAATTCCCTCAATAGTTTTAAAGGAAACCACTGCTTTGCTTAGAAATGTTTTTCTGATGTGAACACTATATATTAATGCTGCAAAAGTAGTGATCAAACAATTATGAGGCACACTACACAGTAGAAGGGGCCCTTGCTCCAAATGCAGTGAAAAACACTTAAGAGGACAAGCACATTTGAACGTGCTTTCCCTACTTCTGCAGCGTTATTGAGAGTGTAACAATACAGTATTAGAATTCTGCAAACTGGCAATGCTATAAATAAATGATTGTTTCTGAAAAGAAGCCTTCCATTGTCAGCAGTCACACCTTTGGCCCCTCTTCACTAAATTCCACAGCACATATGACCAAAGTGAGCTAAGCCCTTACCTGCCAATTCCTAACTGGCGGACATATTCAAAGCGGCAGCAAATTGGCTGACCCATTCAGTCGCATGCAATCCTACTCTACATTTTGTCTCAGGTTTGACATCAACTGGCATCCACTGTCAAGGGCATCCAAACAAAAGGCAAGTTCTGATTGGCCCTGTTCGGACACCAGATATTGTCCCCACCTATGCCTTACATGTTCTCATCTTCAAATCCAAGTCATTCATACTCTTCGCCCACACTACAGACTCGCCAAGCCACTGTGTCTACCTCTACATTGAATGCAACTTGTCACTGCTGATAGAGTACAAATTACTTTTCATTTTTGGCCTCTACCCATTGCCTAATAATTGCCCGCTACCGTTGGCTGCTACTGGCAACCTCATCAACAGTACAGGAGGGTCAAGCTGAGGGCAACTCCTGTGTCATCCGAATCAATCCTGAAACAGCCAAGAGGCACAATCCCTACTCCTAATGCATCCCCAGCTACCTGCCTGGCTAGCACTACATCAGGCCCCCAGCCTAATACACCTCTACTTAACAAGCTCCAACCAATTCTATTCGTCCTCCTCAATAGTCTCTCCCTCTGCCAGGGCATCGCTCTACCCTCACCCCTCACCCATACAACAACTCCTCCTCCTCCTCAAACACCACACAAGCCACTCCTCTCTCTGCATCTCCCCAAACTCATTTACCCCAACGGTCTGGACTCAATAAACTCCATCCCCCAAATCTACTTCATAATCCTAGAACCACCCCAACTGAAGTCACTCTGCGCCTCCAAAAGAAATAGTTGCTTAACTGCAACTAAAGTTCTCCAGCACTGGTATCTTTCATAGATTCATGTGCTTGAATATTTACCATCGTCAGACTGGGAATCTTCTAGTGTATACAAGGTGAAAAATCACAACAATAAATTTCACCTCCAAACCACAGAGAGGCTCCAAGTTGTAGCCTATCCACTTCATTTTGGTCCTTTTTTGCTTCAGCCAATGAGGTGGACAGGGCTTTAGTTCCACCCAGGAGAGCCATCGTCAAATTCAAAATCCTAGTCGAGTGAATGGAGGTATTGTCTGAGAAAACTCACAGAGGAGGCAGGTGGGACGTATGTGCTAGGGAGAATTCTCTGTAAAGGCTAATTTCCCAAACCTAGTGAGTCCCCCAGCAGCTTTGCTGGATTTTTTGGGGTTTATTTTTTCTCCTGCTAAGAGTGAGACTCTTTTTCTCCCACTCTTAGACATGATTTGAGGTGTTCCTTTGACTTTGTATGTGTTCTATGGGCTATGGGGTCCTTTTCCCCATAGGGTTTCATGTGTTTTTGATATGTGGGTTACACAGCACCCTCCGTGCAGTAACCCAAGGGTGTCGTATCGACCCCCAAACATAGACTCTGTACCCTGGGACTGACTACTGTCTCCCAGGGCATGTAAAGTCACCATTGGCTTTACTAGTCATAAATTGTGAACAGAACCAGTACAAACCATCATATTGTGGACGTACTGGTCGGGGCAATTCGATTGCCCCGGGGTCTGTTGTTCGAGGGGGCACTGTCCAGTTCCCCCCGACCGAGTTTTGGCTGGTGGCAGTGTATACTACTTTTTATATTCGACCGCAAATATATTCCTATGGGATTTTCCCATTGTTCAAGGCTACCACTTTTTAGAATTTGCTTCCAACATACCGCCGGTTTATTAAATTAATATAAATTCACTGGTTGGTATTTTTTGCCGAAACTTGGTTCCAAAATGGCGTTTGTGTTCGCTTCTGTGACTCCAACCCAAGTTGAGCCCTTTGTTCCACTTTTTGGCGGGCTTCTCCACAGAAGCCTCCCAAAAGTGGTGCCACTCTGTCTGGGTAACACAGGGGGTGTGGGAGGGGGTTTAGGCACCCTAGACTGAGTTGCCTCGGCAACTCAAGTCGCACTCTTGTGTGATTGGCCCAAGTGGTGAGCCGCCCGGCTCACCACTTAGCATGTTTGAGTGACAGCTAGGCTGAATGAATGGGGGTTTTCTGCATAAAAGCGGGGTTTTGGGGACTGGAACTTCAGAAGTCGCCACAGGACCTAAAGAATCCGAGGAGGGAAAAGCCGAGCCGACCTGCAACGACGACACCACCGGTGGAGCACTGCTGAAACGTCTCACCACTTTTCCCCGACGACAGAGGAGATCTCCAGTCCGGAGAGTCTTCTTCCTTTGACTGGTGGGGATAACCAGTTTGCCCATCTTTTCGCCTTCCTGGACCATCTCGTGGCTGCCTTGCCCGTGCCAAGCACCCCGGCAACTGGAATACCACGGGTTACCACTACTGCGAAGAAAAGGGTAGTACCTTGTAACCGGGAAACTCCGAGGCTGGTTTCTTCCCTTGCAGTGCAACGACCTTCATCTTTCCTCCACGTCGAGACCTCCTCTTCCTCTGGACGAAACACTGAATTGCACCTGCTGCCAGGAACAACTGCCCCCGCTCGAGCGTTCTTTCCATTTCAGGTACTGTGTCCCGCCTGGCTTCCCTTGTTAGGCAGAAACCTGTGCAGTTCCCTCTGGGACCACTGCAAAAGATTTAAGACTACAGGTGGTTGGCAGTAAACCCAATTGGTAGCAGTCTGTACCATCCAGATTTACCTGGTAGCTGTGGCTGAGCAGTCAGACTTCTCTCAAGAAGAGTTAGGCAGCATACAGAGTATTCACAATAGGTCAAAAGAACACAGTAGAACAAGCAAACACTGACCAGAGCTTGGTGTAAAAGAGATATAATTATTTATTTAAAAACACATCTAGTAAAACACAGTGGCACTAATCTCAAGCAGTTCAAAAACACGGTCACTAAAAGATATACACTCCCTTCAACGATTAGTTAGACAAGTCTAAAAGCAACACTTATTTTCAGACAGCGGTGAGCGCTTAACGAAGATGGCACTCTAATCAATCGGTTTAAAAGGGAGAGAAAGGCAGAGCAAAGATAGAAACAGATCCCAACACTTTCGGAAGAACACAGTAGGAGAAGAAGGCAGGTTCAAAGAGGCTCCGGTCGAAATGTGTCCAAGGTCACACGGTTCACAGTGCCCAAAAGTTTCGCAAAAAGTTCAGAAAGAGTTGGACCAAAAAGAAAGGGACCAGTTAGATGGTCAAGGCGGCCAGCCCAGTCCAGAAGGTTAAGGGATTATTGTTACTTTTCAGCAATCTTTAGAAAGGGAGGCCTGGCGGACACGGTACCTTAAAATGGTGAGAACGCTCCAGCGGGGGCAGTTGTTCCTGGCAGCGGGTGCAAGTCGGTGTTTCGTCCGGAGGAAGAGAGGATCTCGTCGGGGAGGAAAGCAGGAGTCCGTTGCACTGCCAGGGAAGAAACCAGCCACGGAGATCTCAATTAAAAGGAGCGGTCCTTTTATTCGCGGTCCAGTGGTAAGTGGCTATCCGGTTGCCAGGGTGCTTGGCACGGGTAATTCGACCACAAGACGTCCTGGGAAGCGAGAAAGGAAGGTAAACTGGTTGTGCCCACCAGTCAGGGGAAGAAGACTCTCCAGCCGGGAGATCTCCTCTGTCATTGGGAAGTGGTGAGTCGGTTCAGCAGGGCTCCACCGTTGGTGTCGTCGTAGCAGGCCGGCTCAGCTTCTCCCTCGTCGGATTTTCAGGTCCTGTGGCGACTTCTGAAGTTCCAGTCCCAAAAGCCCTGCTTTTATGCAGCACACCCCCATTCACTCAGCCTAGCTGTCAATTAAACATGCTAAGTGGTGGCCAATCACACAAGAGTGTGACTTGAGTTACCAAGGTAACTCAGTCCAGGGTGCCTAAACCCCCTCCCACACTCCCTGTGGTACCCAGACAGAGTGGCACCACTTTTGGAGGCTTCTGTGGAGAAGCCCCGCCAAAAAGTGGAACAAAGGGCTCGATCTTTGGTTTAGAGTTACAGAGGGGAACACAAACGCCATTTTAAAACCGAGTTCTGGCAGAAAATACCAACCAGTGAATTAATATTAAATAAATAAACCGGGGGTATGTTAGAGGCTATGTTAAAAAGTATTAGCCGCGAACAATGGGAAAATCCCATAGAGAGATATTCGCGGTTGAATATAAAAAGTAGTATCCACTGCCACCAGCCAAAACTCGACGAGGGGGGACTGGACAGTCCCTCTCGAATAACAGACCCAGGGGCAATCGAATTGCCCCTACCAGTACATCCACAATATGATGGTTTGTACTGGTTCTGTTAGTAATTTGGGACTAGTAAAGCCAATGGTGACTTCACATGCCCTGGGAGACAGTAGTCCGTCCCAGGGTATGGAGTCTATGGTGGGGGGTCACTATGACACCCCGGTGTTACTGCACGGAGGGTGCTGTGTAACACACATACAAAAACATATGAGACCCTATGGAGTAAAAGACCCCATAGCCCTTGAAACACATTAACATTCAAAGGAACACCATAAATCATGTCCAAGAGTGGGAAAACAAGAGTCTCACTCTTGGCAGGAGAAAAATACAAACTCCAGAAATTCAGCAAAGCTGCTGGGGGGACTCACTAGGTTAGGAAATTCAGCCTAAACAGAGAATTCTCCCTAACACCCTTGCGACAGATCGTTCGGGGTGACCATAAATCATCGACTTTCTAACCTGGGTTAGCCTGGGGCCTGTTAACTAACTTTTCCTGACTTGATCTCAATTTTTTGTGAACTATTTACAAAGACTCTTTGGGCATAACCCCACGGTGTGATCCTGGACACATTTTGCTTGCTCTCTCTAAGAGTGGGCCCGGTATTTGAACGTCCTGGCTCTCCAGTAGACTTTGCCTAACCTGCCTCACTGTGGTTCTTTGAAAAGTATTGAGATTTGTGTGCTTTCATAACCCTGCCTTTGCCCTCCCTTTTTAAATAACTTATTAGAGTGCCATCTTATGTTAAGCGCTCACCTCTGTCTGAAAATAAGTGGGGTCTCAAAGTTAGCAGGGCCGCAGTGCCCAAATTGCATTGTCTGTTCTCCAAACTGCATTGATAGAAGGGCCGCCATGCCCATATTGCATTGTCTGTTCTCCAAATTGCACTGATAGGCTCTTCTCCCACTATACAGGTGTCTCAAAGTTAGCAGGGCCGCAGTGCCCAAATTGCATTGTCTGTTCTCCAAACTGCACTGATAAGCTTTTCTCCCACTATACAGGTGTCTCAAAGTTAGCAGGGCCACCGTGCCCAAATTGCATTGTCTGTTCTCCAAACTGCATTGATAGAAGGGCCGCCGTGCCCATATTGCATTGTCTGTTCTCCAAACTGCATTGATAGAAGGGCCGCAGTGCCCAAATTGCTTTATCTGTTCTCTAAACTGCATTGACAGGCTTTTCTCCCACTATACAGGTGTCTCAAAGTTAGCAGGGCCACCGTGCCCAAATTGCATTATCTGTTCTCCAAACTGCACTGATAGGCTTCTCTCCCACTATACAGGTGTCTCAAAGTTAGCAGGGCCACCGTGCCCAAATTGCATTGTCTGTTCTCCAAACTGCATTGATAGAAGGGCCGCCGTCCCCAAATTGCATTGTCTGTTCTCCAAACTGCACTGATAGAAGGGCCGTCGTGCCCAAATTGCATTGTCTGTTCTCCAAACCGCACTGATAGGCCACTGCCACACTATACAGGTGTCTCAAACCTAGCAGAGCCGTCACGCCCAAATTGCATTGTCTGTTCTCCAAACTGCACTGATAGGCTTTTCTCCCACTATACAGGTGTCTCAAACTTAGCAGGGCCGCCGTGCCCAAAGTGTATTGTCTGTTCTCCAAACTGCACTGATAGGCCACTCCCACACTGTACAGGTGTCTCAAACCTAGCAGGGCCGCCGTGCCCAAATTGCATTGTCTGTTCTCCAAACTGCATTGATGGGCCTCTCTCCCACTATACAGGTGTCTCTCAAACGTAGCAGATAGAAGGCTGCCTTGCCCAAATTGCATTGTCTGTTCTCCAAGCTGCATTGATGGGCCTCTCTCCCACTATACAGGTGTCTCTCAAACTTAGCAGATAGAAGGGCCGCTGTGCCCAAATTGCATTGCCTGTTCTCCAAACTGCACTGATAGGCTTTTCTCCCACTATACAGGTGTCTCAAACTTAGCAGGGCCACCATGCCCAAATTGCATTGTCTGTTCTCCAAACTGCACTGATAGGCTTTCCTCCCACTATACAGGTGTCTCAAACTTAGCAGGGCCACCGTGCCCCAATTACATTGTCTGTCCCCCAAACTGCATTGATAGGCCTCTCTCCCTCTATACAGTTGTCTCAAATTTAGCTGGGCCGCCGTGCCCAAAGTGTATTGTCTGTTCTCCAAACTGCACTGATAGGCTTTCCTCCCACTATACAGGTGTCTCAAACTTAGCAGGGCCACCGTGCCCCAATTACATTGTCTGTTCTCCAGACGGCTTTGACAGGCCTCTCTCCCACTATACAGGTGTCTCAAACCTAGCAGGGCCGCCGTGCCCAAATTTGCATTGTCGCTAAGGGAGTCGGAGACTAAAGAGAGCCACTGTTAGAACCCAACTATATAACTATACAACCCTTAACTCCACCCTTACACCCCGACCAAGATAACAACTAGACTAAAACAACTCGGAATCGTACAATGCCGCGCAAACGACCCACCCAGAGGGAAAGAAGAGAAGAAAGAACAAACACCCCGAAACTTCAACTAAGAACCGCAACAACAGAACACACCCCCACAGACAGGTTCAAAGATCGGACCAACACTGAAAGAAGAGACAAATCACTTTACCTAACTCCATACCTCACTGAGACCTACTCACCAGATCGAACCAACGCAACGCCAAAACCAACTACACTGAACAACCTACCAACATCACGAAGAAGGACAAACCCCACCAGATACAACAAGCACACAACTGAAGCAATAACACCATACATCACCAAAGCAAGAAGAACCCCCAACCCACAACCATGTCCCCTGGAAGACGAACCAGATGAAAACAAAAACCCTAGGCTAAACCTAGAAGTACTACTAGAGAACGCCGACAACCTGAAACCTGCTCCTGAACAAGATCAGAAAACGACCCTAACAAAAAAAGGCAAACCAAGCTACACCTCTAAACTCCACTGCAATCTAATAAATGCAAGATCCATGTCAAAACACTCTACAGAGATCTTCGACCTACTCGACGACAACGGCATCGACATCCTCTTCATCACAGAAACTTGGCTGGATGACAACTACAAAATCACACTCCAAAGCTGCCTTCCAGCAAACTTTAAATGCCTTCAAATAAACAGGAAAAACAAAAAAGGAGGCGGCATTGCAATAGCATTTAAAGAGCAGCTGAAAATAAGAACAGACGAACCACTCAACATCCCCAACTGCGAGTCCATGGTTATACACCTAACAACTACCCCAAAAACCAACATCACATTCATCCTGGTGTACAGACCCCCAACCTATGATGCATCCTTCGTCGACAACTTCATAGAAGCCATAAGGAACAAGTTACTTACCTGTAACTGTTGTTCTCCAGCATGGGTCTGGCATGGATTCACATGCTCATGAATATTCCCCGTCGTCAGGCTGGGAATCCTCGGTAAAGAAAAATCAGTATCAGTTTTGTTTCTGATCTGTCTTTCGTAGTAATAACCAATCACTGGTCTCTGCGTCATACTGACCACAGCCAATGACTGCCCTCTACCTAAGCACCGCCTCTGGCAGCCATCTTCAGATTTGGAAGCACGTGAAGTGGCAGTATGACCAAGTGAAGAGCCGCAGAGGGGTAGGCGGGAGGGTTCGCATGTGAATCCATGCCAGACCCATGCTGGAGAACAACAGTTACAGGTAAGTAACTTGTTCCTTCTCCAGCATGGGGTCTGGCATGGATTCACATGCTCATGAATAAAGAATACATAGCAGTACACACATGCACAACCACGGGAGGTGGCAAAGGCTCAACATTAAGCATTACATCAAACTCAACATTAAGCATCTTACCTCCTCACCAGGCTCACCTCAGGCGAACAGGTTGCGCAGCACTGCTTGGCCGACCCTGGACTCCTCCCTGGAATCCCGATCGACGCAGTAGAACTTCGTGAAGGTGTGCGTCGACCTCCACGTAGCAGCCCTGCATATGTCCAGCAGGGGCACACCAGAAAGGAACGCCGTGGTAGCTGCGATCGCTCTGGTGGAATGGGCTCTCGGACGGCCAAGCAGCGGTCGGTTTGCCAACCGATGACAGTACATGATACAGCCGGAGAGCCATCTGGAAATGGAAGCCTTCGAGAGAGCCTTCCCCTGATTGACAGGTCCAAAGTTCACAAAGAGTTGTGACGTCTTCCGAAAACACTTTGTGCGGTCCACGTAGAACTTCAGCGCTCTAGCCACATCCAGCGAGTGCAAAGTCCTCTCAGCCGGCGACGAAGGCGACGGGAAGAACACAGGCAACACCAAGGGTTCGTTGAGATGGAAGTCCGACGGTACCTTGGGCATGAAGGAGGGGTGCGTCCTGAGCACTACCCTCGTGTCGTGAAAAGTCAAGTACGGGGCCTTGCAGGAAAGGGCCTGGATCTCTCCAACCCGTCGTGCGGAGGTGATGGCCACAAGAAACGCTGTTTTCCACGACAGAAACTTCAACGGGGCCGAGTGCAGAGGCTCGAACGGAGGTCCCATGAGCTTGGTCAGCACCACGTTGAGCTCCCACGCCGGGGCCGGCGCCTTCACCGGCGGGAACGATCTGAACAGTCCCTTCATGAACTCTTTCACCAGACGATGAGACCACAGGGACGACCGGCCCGTGGTTCTGGTGTATCGGGAGATAGCAGCAAGATGAATCTTGATGGACGCGTGTGCCAGTCCAGCTTTGGCCAGCGTCAGCAGGTACGGCAGTACCTGGGGAGCCGTAATCCGTAGAGGGTTAATCTTCTGTGCGTGGCACCAGACAGAAAACCTCTTCCATTTGTGTCCGTAGCATTTAAGAGTCGAGGACGCCCTGGCCTTTGCAAGAACCTCTCTGCAGTCGGCCGGTATGTCGTATCCTCAAAACTCTAGCGCTGCAGGAGCCAGGCCTGCAAGTTTAGCGATTTCGGGTTGTGGTGGAGGATGGCGCCTCCTTCCCTGGAGAGCAGATCCGCGTCCACCGGCAGCTTGATTGGCGGGGACGCTGACAAGTCCAGAAGGTCCGGGAACCATATCTGCCTCGGCCACGCAGGTGCGACGAGGATCATCCTGCACCGTGACCTCTTGAGCTGGTTGACGAGCCGGATTAGCAGTGGCAAAGGAGGGAACGCGTAGAGGAACAGGCCCTCCCAGGGGAACGAGAAAGCATCGCCCATGCTCCTCGCCTGGGGAAACCTGCTGGCGAACCTCCGGCACTTGGAGTTCGTCGCCGTCGCGAACAGGTCGATCTGGGGTGTGCCCCACCGTCGGAAGAGGCGATCCACTAGATCCTGCCGTAGTTCCCACTCGTGGCACGAGCGCAGCTCCCTGCTGAGTGAGTCGGCGATGGTGTTTTTTATCCCTGCCAGATGAAACGGCACCAGAAACATCCCTTGGGCGACTGCCCAATGCCACAGGTCCTGCGCCTCCTTGGACAGTGCTGGGGACCTGGTTCCGCCCTGTTTCCTGATGTAAAACATGGTGGTGGTGTTGTCGGTGAAGATCCTCACCACCTTGCCCTTGAGGGACGGAAGGAAGGACCTGAGGGCCCAAAACAATGCACGGAGCTCCAGGACGTTGATATGTAGGGATTTCTCCGTCGGGAGCCAAAGGCCTCTTGCGTGCAGATTTTCGGTGTGCGCTCCCCACCCTTCCAGGGAGGCATCCGTGGTCACTGTCTCCTGGTGGGCTGGGGTCTGGAAGTCCATGCCCGCCGTCAGATGCGCGCGGGTGCCCCACCACCGAATCGCTCGTCGGAAACTCTCGTCGAGTGTGATCCTTTCCTCGAAGCTGCCCGTCGTTTGGATCCAGCGCGCGTCCAGGAACTCCTGCAACGGGCGCATCCGGAGCCTGCACATGGGAATGAGGTAGATGCAGGAAGACATCATTCCGAGGAGGGACTTGATGGACCTCACCTTGGCCGCGTCGGCCACCAACATCCGCTGCACCTTGCCCAGGATGGTCCTGGTCCTCTCCTCCGACGGGGAGGCCAGAAGGGACACTGTGTTGAGCCTCGCTCCCAGAAACAGAGCGTCTTACGCGGGTACCAGGTGGGATTTGGCGTAGTTCACAGAGAATCCCAAGTCCGTGAGAAGTTGGACGGTCCTTGCCGTGTGAACCACGGAGAGCTCCCTTGTCTTGGCTCGGATGAGCCAGTCGTCCAGGTAGGGGTAGACGTGGATCCCTTCGCGGCGCAGCTGCGCCGCCACCGGTGCGAGGCACTTGGTGAACACCCTGGGTGCCGACCGTAGTCCGAAGGGGAGGGCTTTGAACTGGTAATGACGCCCTTGGACCACAAACCTGAGGAATTTTCGGTGCCCCTTTAGGATGGGAATATGGAAGTAGGCATCCTCCAAATCCAACGACGACAGGAAGTCTCCTTCCGACCGGCTGACCCAGGACGTGCTGGAGGGTGACCATCCGGAACTTTTGCGCCTTGATGAACTTGTTCAGACGTCGCAGGTCCAGGATGGGGCGCCATCCCCCCGTCTTCTTCTTCACGAGGAAGTATCTCGAGTAAATTCCGGAGCCCCGAAGCCTCTTTGGGACGAGTTCGATGGCGCCCTTCCTGAGCATCGCCTTTACCTCCAGGAGAAGTTGAGGGACGTGAAGTTCTTTCCTGGCCACGGGGGGGACGCGCGGACACTTCCTTTGAAACTCGAGCGCGTGGCCCCGGGCCAAGGCGTCCAGCACCCAACGGTCGGTGGAGATGGACTCCCGCACGCTGACGAAGCTCGCCAGCCGGCCTCCCACCGGGGTGCTTCGGTGGGGGCCCGACCCCACGGCCGGTTCAATCCTGCTTCGACAAGGCTTTGCCGCCTTGACCTCCTTGGCGACGACGGCGGCGGGGTCCGCCAGACTTGCCTCGTCCTCTGTAGGCCTCCTGAGACGACGAGCGGGCCGCTTGACGGTAGGAGGAGAAACCGCCGCCGGAACCTTTGGAGGCGCCCTTGCCTCCGCTGCTCCGAAAGGGCGTCCGTCGTTGTTGCAGAACTCCAAGGGCCCGGGCCGTCTCGGTGTCCGCTTTAATGGCCTGAAGGGAATCGTCCACTGTTTTCCCAAACAGGTTGTTCCCATCGAAGGGCATGTCCAGGACTCTGGTCTGAACGTCTTGACGGAAGTCCGTAGCCTTGAGCCATCCACGCCGCCTAAGGCAAACGCCGTTGCCCAACTGGCGGAACCCAGTGTCGGCGATGTCTGTCGCAACGGTAATGGCGTGGTCCGAAGCCACCTCACCTTCCTGCAGTATCTCCAGGGCCTCTGCCCTCTTGTCGTCCGGCAAGAAGTCCAGCAGGGGAGCCAGTTTGTACCAGAGCTCCCTGTCATATCGGGCCACGATAGCCAAGGCGTTGGCAGCTTTAATCGTCGTTGCTGCAGACGAGATGACTCTGCGTCCCATAGCGTCCAATTTCTTTCCCTCGCCGTCCGGTGGGGAAGTCGATGTGGAGGCCGCACCCCCCCCCCCGCTTTTTTCCTGGCCGCCGCGGAGACGACGCAGTCAGGGGTAGGCTGCACCCGGAGGCACCGGGGGGCCGTGTCCGGGACCCGGTACTTTTTCTCGTACCGGTCTCTTCTAGCTGGCGCCGTGGAAGGGTTCTTGAGGAGGGTGAGGCCCTCATCCCAAATGTCGTCCAATAGAGGCACTGCGAGGACCGTCTTCCTCTTGGCCTCGCGCCGCTGATAAAGGAAACCTTCCTTCTTCTCCTCAGGGCAGAGTTGGAAAAGCTCGGATGCCCCGGTGATCATGGAGTGGAACGATCCAATCTCGTCGGGCGGAGAAGCCCTGGTGGGAGGCGACGACGGTACATCCTCGTCGTATACCTCATTGTCCGTACCCGTCGCTGCCGTGTCAGTCCCCGTATCATCCCCTCGGGTGGACGGGGAGGAGGGCTGGAAGGGGCGCGACGGCTGAAAAGGAGGCGGAGGGTGGGTCCTTCTTTTCTTGGTAGGGGGAGCCCCAGAAGGTCCCGGTTCTGGGTCCCCCGACGGGAGAAGTTCCGTCGGCAACGGTAGTCTCGTCCTTATCTCTGAGCATAAGGACTGTATAGCCAACAAAATGGCCGCCGAGTTGTCTCGCGGCGCTGGCAGAGGGGAATCCGACGGGCGATCAGGGGCCCCGTCGGTACCCTCGACGATGTCGTCGTCACCTGCGTCGGTATCCATCCCGACGGGCCGGTCTTCTTCCACGCCGAGGCCGTGGCTTAAGATCTCGACCAGCTCCTCCTCCGAGGTTGAGGCCGACTCTACGACGATGCCCTGCCCCCCCTTTTTCTTCCCCACGGGGGATTTCACGAGGGTCCTATCGATGGGCACAAAAGAGGACTCCCTCCGAGGTGGCAGGGAGACTCTGAGCCCCGAGGTCGCCACCACTGGTGTAGCCTCCACAGGCTGAGCCAGGGCCGCCGCGAGAGTTTCGATAGAGGGCTTGGCCGGATGGATTAAGGCCTTCACCACCTTAGGTGCGCTCACCGCCTTATCCTTGAGGGGGGGGGGACACTGCCTCGCTCCCCCTCCGCCTTCGAGCTCGACCAGGGCCTCTCCAGGAGCCTCGCCGGGTGCTCGGCCTTCCTCTTACCCAACCCAGAGCGTTGGCTCGTGGTTGATGGTGCCGGGGAGGGTGCGTCCAGCCTGGCGCCCGTAGAGCCCGACCGTTCGGCGCTCCCGGTGCCAGCGGACTCGCGGTGCTTGGCCTTATGTTGGACCCCCGTCGCCGGGGCGTCCTCAAAGGTCTTAGAAGACCGCTCGGATTTCTTCCTCTTCTTCTCGCCGGACGGGCTCTTCCCTTCCAGCCAGTTGGCGAGACGTTGATGGCGGTCCTTCATGGTCCGCTCCGACATGTTGCCGCAAAACGCACAGTCCTTCTCCACGTGCGTCTTGTCCTCATGTAGGCAGTAAAGACAAAAAGAGTGTTCGTCCTCCTTGAAGATGTTCTGCAGCTGGCATCCAGGGCAGACCCTGAACAGCTTTCCGGGCGTCGAGCTTCCCTTCTCCTGTGCCATGACCGGGCCTGAGAAACTTCTGGAGTCCTCCAAAAGCGTAGCTCGACGAAATCTTCACCCTTGAGGGGCGCAGACGAATCCGACACGGGTCCCCGTTGATCAGATGGAGTCAGTGGAGCTTGAGGCTCTTTTGACCGAAAAAACGAAGTTTTTGAGAAAAAACGTGAAAAAAAATAGCACTAACGCTCGAGAGCAATAGCACGAGGATCCCAACACATGAACGTGCGGTAAAAATCTGAAAATGGCTGCCAGAGGCGGTGCTTAGGTAGAGGGCAGTCATTGGCTGTGGTCAGTATGACGCAGAGACCAGTGATTGGTTATTACTACGAAAGACAGATCAGAAACGAAACTGATACTGGTTTTTTCTTTACCGAGGATTCCCAGCCTGACGACGGGGAATATTCATGAGCATGTGAATCCATGCCAGACCCCATGCTTGAGAATCAGAATCTTCAAGAAACACAACATCAAATGCTACAACTATGCAGACGACACTCAAATCATCTACAAGATCGAAGACACCCAAGCCGATCATTCAAACTTAACCGACTGTCTAAAAGAAGTCTTCAACTGGATGAATGCCAACAACCTGAAAATCAACCCAGGAAAAACCAAAATCATGATCATATCCTAAGACCAAGAGAAGGAAACCGCCATCCCGTGGCCAACGGAAATGGGATCCACACCATCACCATCTAAGGTAGTAAAAAAAATCTGGGAGTCCTGATGGACAACACCCTAACCTTAGAACCGCAAATAAACGCAACAGTCAAGAAATGCTTCTTCCTCCTCCACACGGCAAGAAAAATACTACCTTTCCTCTCCTTCACACACAAAACACTCACCATCGTCGGCCTCATCATGTCAAGTATCGACTATGCAAACAGCCTCTACCTCGGTATACCGGAATGCCTACTGAAGAAGCTACAACGGATCCAAAACACTGCAGCCAGACTACTCCTCAAACTATCCAGAAGAGACCACATCACCCCGGCCCTAAAAACACTACACTGACTCCCAGTAAAACAGCGTATCATCTTCAAAACAATGTGCATAACGCACAGGGCAATCAGCGGACAAGGAGCAGAATTCCTACAAAAAAAAAGAATCTACAAGCCAACGAGACCGCTCAAGTCAACCAACGAAATCCGACTGGAACAAAAACCTTACATCAAGAAAAACTCGGAGGCACCGCTTTCTACCACTTAGCCGCGAAAACCTGGAACAACATCCCAAAAGTAATAAGGAACACCAAAGATCACCTTAAATTCAGAAAATTACTAGAAACCTGCCTCTTCAACACCGGAGACTAAAACCGAAACAACAATAAGAAACGACTCATCAAAAAGGGACATTGACAAACCCCTAGAACCGACAGAAGTACCCTGGGCACCAGTAGGGCTGACGCTGGACACAGGGGTCCACCCACGAGACCCAGAGAAACGGATACAACTACTCCAGCCAACCCTTACCATCCCCCACCGCCCGTACAGCCACAACTAGGTTCCACGAGGCTGTGGAACGGACAAGATACCACCAATCACCACACAACCGGGTGTATGGACACTAGCAACGGCGCTAGTCATGTGGAGGGGGTGAGGAGCATGCAAGGTTATTAAGGGAGCGGGCGGAGGGGACAGCTAGATCCTCAAACGGCCTCGAATGAAAAACGGGCACGTACCTCCTAGGCTCAGGGTGTACAAGCATCCCGTCGGGTAAGATTACACGAGCCCAACCGGTTCAGTCCAGGATAGAGATGACTAACGAATACCATTAACAATTTCCTTCTCTGCATACACCTCTCAAACTCCAAACCAAACACAACCACAAACCTCTAGCGTAGCAAACCGCACGAACTTCACTACACTGCAACAACAAAACAAAAACACACATAGACTCGCACATCAGCACACGACGACTACCGGCCGCATACACCCCAGGCCCAGCCGACGGAACCACCAGGCTGAGGCTGCCAACAGCACATCAATGCAATCTTGCACTTTTCCAGCCTCCACCCACTATTGCTTGTGCTACTGTATCTCTGTACCTATTGTGTATACTCTATATACTGCCTAACTCATCTTGAGAGAAGTCTGACTGCTCAGCCACAGCTACCAAGTAAATCTGGGTCGTACAGACTGCTACCAGTTGGGTTTATTGCCAACCACCTGTAGTCCTAAATCTTTTGCAGTGGTCCCTAAGGGAACTGCACAGGTTTCTGCCTAACAGTATGTGAATCCATGAAAGAAACCAATGCTGGAGAACTCCAATTACAATTAAGCAACATATTTCTTCTCCAGCACAGGGTCGTTCATAGATTCACATGCTTGAAGCAGTAGTGGCATTCTTATGAAAAACCCTAAATTAAGAACAGCACCCAGATGCAGCTTCACTGTACATGAGATCATCATATACATCATATACATATGCATGCAAAAGAATTACGGTGAATGTAGAGTGAGGTTGCTCCTACCTTATGAAAAAAGATGTTGGAGCACAGTTTGGAAAACTGCTGACTCTGCTTTGGTGTCCTCATCCAGACAGTAGAGCTTGGCGAATGTACGCAGCCAACTGCATGTGGCAGCCCTACAGATGTCCTTCTGACACACCAGCATGAAAAGTGGTCTGGCGGGTTTCGCCAGAGGTGGGATTGCACAGCCCTTCAGTTCATGACAGTGCAAGATGCAGTTAGAAACACAATGCGCTCATCCCTGTATAGGAGGTAGCGTGGCCTCTTTTGTGGGACCAAAAAGGCGATGAATAAACTGGCAGGACTACGGAATTAACTTGTGCGCGTAACATAGAATTCGAGTTTTTACTAGAGTAGAATGGTTTCCAAAGAACGATGTAAGCGAAATGCACTCTGCAAGGGTCATCTCCGAAATCTATTTCGGCAGGAATTTAGGATGAGGCATAATAATTACATTATCTTTATGAAACAATTTAAAGGAAGGATTGATATTACACCACTGTGCACTGACTCATAAGGTGATTCCATTAGAGTTGTTAGTACTGTGTTGAGTTCCGACAATGGCGTGGGTCTCTGTACCAGTGGGAAAGTCCTTAAAAGACCTTTAAGGAAGGTGTTAACTGTATCACAGAAAGAGGATGAAGACTGAGGGCCATTTGTGTAAAAGGTAATGGCAGACAGATGGACTTTGAGGTATGACTGCGAGAGCCCTTCGAGTTTCTGCAGTTAACAGCTGAACCACTTATATTTCTGTAGTATTCAGGTAATTCCTGCCACACTACATTGAAAAACGTCTCAATTTCTTAGCATAAGTTCAATGGTGTCATAGCGGCCTGAAGGTCTGCCCAACATTTGTGGGGCAAGTTGAGGTGAGAATATCTGCGCTGTTCAGGAACCACATTGTGAGCGCCAAACTGTGGACTGCAAGACTGTGGTGTCGTATCAGGGCGTTAGTGCCTGAAGTGCCCAGAGGCGGATGGGCTCTGTGACAGACATCCCTGCTGGGATCGGCTACCATATTTGCCTGGCCCACATTGGCACAAAGTATTATTTTGCAATGCTATTTCGGCACTCGTCTGACCACCATGGACACGAATGGAATTGGTGGAAAGGCATATAGGAATCTGTTGCTTCACCAGAGGGAGACTGTGCTCCCACAGATCCTGGCTTGTTAAATCTTGTTAAGAGAAAGCACTTGGCTTTCTCTTAACAACAGCACCACTGCAGGGCTCCACAACAGCACAAGGGCTTGTGGAACCCTGCAGGTGGACTATGTTGCCTTTGGTTGCATAGTCCACCTGCAGGGTTCCACAAGCCCTTAAAATATGCTGTAGCTCCTTTAGGGCAGGGTCCCATTCGTGAGACACATACGCTCTACGGAGGTGGTCTGCCAGAATGTTCTGCTTCCCCGGAAGGTGACATGCTCCGATGCGGATTCTCTCCTTCAGAGCCCATTTCCAAAGTCATAGGGTTTCGGTAGACAACAGTACGGATCTAGTGCCACGCTGTTTGTTGGTGTAGTGCATTAATGTCGTATTGTCAGTCTACACTGTCAAAAGGATCCCTCACAGGATGGGCTGAAAGACATGTAAGGATATTCATACTGTGGGGGAAAATCTGGAATTGAAAATTGTATGCAATCCCTTTGCATACTGCTGCATTATAATATTGAGTAGGAACTGCAAACTGCCATGTTTAAACAACTGCTTTTTTCCAGTGAGATGCAAGGCTTTAGGCTTTTACTGTGCATGCCCTTGCAATGAAGACTCTTCTTTGCCTAGCGTGTAGCTATGCCTGCCTCCACATCTCTCGCTTCTGACGTGTTTCCCTTTTGGCATATATAAGCATGTTTTAGGTTCCAGCTTTCATTGGAAAATCCGCTTTAGTCGATGGAAGTCATCTTACTGTAAGTGCACTTGCCTGCCTAAGACCATGTATGAAACTTTGAGGAGTATATTCAGCTCTGTTAGGGAGAATTCTCTGTAAAGGCTAATTTCCCAAACCTAGTGAGTCCCCCCAGCAGCTTTGCTGGATTTTTTGGGGTTTATTTTTTTCTCCTGCTAAGAGTGAGACTCTTTTCCTCGCACTCTTAGACATGATTTGAGGTGTTCCTTTGACTTTGTATGTGTTTTATGGGCTATGGGGTCCTTTACCCCATAGGGCTTCATGTGTTTTTGGTATGTGGGTTACACAGCACCCTCCGTGCCGTAACCCAGGGGTGTCGTAGCGACCACCAAACATAGACTCCATACCCTGGGACTGACTACTGTCGCCCAGGGCATGTAAAGTCACCATTGGCTTTACTAGTCTCAAATTGTGAACAGAACCAGTACAAACCATCCTATTGTGGACGTACTGGTCGGGGCAATTCGATTGCCCCGGGGTCTGTTGTTCGAGGGAGCACTGTCCAGTCCCCACGACCGAGTTTTAGCTGGTGGCAGTGGATACTACTTTTTATATTCGACCTGGGATTTTCCCATTGTTCGAGGCTACCACTTTTTAAAAATAGCCTCGAACATACCGCCGGTTTATTAAATTAATATAAATTCACCGGTTGGTATTTTTTGCCGAAACTTGGTTCCAAAATGGCGTTTGTGTTGTTTCTGTGACTCCAACCCAAGTCGAGCCCTTTGTTCCACTTTTTGGCGGGCTTCGCCACAGACACCTCCAAAAGTGGTGCCACTCTGTCTGGGTACCACAGAGGGTGTGGGAGGGGGTGTAGGCACCCTGGACTGAGTTGCCTCGGCAACTCAAGTCGCACTCTTGTGTGATTGGCCCAAGTGGTGAGCCGCCCGGCTCACCACTTAGCATGTTTGAGTGACAGCTAGGCTGAATGAATGAGGGTTTTCTGCATAAAAGCAGGGCTTTGGGGACTGGAACTGCGGAAGTCGCCACAGGGCCTAAAGAATCCGAGGAGGGAGAAGCTAAGCCGACCTGCAACGACGACACCACCGGTGGATCCCTGCCAAACCGTCTCACCACTTTTTCCGACGACAGAGGAGATCTCCAGTCCGGAGAGTCTTCTTCCTTTGACTGTTGGGGATAACCAGTTTACCCCTCTTTTCGCCTTCCTGGACCATCTCGTGGCTGCCTTGCCCGTGCCAAGCAACCCGGCAACTGGAATACCACGGTTTACCACTACCGCGAAGAAAAGGGTGGTACCTTGTAACCGGGAAACTCTGCGGCTGGTTTCTTGTCTGGCAGCGCAACAACCTTCAGCTTTCTTCCACGTTGAGACCTCCTCTTCCACTGGACGAAACACCGACTTGCAACCGCTGCCAGGAACAACTGCCCCCACTGGAGGGTTCGTCCCACTTTCAGGTACTGTGTCCCGTCTGGCTTCCCTTGCGACAGATCGTTCGGGGTGAAAGTAAATCCTCGACTTTCTAACCTGGGTTAGCCTGGGACCTGTTAAATAACTTTTCATGACTTGATCTCAATCTTTTTGTGAACTATTTACCAAGACTCTTTGGGCATAACCCCACTGTGTGATCCTGGACGCATTTTGGTTGCTCTCTCCAAGAGTGGGCCTGGCATCTGAACTTCCTTACTCTCCAGTAGACCTTGCCTAACCTGCCTCACTGTGGTTCTTTGAAAAGTATTGAAATTTGTGTGCTTTCATAACTCTGCCTTTTTCCCTCCCTTTTTAATAACTTATTAGAGTGCCATCTTATGTTAAGCGCTCACCTCTGTCTGAAAAGAAGTAGTGTTTCTCATTAAGACTTGTCTAATAAATAATTAGAGTGGTATATAGATAATAGTGACTGTGGGCCTCATTACAACCCAGGCGTTAAGGGTTTAACGGCGCCGTTAACCCTTAACGCCTGATTACCATTTTAACGCCTGCTTTTAGCAGGCGTTAAAATGCAAGGCGCTAACACGCCTTGGTGCTAATTACGGCACCGTAACTTACGGTGCCGTAATTAGCGCCTTCCCCACTCCCATTATGCCCTATGGGGCAAAAATGGGAATGGGGAAGGGTAAATGGGGAATGGGGATTTACCGCCCCACTCTCCTTGGAATGGGGCGGTAAATCCGCCATCCACCATGGTGTAAACGGAGTTTACACCATGGTGGTAAAGTAGGGAACTTACCGCCTGGGTTGTAATGAGGCCCTGTGTGCTGAATTTACTTACCCCTTTTTGCTAGTGTAATTTACATGTGTATCTTTAAATAAATAATTATATACTTTTACACCAAAGCTCTGGTCAGTGTTTGCTTGTGCTACTGTGTCTCAGTACCTATTGTGTATACTCTATATACTGCCTAACTCTTCTTGAGGGAAGTCTGACTGCTCAGCCACAGCTACCAAGTGAATCTGTGTGGTACAGACTGCTACCAAGTTGGTTTACTGCCAAACACCTGTAGTCTTAAATCTTTTGCAGTGGTCCCTAAGGGAACTGCACAGGTTTCTGCCTAACACTGGTGTACAGTGGTGGGATCTGTATTGAGTATACATTTTAGTGTGCGTATACATACCTTAGTGCAACTAACCACAAAGCTTAGCACTAAAGAAGTATTTACTGAAACATGTCAACTATGGAAAGCTATAGTCAAGAGTCCCTTGCTACAACAACTGCTGGTTGTTTAAGAGTTCTCTGTAAGCATAAGAATCTCCTGACTAAAGGCAAGAAAATGGAGCTAATAGAAAGGTTGTTAGCAAACCAAAGTCTGGATGGTGGTTCAGAGGAACCTACCACTCCAGCAACTGTAGATAACAGCAATGATATTGATATCAATGTTAGTATTGATAACTTTGAGTCAGAAGCAGAAGAGGAGGTGGAAGATGATAGAGTTGTCTCCCCTGGGCCTCTACCTGCCAGCTGTACCTACTGGACCCTTACCAGGTCCCACACTTAATACTCAATATATGGAACTAGAAAAAATGAAGCTTGGATTAGAATTCAAAAGAATTAATGCTCAAACAGAACAACGGCACCAAGAACTAAGGCTCAGAGAAATGGAGCTCAACCATGATCTAGAAATGAAAAGATAGTCTGTGGAAAGTGCTTCTCTCTCCGAATCCTCTAAGAGTTCCAGTCCCAAAAGACCCCGGATGCCTAAGGAGTTGGTGGGTATGTATGAACCTAAGTTGGATGTGTTGGATTGGTTGAGTTTGTTTGAATATAATCATGGGCTCCAGAACATTACAGGAAATGAGTTACTTTCCTGGTTGTTCTCTAGGCTCCCCCCGTTGCAACTGATGTGGTAATGGAGTTGGGGGAGGAGGATAAGAAGGATTATGAATGTGTGAAACTAGCTTTGATAGATAGATTTGGGAAGACCCCTACCCAGTACCTTAAGTGGTTTAGGACCCTTAAAAAGCATGATGGTACCCCTTGGGCTACCTGGGTGAGTGAAAGTTTGAAGAATTTAGAGGGATGGATTAAGTGTTACAAGGTGAACACTTATGAGGGAATGAAGAATCTTGTGATGTTGGAGTCAATTTATGATGCCTGCTCTCCTGAGTTCAGACAGCACTTGGCTGATTCTAAGGAATTAGATTCCAGAAAACTAGCTAAGGCTGCTGACTTGTTGGTTGCTATCAGGGCTACTCGCAAGGACTCTGGGGTAACTCAGAGGGGAAGCAGCCAAAAAAGGACTCCAAAGAGAATTCTAATAATTCCAATCCCAAAGAGGGCCCCAAACAGAACAATAAGGGTAAACCACAAGGGAAACCAAATCAGAGTAGTGTACCCTCTGGTGGTAAACCAGAAGGAGGTCAGAGCAAGCCACCATTCCTGAAAGCATTTGTGTCATGATCTCTGCTTCCAAAAGGTCAGGGTTTTCCCAACTCCATTGGAAGCAGATCCATAACCCAGGTTCCGAGTGCCAACCAGTCCCAATTGGGACCTTTTGGACCCAGTCCTGGCGCCAGTGGCACCAGGCTCATAAATATGCCCAGTCCCAGCGCTGGAAGCGCCGGGCTCATAATGCTTGGGAGGACTTACCTTCAGCAGACCATGCTGCTTACTTGCCTGCCAGTTGAGCCTCTGATCCTCTTCTGTTTGGAACTACTTTTCCTGTTGGGTGGGGCTGGAGCCACTCCCTAGATTCAGAACACTGGAACTCTTCTGGAAGGCAGGAACTCTTTTCTTACCAGGAACTCTTTTCTTACTTAGGCGTGGCTGTGGAAGGAGACACCTAAGCACTACAGGAGGCTATTTAAACCACACCCGGTGGATGAATCTTGCTTTGCGTTATTCTGCAACCTCTTCAGCAGAACGCTCATCGTGTCTTCTGCATCCGGTCCTGGGCCTAAGGAAAAAGGCTTACCATCCTGAATCCAGTCGTCAGCAGCACCTATAAAGACAAGAAAGAACAGGTTAGCATTCCGGCATCTGAAAGGCAAAGGCTTACCATCCTGAATCCAGTCTTCAGCAACACCTATAAAGACAAGAAAGAACAGGTTAGCATTCCGGCATCTGAAAGGCAAAATCTTACCTACTCTTCGCACGCTCCGGAGGCCTTCGGCGCTGCATCCCGCATCTGAAAGACAAAACAAGGTGCGTTTAAAGACATTGGGGAACTTTAATACTCACGTGCCATTACTCCTTTCCACATCTAATCCAGTGGGTATTCCGGCACCCTGCAGCCGCTCCAAACTCGTACCTGCAAAATAAAAAGACAGTTAGAGCGCATCGTGAAGCAGGCAACAAGCGCTTACTTACGTGCTTCCAGGCGCTTCTATTCATCACACGGGCTCCATCTTCAACTCACTTCAGCCTGTCATCCGCCATCGCCGGAACCCTGCAAAACAAGAGACATCATTACTAAAGACTTTAAAGACATTTGAATGACTCGAAACTTACCGTTCGTGCAGTAAACGACGGACAGCAGTCCTCTGAAGTCAAGAGGCCTGCGCTACCTATCCAGTGAAGAAACTGGTTACAGCACCCTGCCCCGAGGCAGATGGAGAGCTCGGCATTCACTTACCTAAGGTGAGAGCGTTAACCTTTGGGGGTCTACAGGAGAGGAGAAGAGGAAAGAGATAGGGACACCCCAATAACCCCAGTTCATTAACCCCATATTTTCTATCTGCAGACATCTTACTCTACACGTCAGGCATACAGTGCACAGAGGTCCAGCCCAAAGAGCCAACCGGGTGCTACACATCACCTTTGAAGATACGGTAGTCGCCCAGTCAAGACCGGCGCCTCTGCGAGAATCAGGTGAGCGTTACAATTTGGTAAATGCTTGTTTTGTGGCTCACCTGACCATGTGAAAGGAGATCCCAGATGTAAGGGTAAACCTTCCGGGGTCCAGCTTGTCTCCTTAGCCTTCGCTCCAGAGGAGGAAGTACAAATGGCAAGTGGAAACTTTCTACTGCTGGCTGATGAACCGATTGGAGCCTCAGCCAGTGTTTCTTTAGTGTCTCTGTGTCTGTGGTAACAACAGAATTTAGATGTCTATAACTCTATCCCAGATAATACTAAAGAGTATTATAAGGACAGTGTCCAGGTGAATGGTCAGGAGACTCCTGCCATTAGGGACACTGGGGCCAGCATAACTGTGGTGGATAAATCTTTTTTTCAGGCTGAGGATGTTGCTAAGGCACCCAAACATCTCACCAAGTTAGCTGGAGGGCCTGTGCAGATGCTTCCCCAATTACCAGTTCTCATCCAGTGTAATGACATGACTGTGAAGATACCTGTCAGCATACAAAGTGAGGTACCAGGTAGGGTTCTGTTGGGTAATGACCTGAACACTCTTGGAGTAGTGTCACATAACCCCACACCTCCTAGTAAAATGTTACAGGAGCTCACCAGACCTGCAAGGGAGAGAACCATGAGAGGTACTCCCAAGGAGATGATGAAGAAAGATATCACTCCTACTCCACTGGAGTTACAACTTGCTATCACTGAACAAAAAGAAGCAAAGGGGAAACCCAAGACTTCCAAGAAACAGCCAACAGCAAGCACTCCAGTGCTTCCAACAAGGACTTCCCCTAGGTTGTCCAAAGTTACACCTGTAACTCCACCTTCAGCTGAGGCTGAGAGCGAGGTACAATCCTGTATGGTGGAACGAGACTCTGAAGAAGAGCTAGTGGAAGGCCAAGAACTCATTGGAGATCTGGATCCTGTTGACCATCCTGAGCTGCAGTCTTTACTGACAGAAGGTGGACCCAACAGGGCGGACTTCAGTAAGGGACAGAGAGAATGTCCAACTCTGGAAGGTCTTCACCAACAGGCAGCTTCTCAGGCTGATGGGCAAGAGCCTGGGAAGTATAGGTTGCAGTGGGAAGATGGCCTCTTCTACAGTGAACCAACCGGGTCTGCACCTGGAGACTACAAGCGGCTTGTAGTACCTCAAGAAAACAGACAACAGTTCTTGCAACTGGCCCATGAGATTCCTTTGGCTGGTCACTTGAGTTTCAAGACCACCAAGGAAAGGCTCTCACTCTACTTTTATTGGCCAAAGATGGGGGCTGAGGTAGATAAGTTTTGCAAGAGCTGCCATACCTTCCAGACTTCTGGTAGGGTTGGGTCCAAGAATGTGGCACCTTTAGTGCCTCTCCCAGTTGTGGGAGTCCCATTTGAGAGGGTAGGGATTGACATTGTTGGTCCCTTTGATCCCCCAACCTCCTCAGGCAACAGGTTTATCCTTGTTGTAGTAGACCATGTTACTAGGTACCCTGAGGCAATTCCTATGAGGACTGTTACAGCTCAGGCTGTGGCTAAGGCTCTCCTTGGTATTTTTACCAGGGTTGGGTTTCCTAAGGAAGTAATCTCTGACGGGGGGTCACATTTTATGTCCCACTACTTGAAAGCCATGTGGAAAACCTGTGGAGTTACTTACAAGTTCTCTACCGCCTACCACCCTCAGACAAATGGATTGGTAGAAAGGTTTAACAGAACCATGAAGAGCATGATAGGTGCTTTAGAAGATCCCCTTAAAAGAAAGTGGGACCTCCTATTGCCATGCCTTCTCTTTGCTTATAGGGACGTCCCTCGGGAGGGAGTAGGTTATTGTCCCATTGAACTTCTCTATGGCCATCCAGTCAGAGGTCCATTGGCCCTGATCAAGGAGGGGGTGGAGTGTGCTCCTTCCCCCAAGCCAGTCAGAGTGACTGACTATGTGATAGGTCTCCGCAGGAGAATGTCACAAATGATGGCAGAAGCTAGTGATAACCTGAAAGCTGGACAAGCCCTGGTCAAGCATTGGCATGACCAGAAGGCTAACATGGTTGAGTTCACTCAAGACCAGCTAGTTCTAGTTATGATCCCAACAAGGCAGAGGGCCTTGCAAGATAAATGGATGGGACCCTTCAAGGTTGTGGGTAAACTTGGAGAGGTGAACTATCTGGTGGACTTGGGCAATCCCAAGAATGCTCCTAGAGTCTTCCACACCAACCGACTAAAGGCGTATGTCTCCAGACCTGAAGTAGGAGCCTTGCTTCTAGCTTCAAAAGAAGAGGAAGAAGAGAGTGAAGCTCTACCTGATCTCCTCAGAGGCTTACCCTTGGACAAAAAGATTGAAGGAGTAAATCTCTCTTCAAATCTGACACCTGAGCAACAAGAAGAGTGCAAAGCCATGTTAAATCAGTTTGTGTCTCTGTTCTCACTTTCACCAGGCTTGACCCCTTGGGGACAGCAGGATATACTCACTGGTGACTGTCTGCCAGTCAAAAGCAGAGGATATAGAATGTCAGAAAATGTAAGGACCCACATCAAAGGGGAGGTCAAGAAGATGCTTGATCTCAGGGTAATAGAGCCCTCTACTAGCCCATGGTCTAGCCCAGTTGTGTTAGTACCAAAGGCAGGATCCAAAGAATTGAGACTCTGTGTGGACTATAGAGCTCTTAATGCAGTCGCCAAGACTGATGCCCACCCTTTGCCAAGGACAGATGAGTTGTTGGATAGACTTGGTTCAGCCAAGTTCCTCAGCACATTTGACCTTACGTCAGGCTATTGGCAAATAGCCCTGACCGACCATGCCAAGGAGAAGACTGCATTTTCTACCCTAGTTGGCTTATACCAATTTAAGGTTATGCCCTTTGGATTGAAGAATGCACCTGCTACATTCCAAAGAATGGTGAATCAGGTTCTGAATGGGATGGAGGACTTCTGCATGGCATACTTGGATGACATTGCAGTATTCAGCCAAACCTGGGAAGAACATGTGAACCCGTTAGGGTATGTTTTGCAGGTTCTTGGACAGGCCAATCTGACCATAAAAGCAAGTAAATGCCAAATTGGTCAGAGTAAGGTGGTCTACCTTGGGCATGAGGTAGGAGGTGGAGAAATAAGGCCTTTGCTCAGTAAGATTGAAGCTGTGCACAATTGGACAACACCTACTAGAAGAGAGCCTTCCTAGGCCTCACTGGGTATTACAGGAATTTCTTTGAGAATTATGGGACCATAGCTTCTCCACTGAATGTGATCTCCTGTCCAAAATTCCCTAAGAAGGTCAAATGGAATGAGGAATGCAATCAGGCCTTTGAAAGCCTAAAGAAAGCTCTTTGCCAAGCACCAGTATTGAGAGCGCCTGACTATCACCAAACTTTCATTGTGCAGACAGATGCTTCTGATGTAGGTATAGGTGCAGTCCTTGGTCAACTGGATGAGAAGGGTAGGGAGCACCCCATTTGCTTCATCAGTAGAAAACTGAAGGATCCTGAGACGAGGTGGGCAACAATCGAAAGAGAATGCTTTGCTATTGTGTGGGCACTGAAGTAGTTTAGGCCATACTTATATGGTTCTACTTTTGTCATTCAGACTGACCACCAGCCCTTGAGATGGTTAATGCAAATGAAGGGAGAAAATCCAAAACTATTGAGATGGTCAATCTGCCTGCAAGGGTTTGATTTCACCATTGAGCACAGGTCAGGGTGTCATCAAAATGCTGATGGACTCTCTAGGATGTATGTCATCGACTAGAGTTATGAGGTTCATCCAGGAGTGGATTTAATCCTCCTGTCCCTTAGTCTGGGGGGGGGGGGGAGAGAGGGTGCGAGTGTTGAGGAGAATTCTCTGTAAAGGCTAATTTCCCAAACCTAGTGAGTCCCCCAGCAGCTTTGCTGGATTTTTGGGGTTTATTTTTTTCTCCTGCTAAGAGTGAGACTCTTTTACTCCCACTCCTAGACATGATTTCAGGTGTTCCTTTATCTTTCCATGTGTTTTATGGGCTATGGGGTATTTTACTCCATAGGGATAGGGTCTCATGTGTTTTTGATGTGGGTTACACAGCACCCTCCGTGCCGTAACCCAGGGGTGTCGTAGCGACCACCCAACATAGACTCCATACCCTGGGACTAACTACTGTCTCCCAGGGCATGTAAAGTCACCATAGGTTTTGCAAGTCCCAAATTATGAACAGAAACCAGTACAAACCATCATATTGTTGACATACTGGTCGGGGCAATTCGATTGTCCAGGGGGGTCTGTTGTTCGAGGGGGCACGTCTCCGTCCCCCCTGATCGAATTTAGGCTGGTGGCAGTGGATACTACTTTTTATATTCGACCGCGAATATATCTCTATGGGATTTTCCCATTGTTTGAGGCTACCAACTTTAATTATTTAATTCTTATAGCCTCGAACATACCACTGGTTTATTTATTTAATATTAATTCACCGGTTGGTATTTTTTGCCGGAACTCCATTCAAAAATGGTGTTTGTGTTCTCTTCTGTGACTCCAACCCAAGTCGAGCCCTTTGTTCCACTTTTTGGCGGGCTTCTCCAAAGAAGCCTCCAAAAGTGGTGCCACTCTGTCTGGGTACCACAGGGGATGTGGGAGGGGGTTTAGGCTCCCTGGACTGAGTTACCTTGGTAACTCAAGTCGCACTCTTGTGTGATTGGCCCAAGTGGTGAGCCGGCCCGCTCACCACTTAGCTTGTTTGATTGACAGCTAGGCTGAATGAATGGGGGTTTGCTGCATAAAAGCAGGGCTTTGGGGACGGGAACTTCAGACGTCACCACAGGACCTAAGGATCCGAGGAGGGAGAAGCTGAGCCGACCTGCAACGACGACACCACCGGTGGAGCCCTTCTGAAACGTCTCACCACTTTTCCCGACGACAGAGTAGATCTCCAGTCCGGAGAGTCTTCTTCCTTTGACTGGTGGGAATAACCAGTTTTGCCTTCTTTTCACCTTCCTGAGCATCTCGTGGCCACCTTGCCCGTGCCAAGCACCCCGGCAACCAGAACACCTCGGCTTACCACTACCGTGAAGAGAAGGGTAATACCTTTTAACCGAAGAACTCTGCGGCTGGTTTCTTCCCTGGCAGTGCAACGACCTTCATCTTTCCTCCACGGCGAGACCTCCTCTTCCTCTGGACGGAATACCGACTTGCACCCGCTGCCAGGAACAACTGCCCCCGCTGGAGCTTCCTTCACACTTAACGTACTGTGTCCTGCCTGTCTTCCCTTGCGACGGATCGTTCGGGTGACAGTTAAGCCTCGACTTTCTAATCTGGGCTGTCCTGGGACAACCTAGCTAACTTTTCCTGACTTTAATTTAATCATTTTTGTGCAAACTATCTACAAGACTCTTTGGGCATAACCCCACTGTGTGAACCTGGACCCCTTCTGTTTGCGCTCTCAAAGAGTGGTCCTCGCAATTGACTTCCTTGATCGCCAGTAGAACTCTGCCTATCCTGCCTTTCTGTGGTTCTTTTGAAAGTATTGAAATTTGTGTGCTTCCATAACCCTGCCTTTTCCCCTCAATTTTTAATAACTTATTAGAGTGCCATCTTATGTTAAGCGCTCACCTCTGTCTGAAAATAAGTGGTGTTTCTCATTAAGGCTCGTCTAATAATTAGGGTGGTATATAGATAATAGTGACTGTGTGCTGAATTTACTTTTCTCTTTGTGCTAGTGTAATTTACAAGTGTGTCTTTAAATAAATAACTATATACTTTTACACCAAAGCTCTGGTCAGTGTTTGCTTGTGCTACTGTATCTCTGTACCTATTGTGTATACTCTATATACTGCCTAACTCTTCTTGAGGGAAGTCTTGACTGCTCAGCCACAGCTACCAAGTGAATCTGTGTGGTACAGACTGCTACCAAGTGCAGGCCCGTAAAGAAGAAGCATAAACTCATCTGGCATTGCGACAGCAAGAAACTAGAAATAGTCGAGGCCTTCAAATATCTCGGAATTACAATCACCAACGACAGGGACGAAAAGACCATGCAAGAAACACTCTGGGTAAAGCTAAAAAACCTCACAGCACAAGCAAAGGCTGTGGACAAGAAGCATGGCCGCTTCTCGATTATTCCTATTCTGAGATTTTTTAAATCCAAGGTTGTCCCTGCCTTAATATTTGGCATGCCAAACAACTGCCAAACACCTGTAGTCTTAAATCTGTTGCAGTGGTCCCTAAGGGAACTGCACAGGTTTCTGCCTAACACCCCCTCAGTGGAAATTCCCTTGAGCAAAACGGTTTGCCCTTCGCAGAGTTCTTTGTGGCAAACAGATCTACTGATGGGGTTATCCAAATGGTGAAGATGTATGTAGTGACCTCTAGGCATATCTCACATTTGTGAGAGGCCTTGCTCTGCCTGCTCAAAGCATCTGCCAACCCATCCTTCGTCCCTGCCAGATGAGTTGCCGAGAAGGAGATCTTGTTGTCCAGTAGTCCGACCCACAGTCTCATGACCTCCCTGTACAGAGGCAGTGACCGAACATACCCCTTTGTTGTGGTAGTGCATGCCCACCATATTATCCATCAGAACCAGGACATTTCTCCTCTTAAGGGAAAATGCAATGCTGTAAGGGCAAGCCTAATCACTAGCATCTCCAGCAAGTTGATGTGCCAGCGACATTCCACCTGGGACCAAAAAAACGCTCACCAGCAGAACCCCACAGTTAGCACCCTAACCCTTCAAGAAAGCACCTGTGACCATGTGTGCCTCTGGTCAGGCTGGCCAAAGAGCTGCCCGGCCATCATACTCTCCCTGTCAGGCCACCAAGACAGATTGTTGGCCATTGCCCTCGATATATGGAGGATATTTGACATTTCATTGAAATATTGCGACCATCAACTCCTCAGAAGCCACTGAAGGGATAGCATCCAACGACTGTCCTCAAAAATGCAGAACGCTATGACACCCAAGAGGTGAAGGAAATCGGATGCTGGGACACTGCTGGAGTTCTGGAACAATGTGACCATCTGTCAGATGCTGGAGACTCTCTCCTCAGTGATGTGGGTGGCGGGGGGAGCCTTCCCTGCCCAAGTTTCCAGGGCTACTCTGATGAACTGGAGCCTCTGCGCTGGTGCAGTGTTGGAATTCTGTAAATTTAGGGAGCAGCCCATGCTATGAAGCAGTGAGCAGATGTCCTTGTGGTGCCTTGAAGCCTGCTCTGGGAACCACGTTCAGATCTGCCAGTCATCCAATTATGGGAATACGTAAACACTGGATCTCCTGAGGTGTGCTGCCACCACCATCATCATCATCAGCAGCTTGGTGAATACCCTGGGAGCACAGGCCAAGCCAAAAGGGAGCACTTTGAACTGGTAATGAGAGTCCTCATTGACAAACCTCATCAATCGCCAATTTCCGGTGGATCAGCACGTGAAATTTGGAGTCCTGAAGGTCTAGTGACACCAACTGGTTCTGGGATTGCAGAGCCTGGAGAAATTCTATCAAGGACACCATCCTCAATTTGTCCTTCGCCAGGAACTTGTACTAGACCCTGAGGTCCAAGATCAGATGAAATCCCCTCCCCCCTCCTTCATGAGCAACAGGAAGTAGCGGGAGAACCATCCCGTACCTTTCTCCTTGGCTGGCACCTCCTCTACTGCGCCCTTCACCAGTAGGGGTTTTAGTTCCTCCTGGAGCCCTGGTTCTGGCTGTCGAGGAAGGGGTTGTGGTCTGTCCGGGGGTCTTTTGAGAAAGGTGAGGCAACATCACAACTTGACCAACTGAAGGACCCAGGTGTCAGAAGTAATTTCCTTCCATCTGTCCCAGTATCCGGAGGCTCTTCCTCTAACCGGAGAAGCATGTGGGGAGAACTCATAGGCTTTGCGATCGCTGCTGCCCCTAGTGCAGAGATCGATGAAGACTGGCCATTTGAGGCCCCTCTACCCCTGCAGAGGTGTGAGAATCTCCTCTAGCCCTGTTTGGCTTGGAGCAGCGGAGTCTTCCTCACAAAAGAGATATAGTGTCTAAAGCCCCTGCTCCAGCTGACAAACAAGAAGGATTGCTTGGCGGGTCGCTTGACTGTATGACTTATACAGGGAACTCATCTTTTCTTCCCAACGGGAGCCATCCCCTTTGAGACTAGGGAGGTGAGCCCCCTACACAAAACACTCCCTAGGGGACAGAGCAAGCAGGATCTCACTGGGGGTGACCCCCATTAGGGGACAAGGACTCCCCAGTGAAGAAGCCTAGTCCATCTCCTTTAGTACCAATGTCCCAAGTGTTTTTGAGCCTATATGGGGACTGATCGTAATGATAATGTAACTTTAACTATGCTTGGATGTGCTGCTGACCCTTTCTGAAAGCCTGAACCACAGGACCAATGGTGTTGTGTCTCGTTTCAGGGATAGGCCTAAAAGGCTGGATACCTCTACCTGAGGAGGAGGAGCCACTGGATAGCCAAGCCACGGCTGGGAGGGGGTCAGCTCAAGCAATGCTGTGCACAGCCAGAGCCTTGGCGGCAGTGCAGAGCCAGTAGGCCCTGGAGGCGGGACCACATCCCATACATGGTTGGCAGGGAGTCCGCAGAAGGCCACAGAGCCCAGGAGTCCTTAAGTTCCAAGCTCTGAGGTCTCCAGTAGAGGGAGACCGTATGGCCACAGACATGTCACACCGGGAGCATTCAAATCCCGACGCCCGACCGGAGAAGGAACAGCAACGTATCGATGACCCGAGAAGAACGGTTCTGACAAGAACTGAGCAGCCGCCACCCCAGACGAAAGCCGCAGAGACACACGCACGCGATTCATGCAAAGGAGAGTGAGGCTGAGCTCAGAAGCGTTCCAAAAGGGAAATGAAACTGACACAAAGTCGAAGAAAGTAACCAAAGACCCTTGTGAGGGTATCAGAGACCTAAAACAAACAGATAGGCCAAGAGAGGGTGAACAAGCATGCCCTACTAGGGGTTAAGAGAAAGCTGAACTTAAAAGAAATACCCAAAGGAGGGGCAATAAAGCCCCACACCCTAGAAGGGGTCATCAGAAGCCAGAAAACAAACATAATACCCAAAGGGGGAGAATGTGACACTGCCACCCTGAGAAGGCTTACTAGAAAACTGAAGAAACGGAAAGCCCCAGGAGGGTTCCGAAAGAAGGGAAAAACCGCCCAAGAGCCCAAAGAGGGCCCTCGACCTCCCGACACAATCCGCGGCATCGAGGCACATCTGGAGGGCTTGACATGCCACTTTTTTGCTGTAATAAACTGTTAGGGGAGTTTTCCTAAAGTCCTACTGGCAGCAAGACTTAAGTAAGCTATCCCAGTGGTTTGTAGATCCCCAACTCTTAGTATTAGTCTGTACTAGCTCAGGACCTTGGTAGAGTGGCAGAGAATTCAGGCTCATTTTAAGAGGAAGATGTGAGCTGTAGGTAAGTACACTAAATCTAGTTAGACAGGCACAGCAAAGAAGCACTTGCACTTAAGTTATATAAAAGTATATGTTTATTATATTTACACAATCACTTTAAATACTTTAGACATTTATACTAGAACACATAGGAATACTTGATAATACATTCAAAGGTCACTTTCACGTTTGTTAGCGGTTACATTTGTAGCAACGTCAGAAAGGGAAAAGAATGTTAACGTATTGGGGGTTTTCACCAGTTTATAGGGTAATGCATTTAGGCTGCAAACACATGTAGTAAAGTCACTTAACCCCTTAACTGCCATGGGTATTCTCCCCCCCCCACCCCCAAGTCCAAGGCCTTTTTTGGTTATTTTGGTATGTCGCCATTCAATCCCTTGTAACTTTTTTGTTACAAGAGATATCTCAGCCAAATTTAGCCCCTTGTTTTCCCCCATGTAGGCGGTCGTAACTCCACCAAGGAATCCTAGCTTGCTGTAGGGGGGTGAGAAAATAACTAAAAAGGGAGAACATTGTGTTTTTTTTTCAGAAAATGCAAATCAAATTATGTACAAAGAAGCCTGTGTTGTTTTCCTTGTAAGAGCTAGGAACAAATGGTTTGCTGTGCTGAATTCACTAAAACATATTTTGATGTGGATACGAGCTGTTTTGTGAGAGGTAGGCGATGTTGGCCTTTTTTGTCCAATAGGACATGATTGGACGGAATGGAGGAGATGGGTAGGAAAGCTGAATGGGAAGCCAGAAAGTCATACATTTCTGAAAAGTAGACAAAATTCCAAGTTTAGGAAGCAATGATTTGCACAGGTAAAGCAACAACTATGTAGGGAAAAAGTCCATAGTTTAGGGAAAAATTGGGAAAATGACAGGAATAAAAACTATTTTCAGACACTTCACTCTAGCCACCCACCGTAACACGCCGCCAACAACACATGTCCTACCTTCCCGTGTTCCCACAGGTGTCCCGACGAAAACGGTACCTCACATGTGTGGGTGCAACTACCTGGGCGCAAAGGGAAAAGGCTAAACCACTGGTAACCCCAAGTCTTCCGCAGAGCAGATTTTGAGGAATTTTGCTCTTGTGGACAACCTACAGATTTGGGCCTAGGGTGTCGCAGCCACCAAGGAAAACAGGGAACCCCATGCATTTCCAAAAAGAAGACACCTGTGGGAATCCACAGAAGTCTGACTTGTGTGAATCGGCGAAGAATATATTACCCTCAATCCCTGGCAAAGTCCGAAATGTGGTGAAAAAACACACTTTTCAGACACTTATCTCTGCCCACCCACCGAAACACGCTGCCAACACCACATGTCCTACCTTCCCGCATTCCCACAGCAGTCCCGACGAAAACGGTACCTCACATGTGTGGGTGCACATACCTCGGTGCAAAGGAGAAAGTCCACATCTTTTTTTTTAATTGTTTTGCCTCTTCCCTAGGCGCAGATGGGCACATGTGTGCCCATGTGCCCCCAGGGGTGGGGGGGGCAAAACATACTGCCCCAGGCTTGGGGGTAGGGGAGCCTGTGCCTATATTTCTGATGGCCTCTCCCAAATGTTCCCCCTTTTCCACCAGTGCCCAACATCAGAGGCATGTGAAAACTGTGGAGTCTTATCCTTCCTTTCACCCGCAAGATTTTCTCATCCCTTCAGAGCCTGCTCAAAGATTTTAGGCATCCAATATCCAAACGCCTCTTAAACTTCTGGGTCAGAAGAACAAGTGGGAAAAGCAGACTTCTTACCCGACTCCTTCGATCTGAAGCGACGCACCTCTAATGTTTTTCCAAAGAAGATAAAGAATGCGCTATGGATGAACAAGCGTCACTCCCAGAGTGGCAATGGCGTTTCTTTCTGGTTTTTTCTCATCTCATTCTTCCAATTTTGGTGAGATGATCCAAAGAAGGAGAGCTTGGAGACAGTCTTTCTCTGGTTATCTCCTGAGGATTTTTCCGGGGTGGTCTAGGAGGCCATAAAAAGTCCGACAACCTTTTCTTCAACAGCCTTTGCATCAT